>NC_053028.1:334644731-335017604 GCF_003073215.2 Triticum urartu | reverse complement strand
GGAATCCCCACTCGGCTCACTTCCTGGAAGGAGAAGGGCCTGTCCTGGGGTTCATCGGTGGAGCTGGACGGACTCCAGAAATGTATCCGGAACATGATAAGCAAGAAACTTAAGCTTGTCAACATAGTCCAGGTCATGCTCTTCCGCCAGATCCTCCCGTGTCAACAACGGGATTTCAACTTATGGGAGTTCGACCCGGCCCAGCACCAGACTCTAAGCAAGCTCTTTGACATGATGCATAAATAGTGATACACTTCCAATCACCTCCTCTCCCTGCCCTACGGACAATGCCGAGGTATTGTCTCAAGGGGCACCGAGCCGTGGGGAGACAGTCCCGGAGGCGCCTCAAGGCGACCTTTCGGACTCCAGGAGCAAAGGGAGCAAGGCTCCAGGGGGCTCCAAGTTCGGCTCTCAGCCGAACACCGCACCAGAACCTCCAATGGTTCCGGACTCGAGCAGGCGGTCCTCTTCCAAGAGGGGCAAGCTGCCCGTGCCGGTGACCTCTGTCCATCCAGAGGCACCGGACAACCTGATGGGAGCGCTTCACGGCGCTTCCATCAACGAAGAGCACCGCACTATTATGAGTGCGGTTATCAAGAAGGTTTAGTCCGCCTAGAGCGGACTGACTGAAGCCTGTGCGAGCCTTCTAACAGGCTTTGAGGTAAGTATTTAAAATATAGGAAAATATTACCGCATAGATAGTAGCCCCTGATGCTCTGTTTGGTGTTAACAAAGAAAAGCCGAATAGAGGATCAAATAATATCCGCATGAGTCTAAAATAAGTATGTCTGTATGCGTATGCAGGCTTCGCTGCTGACCTCTGCCGCACTGACTGCGGAGGTCGCCGCACTGAAGCAGGACCTCGAGGGGTCCGAGAAAGAGCTCGGCCTTGCCAAGAGGCAGCTCGAGGAGAACAAAGTTAAGTAATACCTTGTCTATATATAAAGGAAAATGTGGTTGCGAAATGACAGGATCATCATGAATGTGCCAGGGGCCACGACCGAAGTGGCGACCCTGAAGCAAGCGCTGTCCGAGGCCAAAAACAAAGCGGCCAAGGAGCGCACCGAGCAGGAAAAGCAAGAGGCATGGGTGGGCGACATGCAGCAAGAGCTCCAGGCTCTCGTGATGAAGCACGACGCTTTGGAGCTTGACTCGAAGACGCGAGAGTCTGAGCTTGCAGCGGCCCTCGAGAGCGCAAAGAATGCCAAGGATGAAGCCCAAAAGGCCCTCCAGGAGGTTGAGGCGAAGAGGAAGATAGCGATGGGTAAGGCATTCAATATGCAAACAAAGCATGTGCAAGTAAATTACTTGTTACTTACCCGAGTCCGGAGGTCTCCAGGAGCATTCGCAGATTTGCCCTGCACCGTGTCGGATGCCACGGAATACTATCAGGCCGAGGAGGGAAGCTCGACGGAGAAATTGTTCTGGTCTCAGTATACCGGGACCGAACACCCGGTGCCTATGAGCGACCAGCTGAAGCAACTGGTCGAGCTGCACAAGGTGGACGAACATGCCATGAAGGGCTTTATAGTCCAGATGTGGCCTGGCGACTGCCTTCCCAACAGCTACTTCGTCCTGGTGAGGCGGCTTGTGGAGGCCTGCCCACGGCTGGAAGTCATCAAGCGGTCCTTCTGTATCGAAGGTGCCCGCCGGGCTTTTGCCCGTGCAAAGGTGCACTCGGCCAAGATGGACGCTGAGAAGCTGGTGAAGGAGGGGCTGCTGCAGGGCAAGGAGCATCGCCACCCCGAAATGTATTATGAGGGTGTCCTGAAGGGTGCCCGTCTTGTGGTGAACGAGTGTGCGAAGGATGTAATTTTTGAATGAACTTGCTCGTGTGATCCTGTATTATGAAAACTTGTTCATATGCGCTATGCAACGCTTGTTTGGATTTAAAATATTACCTTCTGTGCAGCTGTTTATCAAATCTGAGAGATGGCCAGTCGTCGGCTTCTGCCCCCATGCCACGAGTGCTGCGGTGTACGGGATAAACCTGAGCACTCTTTTCCCCATTGTTGGGTCCTTCGAGGGAGGTAATCAGCACAACGAACGAGGCAACCGGACTATAATGCTTTATCACTCTCACTTTGCCATAGAATTCAACAATTTTAAATTTTGGCGAAGCCCCTAGTATTCGGAAGGCCGAATTCGGGGCGCTATACACGCCTTAAGCCGAACAAAGCCGACTCCTCGCTCTAAGCGGCATAAGTCTTTAGGGACTCGAGACCTCTCAAACAGCGACCAACTCTCGCCTTATCATGACAGTCAGTTTTAGCTTTCTCTACTAAGGTGCTTAGCCCAGCTGAACCGGGGCACAATCGCAGTAGTTCTCCCAGTGCTACCTTAGCCGATATAGCGGAACGTAAGGTACCAAAACATGGGAGCCAGGCAAACCCAACTATTGACCCAAGACATGATTCGGTGCTGATGCATAGAATGCTATAAGTTCGGGGTGTCGCACTGTCGAAAGTGTTCGGACTTCTCACGCCGTATTATGGGGTATGCTTAAGCCCCTGGCGTATTGGCCGTACTAGAGTGTACGGGTGCTGAATGTCATGAATGAACATATATATGTAAAAAAGTAGAATAGAGAATGCGATAATAGTCTAGTGCTATGCATTGTTTATTCAATAAGGTGCGTCGAATCAGAATGATACAATTGGTGCGATAAGCAAAAAGTAGGACTATTTGACATATCCCCTCCAAGGGAAAGCTGAGGAATGGTATTTAAAGCAAGTATTTCACTCGTTATCATAGGCCACCTGGGAGTTCCGTGGTGCGACGTAGCTTATTGCCTCCTTGGTTGTTGCATCATGTGTCCGGCAATCATACTACCGGACAGGGTTTCCAAAGATTAATGTCCTGAAAGAGAGAAAAAAATCAAAACGGGAAGCCCCTAGTGTGGTTGAGCCGCGTCTTGGGGCATGCCGTAGTCGTGCCCCCCTCCCCACCTGTGCCCATGGTATTTTCAATGCGTAATTATGTATGCGTGGCACGGATTTCGCCGTTTGGCTGGGACTGGGGTGGGGCCGCTTTGCTATGCGAGCTCGGAATGTGCCAGGCGCTCTTGTTGTCGATTACTCCGGGCGCGCTTGAAGGTGTCCGGGTCCATAATCGCCGAACTAGTGGATTGCCTTAAGAGGCTGCTTTGCGCTTCTGCTGCGAGGGCCGTAGTGTGCTCCTCCGTGCGGAGAGAGCGCTCTGTGCTTCCATTGACTGTGATGACCCCCCGAGGTCCTGGCATCTTGAGCTTGAGGTTTGCATAATGCGGTACCGCATTGAATCTCGCAAATGCGGTTCGCCCGAGCAGTGCATGATAGCCACTGCGGAACGGGACTATATCGAAGATTAACTCCTCGCTTCAGAAGTTATCCGGGGATCCGAAGACCACTTCCAGTGTGACTGAGCCTGTGCAATGGGCCTCTACACCTGGTATGACGCCTTTGAAGGTCGTCTTTGTGGGTTTGATCCTTGAGGGGTCTATACCCATTTTGCGCACTATGTCCTGATAAAGCAGGTTCATGCTGCTGCCGCCATCCATAAGGACTCGAGTGAGGTGAAATCCGTCAATGATTGGGTTTAGGACCAGTGTGGCGAATCCACCATGACGGATACTAGTGGGGTGGTCCCTGCGATCAAAGGTGATCGGACAGGAGGACCGACTCCAACGCATATACGTTCCTTAGCGCATGCTTCCGCTCCCTCTTGGGGATGTGGGCTGCGTATATCATGTTCACGGTCCGCACTTTTGGGGGGAACCTCTTCTGTCCGCCGGTGTTCGGCTATCAGGCTCGTCCTCATCATCGCTATGTGACCCCTTGTCTTTGTTTTCGGCATTTAACTTGCCGGCCTGCTTGAACACACAACAATCCCTATTGGTGTGGTAGGCTGGCTTGTCAGGGGTGCCGTGTATTTGACATGAGCGATCGAGTATACGGTCCAAACTGGACGGGCCCGGAGTGCTTCTTTTGAATGGCTTTTTCCGCTGACCGGGTTTAGAGCCTTTGAATCCGGCATTGACTGTTGTATCCTCGGTATTGTCGTTGTTGATGCGGCGCTTATGTTTGTTGCGACGTGACCTGCCATTGCCATCCTTGGTATCCGAAGTACCATGGTTCTTTGATATGTTATTGCTGCAAGCCAGCCAACTGTCCTCTCCCACACAAAAGCGGGTCATGAGTGTCGTGAGGGCTGCCATAGATTTCGGCTTTTCCTGGCCGAGGTGCCGGGCGAGCCACTCGTCGCGGATGTTGTGCTTAAAAGCTGCTAGGGCCTCTGCATCCGGACAGTCGACGATTTGATTTTTCTTTGTAAAGAACCGTGTCTAGAATTGCCTGGCTGATTCCTCTGGCTGCTGAATTATGTGGCTCAAGTCATCGGCATCTGGTGGTCGCACATAAGTGCCCTGGAAGTTGTCGAGGAATGCGGCTTCCAGATCCTCCCAATAGCCAATGGACTCTGCTGGCAAGCTGTTGAGCCAATGCTGAGCTGGTCCTTTGAGTTTGAGTGGGAGGTATTTGATGGCGTGTAGATCGTCACCGCGGGCCATGTGGATGTGTAGGAGGAAGTCCTCGATCCATACCGCAGGATTTGTTGTGTCGTCGTATGATTTGATATTTACCGGTTTGAAACCCTTTGGGATTTGGTGATCCATTACTTCATCTGTGAAGCATAGGGGGTGTGTGGCGCCTCTGTACTGGGCTATATCGCGACGCAGCTCAAATGAGTCTTGTCCGCTGTGTTCGGCCCGGCCGGATTTACTTTTACTGTATCTGGCGTGACGGTTATCGTCCCGCATAGTGGCGCGCCCTCGTGATCCGTAGATCGATCTTGCGTGTTTTGCTTTGTCCTCCAATACATCTTGCAGGTTTGGCGTATTTCCCCATGCATTGACATTTTTATTTGAGTGGCGTCGGAGTGCGGGCTGAGCTTTTGGTTGAAATGCCTCTTTGTCGTGGCCACGAGGTGGCCGATCAGCCGCGTCATACGCTGGAGATGTAGGTTTTGGTGCTTCGTCCTCTAGTTGGGGTAGCAACCTACGCTTTCGGTAACTCTTGGAGGGGCATTCGAGTTTATATTCCTCGGCCGCAAGGACTTCAGTCCATCTATCGGCTAGCAAATCTTGATCAGCTTGAAGCTGTTGTTGCTTTTTCTTAAGGCTATTTGCCGTGGCTATTAGTCGGCGCTTGAAGCGCTCTTGTTCGACGGGATCCTCAGGCACGACGAATTCGTCATCGTCTAGGCTTGCCTCGTCTTCGGAGGGAGTCATGTAATTATCATCCTCCGCCTCTCCATATGCCTCTCTCTCAGGAGGGCTGGCTTCTCCATCCTCCTGCCCTAAATCTTGCTGGAGGGGATTTTTGTTGTCTTCGGCACTATCCGGAGTGTTATTATCTCCTGTGCCGGTGTCACCGCTTTTGCTTTGGCGAGACTTAGAGCGGCGCTGCTGACGTCGGTGCTTGGGTTGCTTCTTGAAGGGGTCATCCTCCGTTGTCCCGTCGCCATTGCCTTCTTTGGGCGTGTCCACCATATATATGTCATATGACAAGGTGGCTGTCCAGTGCCTTGTGGGCAGTGGTTCTTGTTCGCCTCCCGCATCGTCATCCATGCCATCGATGTCTTCGGAGTCGAAGTCGAGCATGCCGGTCAAATCGTCGATAGTGGGTACTAAGTGGGTGGTGGGTGGGCGGCGAATTTCTTCGTCATCCGCATCCCAATCCTGCCGGACATAGTTCGGCCAGGACTCTCCTGAGAAGGAGAGAGGCCTTAATGAGTTCAGTATGTTGCCGAAGGGCGAGTGCTAAAAGATATCCGCAGAGGTAAACTCCATGATCGGCGCCCAGTCGGATTCGATAGGCACGGGCGCAGGCGGTTCGGAGTCCGTGGCCGGGCAAGGATCCGGCAACTTGGCATCACGGCTCTCGTGTAGGGTAAGGTCGATACTCGGCTCGATCGCCGCTGAGGATACGGCCTCCGTGGCGGGATCTATCCACCCGTCCATGGATGGCGCAACTGGCTCCGAATTCAGGGTCGGAGCGGTTGCTGGCGCGATCTCCTGAACACTGTCCGATGGTAGAGCTAAATCATGCTCATCGTGACCGTGTGGCGCACTAGGCAAGGGCTCGAATCCGTTGAAGATCAAGTCTCCGCGGATATCGGCCGTGTAGTTTACGCTTCCAAACCTGACCTGGTGGCCAGGGGCGTAACTCTTTATCTGCTCCAGATGGCCAAGCGAGTTGGCCCGCAGTGCGAAGCCGCCGAATACAAAGATCTGTCCGGGGAGAAAAGTCTCACCCTGAACCGCATCGCTATTGATGATTGAAGGAGCCATCAAGCCTAATGATGATGACATAGAGGAACTCTCAATGAAAGCACCAATGTCTATGTCAAAACCGGCGGATCTCGGGTAGGGGGTCCCGAACTGTGCGTCTAAGGCGGATGGTAACAGGAGGCAGGGGACACGATGTTTTTCCCAGGTTCGCGCACTCTTGATGGAGGTAAAACCCTACGTCCTTCTTGATTATTCTTGATAATATGAGTAATACAAGAGTTGATCTACCATGAAATCAAAGAGGCTAAACCCTAGAAGCTAGCTTATGGTATGATTGTATGTTGTCCTACGGACTAAAACCCTCCGGATTATATAGACACCGGAGGGGGCTTGGGTTACACAAGGTCGGTTACATAGGAGGAGATATACATATCCGTATTGCCTAGCTTGCCTTCCACACCAAGTAGAGTCCCATCCGGACACGGGACGAAGTCTTCAATCTTGTGTCTTCATAGTCCAACAGTCCGGCCAAAGGATATAGTCCGACTGTCCGGAGACCCCCTAATCCAGGACTCCCTCAATGTCAATTGAGCACAAGCAAAGAAATCGTGGGGACAATCATGTTAATGTGAGGTAGTGATGCACATATGTGTAACAAGAGAATAAGCATATACCTCAAGATCATAGAAATCATGGGCAAATTGCTCAATGAAAGGTCTATGGTAGGCATAGGAATCATTCACAACACCAAATAAAATGAAGTGTCTAAACACATGAGTCAAGTGCAAGACAATCCAAGCATAATGTGCATTGGGTGTAGTGAATATCATGTGGCACTCAACACAATGGAAAGAGCAATTGTTCATCATGTGTGAGGCAATCAAGGCAAGCATTTAGCAGTCAATGGGACATGGCATATGTGAAGTGATGACATTGGTGCAACCAAACATGTGATAGGAGCAAGTAATCCAAGAATTGGATGCAACACACAAGGCATATATATCATGATGCATGGAATTGTGAAAATGACAAGTGGAAACAAGATCTCTAACAGTGTGCAAGCAAGGGGTCCAAGATAACAAATAAGTCGCATGGTGCAAGCAACACAAGTAGTATGATCCACAATATGCATGCTCATGGTTTGGGGGTTCTCAAAAGAGAAGGATATCATCTTGGAAGCATGTTCTTGTGCATCCTTCACAATGCCGAAGTACAAGCAAGTGCGATGTAGAATCGTCGTGGTAGAAGGTGGTTCGCTCTCAAGAGCTCAGATTGTCAACTCACGTGACGTGGAAGTTGACACAAAGTCCAAGTATCTTACACATGCACACAACAAAATAAAGAACGTATGCGCATGGTAGATAAACACATCATCCATCATGATGGTTCTCTTCTCTTGCACATAAACATTAGAAGTACAAGTGCGTGAATAATATGATGCAACAATGGCAATATTCATGGCACTAGGTATATGGTGCAAAGAGGTAAGACAAGCATGCTTCACAAGGAATATGTCAAAAATCTCCAAATAGATTTGAGAATGCTATGGGGGCAATCTCATGAGCAAGGCAAAATGCATCGTTGCACTCAATACATGGCAAATCATCTAGCATGAGAGAGGCAACATATGGAGATATATGACAAGAAGCAATAACAATCATGTCGTGCAAACTAGTGGAGCGAAGATGCAACACACTAGAGGAAATCTTGCCAATGATGTCATGTGAGTAAATAATAGGCATAGGCAATGCACATGACATGTCGCAAGCACGAACACAAAGCAAGATCATAGTATAATCATAGGCATGGGGCATAAAGAAAACATGGCAATAACAAGCAATATCTCCACCAAGCTTGCAAATACACATACTAGTATGAGAATCAATCATCATGTGTAATGCAAAGCATGGGTCACGAATGCATGGCAAAGGCATAGTAATGAACATATCATGCAAAGTGAACATGGCAAGATGGGCAAAGGATATATAATGGACAATAACCCATAGCCAAGTGAGGGTCATGTAGAAGAAATGCGTGAAGTCTTTGCGTGAAGAGAGCGGTGGGAAAGACACTCCATGGGATCCCAAGTCATCGTTGCTCTCTAGAGCTCATTTTGTCAACTCGTGGGATTGCGAGGTTGACAAGAATTCGTGGGTACCTACACAAAAGAGACAGAAACGAAAGAGATTGTGTGTGTGGTAAATGTACACATCACCCATCATGATGTGTATGTGCACATGAGAGTTAGTACAAGATAAGCATCGCTCAAAGAAATTTGATGCATGGTATAAGAACATTTCATCCATCATGAAAGAATAGTTATTGTGTATGACACGATGGGGACACAAATTGAGCGTGCAAGTATAAGGCACATCAATAGCATGTTTACTCATGGGGAGCATATTGTGCACACAAGTATTGGATCATGCAATGAATGGGATGAATTAAAATCTCCTAAAATGTATGAGGAAACTATGGGGGTCTCCTCATGAGAAATATTGGAAACATCATATGGAGAAAATGGACGACATCCAAAACAATGCATATCCGAAGCTAGGTAGTCATGGCATGGCATATGAGATAAATGATGCAAAGGGAGCATATCAATATCATCACAAGAAAAACAAATGCCAATAACTATGGGCTTGTCATCTATGCCATATGTGCAAATTGGGTTAATTTTAATGGCATATGCATAGTCACTATGAAGAGATTGCAAATATGACATATGATTGATCTCATGCATAGCATATGACAAGTCAAGTGGATTGTCAAACATGATTTGACCGAAAGAATTGTCACAAAAAATCCTATGTAACATGGCATCACAACTAAAAGACTCCACATGGCAATCATCATACTCATCATAAATGGGTAAATCATCGCATGGGGAAATCATACTAGCATGAAGCATGTCAATAGGGGGATCAACATCATGCAAGCAATCAATGTCATGAATGTCTGCTAGTGGGACTAGAGCATCACCTTCACCTATGTTACCTTTGTCATTCCAGTCATGTGGTGTAGGTGAGGTGGGAAAGACCAAATGGTGGTCATCTTCATCTTGACGGAACCATGTGGGGGGTGCATCATATTCCACCATGGCCATCGTCTTGCCAAAGGGAGGATGAAGTCATCACGAATTGGTGCGTCATCATAGATGGGACCTAGCACCAAATGAGAAGACACAATAGAGGTAGAGGTTAAGTCGTTAGTGTTGAAAGTGGCCTCACATGACCTATCAACTATCTCACTCTCTCTATGTGGTGGTTCACTCACTCGATCAAGGTAGGTGCACTCAATATCACATATCGTGGAGTCACTCATCTCACTCAAGTGGTGGGGGTTGTGGCTCTCCTCACATGGGAATTGGGGTAACACATCATATATGGGCCTAGTGGTGAAGTCACTCTCACTCCCAATATGGTGGCAAAAGTCACTCAAGTCATCATACGCCGCTGTGGTCGAAGGGAAAATCCCATGCTCAACCATCTCATCGCCGTCGCCATGGATGAAGGCCGAAGATGGCACATCATCACTCTCACCTCCTAAGATGGAAGCATCATCCTTGCTCGCCACCTTGTCGCTCGCCTCCAAAGCTTGGTCCTTGAGGTTCTCCGTAGTCGTACTTGTCGCCGCACCATCTTGAGAAAGAGTCGAAGTAGACTCGGCATCATCAATGCCGTAAAGAGGGATGGCGGTGAAGTCGAACTTGGGAGCATTGTCTTGGAGGTCGTCGGGTTTGGACATCTTGGTGGTACTAGCCTCATGCTCGTTCTCATGGAGCTTGGTCATCGCGAAGTGAGCTTGCGGTGGATAAGCTTTGGCCTTCATGAGTTCTTGTTCCGCCTTGAGAGCACCAATGTAGTTGTCGTCGAGGGACTTGTAGTTGTTGAGGAAGATCGTCTTGGAGATGTTGTTGTGCAATCCCATGATGAAGTGGAACTTCATCGAAATGGGGTCATCCATGCCGGCTCGTCGTAAGGCAATCTTCATCTCCTTGAAGTACTCGTCGATGGACTTGGATCCTTGGATGGTGTTCTCCAATTGGCGTTGAAGTTGTTCCGTTTAGGTTGCGGGCACGAACTCTCACCGCAAAGCTCTCTTCGTATTGGGCCAACTCATGTTGTAGGTCTCCGAAGGTGTGTGAAGCCACCATGTGGACGCGTAGCCGTGGAAGTTCCTTGTGGTGGACTTCACTTGATCTTCGGGAGGAACATGATGTAGCTTGAGGTAGTCGTCCATCAAACGCTCCCACTCGACATACTCCTCGGGTTCTTGAGTCCCATAAAAAGGAATTGCATGGTCGATGTGGAGGTCGTAGTAGCTCGTGGAATACGAGGACTTGAGCTTGGGGAGCTTCTATTGAGCATAGTCTTGAGGTTCTTGTTGGCGAAGATGCTGTATATCCGAAGGCAAAAATCCCTTGAAGTCGCTTGGCGAAGATGCCAAGGGAGATGGTGAAGTCATTGAGCGGTTGTTGGTGTTGAGCTCTTGACCTTCATGTTCATGGTGGTGATGGTATCGATGCCGATGTGACCTTGCCGGAGATGGTAGCTCGGAGACATGTGCTCTTGAGCGTCTTCTCAAAGACGAGGAAGACCGCTTGTAGGACTTGATGAGGGCTTTGATCTCCTCCATTTGAGCTTGCATCCTAGCGTCAGTGGAGTTGTTCGCGGCATCGAACTCGTCGTTTTTGTTGTAGACCGAAGATGAAATGCCTTGCCTATCCATCACTCCAAGAGAAAAATGTGAGTGGTAGAAAGAGAAGAACGAATACCAAATGTACCTTGACAGAAGTTGAAAGTGGATCAATGATTACTCCAATGTGGACAAGGAAATAGCACAATTGGTACCAATTCTTGTCGGTTTCTCACACCTACACAAGTAAGGCTTATGGTGGAGCTCGGTGAGGATAGTGGCACAAACATTTAATGCAAAATGTTAGGAAGAGTCAATAATGTTGAAAGAGATTCACAAATTTGCAAGTGTGACAAGTAGACCAATAGCAATGAATGGCACACGGAAACACACACACGGATAGATAAATGGGGTCGTGCAACCAAGGATGAGCACAAAATGTGGAATCCACGGAAAACACTCATGTTGCACAACTCAAGAGAGACGCTAGCACGATTGCTCTATAGGCGGATACGACACTTATGCACAACCTATAGGATGCAAAATGGACAACTTCCTATCCCAAGTATGCTAGATATGTATGATGTTCCGGTGGTATGATCCAAGATGATCGGATATGAAAATCTTATATGCAATGTGGTATGATGCTATGGCACTTGCTTACAAGCTTCTTTGCTCTTTCTCTTTTGCTTAAAAGCTTTATTCTCCTTTCTTTTTTGTATGGCCACAATGCGAAATACACAAACCAAGATAGCAATTGGGTATATGCGGGAACAATCTTGTGGCACAAAGGATGATATGATACCAATATTATATGGTATGATTGCAATGGGAGGTGTAGCTTGATGATCACTAATGTGCACAAGTAGCGTTACCGGCAATACTCAAATGGCTAGTCTCGATAGGCAAGTAACGCAAAATGGGCTAGGGGTTATCAATGCAATGGCAAGGGAATATACAATGGAGAGATACCACGATACCAAGATGATATGGAGGTTACCGTCCTTGGCGATGATGAGTGGCGGTGATCTTGATGGAGATACCAAGATGATGGTGACTCGTCCCTAAGTAGCCGAAACACCTTAGGAAACGGAAAAACCGCGAACTCAAAATCTCAAACGTCAAATGTCAAATGGTGGTAGCAGGAAAGCGGTGGTGGTTTTGTGGAAGTTCAATGGAATTGGGGAATGTCAATGATGGGTTGTGGAGTACGCAATGCGGATGTCGAGGGTCAGTTGGTGGACTATACATGGTGTCGGAGTTGGAAGCACGGTCCCTAAGTAGCTGAAACACCGTAGGAGACACAACTCACAACACAAACAAAATTGGGTTAAGTTGGGCTGGTGGAAGTGTATGGTGGTCAAGCCTATGCGGTAGTGGTGGTGGTGGTTGATGAAGAAGCAACCATCCCTAATTATCCTAGACACCTTAATAGACTCAAATCACTCCTCAAGCAACCACTAATGCAATGGGGAACAAAATTGGTTAGGTTGCAAAAGTCGGTGGTGGTTATGCGGAGGTTGTGGTGGAAGCCCTAGGCAAAGATGCCAAAGTTCCAAACATTTGATGGAGTCAAATGGTGATGGTAGTATTTTTGTTGGAAGAGGGATGTCAAGAGCTTTTCAACGAGTGAAAGAACATCAAAAATGGACTCCGGATGAATTAGTCGTGGACAAAACGGTGAAACGGGGAAGCTGAAATGTACAGGGGCCGGACAACCGGGGGTGGGGGACGGATATCCGGGGGCTGATGTCCAGAACTGTGCGGGTTTTATGCTCCAGGAGCCGGATGTCCGGCTTGGGGTCCGGATGTCCGGCCCGATGGCCCGGATGTCCGGCCCGACGATTCCACATCTCGATTGGGACATCAAAACTCGATTTGGGGGCAGAAATAGATGAATTTGGGGGCAAAATTTGATGGATTTTGTGGATGGAAAGTGGGGAAAATTGGGGATATGCTAGATCCACTCGAAACCAAGCAAATCCATGGATCAAATCCAGCAAAACTTCATCAAACCAACAAATCACAAAAAAATTTGGGGCTATTTTTGGTGGGGATTTTCGAATTTAGGATGAAATCAACAAAATTAGGCTAGAAAACTACGAGGGGAGGCTCCGAAATCGTGATCCATGTGGCTCATGATACCAAGATGATGGTATCAAGAGACAAGCTGGCTCTGATCCAAGATGATGTAGGGTAGAACCCTAGTGGCCCGATCTTTCACGAAAGGAGTGGATCCCGCGAAGAACGCGAAGAACACGAGGAGGGAAACGAGGGGAACACAAGAGAACACTCAAACCAACAAGTATGATCACACATGTGCTAGATCCTCGAAACAGAAAGAGAGATACAAGATCCAAAGTCAACAACGGACGATACAAGAGGTAACCTATTCTTCTCCGTGAGGAGGTCTTGAATACACAAGGGGATCTTCCCGTGAGGGGTCTTGAATCCAAGGTGGATCTTCTCCGTAGAGGGCTGCGGTCTCTCTCGTGGAGTAGATCCGATATGGATGAGCGAAGCTCTATCTCTCAAATGAGCTATCACAACGCTAACCCTAAAACGTAGGTGGAGGGGAAGTATATATAGTCTAAGGGGCGAAGGGGTACATGGGCCTCGGCCCAGAAGCACTGCACGCAGGCAGGGAGGGCCGGATGTCTGGGGCTTCACGGGGAGCCGGATATCTGGGCTGGCAGGCTGGATGTCCGGGCTGATGGAGCTGGTCACGGTGCTCCCTAGAATGGCTTGTCTGGATTTTCGGGGGCGAGGCCAGATGTCCGGGTGTTGGCGAGGTGCCGGATGTCCGGGGCTGACGCCGGATGTCCGGGGTCTGTAGCACTTTGGCTGTAAGGCTGCTGCTATTGTTGACATCTTCAGGGGCCGGATGTCCGGGCCAGGGCCGGATGTCTGGGTCCTAGGAGATGTCTCCGTCTTCTTCCGTCGTCGCTTCCATGCTTCCCTCGCGGATGGTGTAGTTGTTCCTTGGCGCTTGCACTCCTCCTCGTCGTCCGTAGTGTTCCGAAAATAACTATGCATGCACACGAGAGGGGTGTCAAGTAGTATACCATCCTCGAAGGGGTCAAGTGAGCACGTGTAAAGGAGATGATTCACCTTTATGTATGTGAAGTAGATGTCGCACGTGTCACTTGACAAACGGACTCTTGACATGGTGATGTCCATAGGATGCTCCGCATCAGGCCTTTGTGCTAGCACGAGAACGGCAACGACAACACCAACATGAAGAGGAAGAGCGAGCACATCTACACCAAAATGCTCAAGACGCCGAGGCACAACGTCAAGAACAACAACTCCGTGACGCTCAAGCATTTGGGGCGCAAAAAGCTCTATGCGATTCGAGTCGAGCCGTAGACGACCGATGCCGACAAGCCCGTGAACAAGAGGAAGAACTCCATGAAGAAATTCAAGAACGAAGATTTCATGCTCACGTGCATCGTCAAGTTCCTCCTCGAGCTCGACAAGATCATCCACGAGAAGAACAAAATGATGATGAAAACCCTCCGCGCCAAGAGCACCACGAGTTGAACAATCATCAACAACATGGACATCATCATCCCCGACCCCAACACAATGAAGAGCAACGTTATGGCAAGCTCAAGTTCACCATGTCCAAATTCAACGGAAGCAACGATCCCGAAGAGTACCTTTCATGGGCATTGAAGGTTGACAAGATCTTCCGTTTGCACAATTATGATGAAGAGAAGAAGATCGCGATGGCATCCCTTGAGTTTCAAGACTATGTGCTCATTTGGTGGGAACAAATCATAGAGCGCCGAGAGGCAAGAGGTGAACCACCCATCACTACTTGGGCACAAATGAAGTATGTCATGAGAGCACACTTCGTACCTACCTACTACAACCGCGACCTCTTCAAGAAACTCCAACAACTCAAGCAAGGAACAAAGAGCGTTGAAGAATACTACAAGGAGATGGAGATTGCAATGATAAGAGCCAATGTCACGGAAGATGATGAGAAAACAATGGCACGCTTCTTGAATGGACTCAATCATCCCATCAAGAAGATCGCCGACTTCCAACCATACTAAAATCTCATCGAGCTAGTGCACCAAGCTACCAAAGCGGAACGCCAAGTGCAAGATGATTTCAAGTATGCCAAGTTCTCATCCAAGTCCTACGGCTTCTCCAACAACCAAGCTACTATAAAGCCTTCTACTACGAACATCGACAAGTCGACTTCTAAGAAAGCTTCGTCAACTACAAGCCATCCTCCTACGAGCAACTTCAAGCCGAGAGCTTCATCATCATCAACCCCAACCGATGAGACCGTCAAGACAAGTTCCTTCAAGTGTTTCACTTGCGGAGGCCGAGGCCACAAGTCCTATCAGTGCACCAACAAGTGAACTATGGTCTTCAACGACGATGGCACTTATGACTCCATGAGTGAAGGCGAAATGGAAGCCCTTGAGCAAGTCGCCATGCACCGCCAAGTAAACAATGAAGAAGAACAAGTCTATTGCGATGAAGACTCAAGACCCGCACTTGTTGTCTCCAAAGTCTTGACTCTCCAACCTCACCAAGAAGAAGACCAAAGATGCCACATATTCCACACCAAGGCCGGCATCAATGGACGATCCGTCAAGGTCATCATCGATGGCGGAAGTTGTCATAATCTCGCAAGTCAAGAACTTTGCTCCAAGCTCCAATTGCCCAAGGCGAAGCATCCACATCCATACAAAGTGCAATGGCTTAGTGACTCCGGCACCATCCAAGTCGAGCACCGAGTACAAGTCTCCTTCAAAATTGGCGCCTACAAAGACACCTTAGAGTGGGACATCGTTCCAATGACCGTTTGTCATCTTCTCCTTGGATGGCCATGGCAATTCGATAGAGGAGTCATCCACAACGGCCGTACGAACCACTACATCTTCAAGATGAAGGGCAAGGAGTACGTCCTCCGTCCAATGTCGCCAAGTCAAGTGATCACCGACAAGCAAGCCACCCATCGTGGAGATCACAGTGAGAGAGCGAGCCACCAAAAAGAGAGTGAGCGCCACAAGCTCAAATCGAGTGCCTCCATGATGAGCGAAAACAAGAACCTAGTTCTATTTGCCACCAAACGTGAGATAAGAGAAATGTGTGAGAACCCATCTAGTGTCCTACACTACGTCCTCGTGTGCAAGGACAATGCACCACAAACTAACACTTCTCACACTCTTCCTCTAGTATTGTCTTGTCTTTTGCAGGAATTTCAAGATGTTTTCCCTACCTCCGGGTCTACCTCCTCTACGAGGCATTGAGCACCGAATCGACCTCATCCCCGAAGCACCTCTTCTGAACAAAGCTCCATACCGTGTCAACCCTGAAGAAACCAAAGAAATACAAAGTCAAGTAAAACATCTCATTGACCATGGACATGTGCGTGAAAGTTTGAGCCCTTGTGTCGTCCCGGTCATTCTCGTGCCAAAACGTGACGGTAGCTTTCTCATGTGCTCCGATTGTCCTGTCAATGCTATCACCGTTCGCTATAGGTATCCCATTCCACGCCTAGATGATATGCTTGATGAGCTTAGCGGTTCCACTATATTTTCCAAAATTGATCTTAAGAGTGGTCACTATCAAATCCTCATACAAGAGGGTGATGAATGGAAAACCACCTTCAAAACCAAGTTTGGTTTGTATGAGTGGTTAGTCATGCCTATGGGTCTTTCGGAAGCACCGGGCACTTTTATGTGCCATATGAATCATGTCTTTCGCCCTTACATTGGTATATTTGTTGTGGTTTACTTCGATGACATTCTTGTGTTTAGCAAATCTATCAAAGAGCATGTCACACATGTCCGCACCATTTTGCAAACTCTTAGAAAACAGCGCCTCTATGCTAATATGGAGAAATTCCTTTTTGGTGTTGATAAGCTCGTTTTCTTGGGTTTTATTGTTTCTTCTAAGGGTGTTCATGTTGATGAGTCCAAGATCAATGCTATTAAGACTTGGCCGCAACCAACCAACTTGCATCAAGTGCGTAGTTTTCTTGGCCTTGCGGTTTCTACCGTTGCTTTGTGAAGGATTTTAGCACCATTGCTTCACCTTTGCATGCTTTGAGCAAGAAGAATGCGACTTTTGTTTGGGGACCATCCCAAGATACCGCATTCAATGAGCTTAAGAATTTGCTTACTCATGCTCCCGTGCTTGCTTTACCCAACTTCGACAAGCCTTTTGAGATTCATTGTGATGCTAGTGGTAATGGAATAGGAGGTGTGGTAACGCAAGAGAAGCGCTCCATAGCATACTTTAGTGAGAAACTTTCCGGAGCGCAACTCAATTATCCCATCTATGACAAAGAGCTATATGCTTTAGTCAGCATTTTGCATGAATGGGAACATTACCTTCGTCCCCATGAGTTTATCATTCATACTGATCATGAGACTCTCAAGTATCTTAAGGGACAAACCAAGTTGAACAAGCGTCATGCTAAATGGAGTGAATTTATTGAGTCTTTTCCTTATGTCATCAAGTACATCAAGGGTAAAGAAAACATTGTAGCGGATGCTCTTTCCCGCATATGCATGCTTGTTACACAACTTGAGTTAGATGTCATTGGCTTCGAGCATATCAAAGACTTGTATGAGCATGATGCAACTTTTGCTACTCCTTATACATCTTGGGAACGCTATTACATCAAAGATGGATATCTTATGAGAGCTGACAAACTTTGCATCCCAGAGTCCTCTCTTCGTTTGTTGCTTTTGCAGGAATCTCATGGAGGAGGATTAATGGGACATTTCGGACGCGACAAGACGTTCGCCACGCTCTCGAAGAACTACTTTTGGCCAAAGATGTTTTGGGACGTCAATCGTTTCACCAACCGATGCTCTACATGTCGCAAAGCTAAGTCCAAAGCTCAATCTCATGGCCTCTATATGCCTTTACAAATTCCATACCAACCATGGGAAGACATTAGCATGGACTTTGTAATTGGTTTTCCTAGGACTCGAAATGGGAAAGATTCCATATTTGTCGTTGTGGACCGTTTCTCAAAAATGGCACATTTTATTCCTTGAAACAAGATAGACGATGCTTCACATGTTGCTAATCTCTTCTGTAGGGAAATGTTGCGTCTCCATGGTGTGCCAAATACTATTGTCTCGGACTGCGACGTCAAGTTCCTTAGCTACTTTTGGAAGACCCTATGCACCAAGGTCGGAATCAAGCTACTTTTCTCCATGGCTTACCATCCTCAAACCGACGGCCAAACGGAGGTGACCAAGCTAACACTCTCCGCTCTACTTCGAGTATTCATCAAGAAGAACATCAAGGAGTGGGAGGAGTGCCTACCTATCGCCGAGCTCACCTACAACCGAGCAAGACACTCAACAACCGGCAAGTTCCCCTTTGAGGTCGTCTACGGATTCAACCCATTGTCACCATTGGACATTCTTCCTCTACCACTCCAAGAGCGCATCAATTTGGACGCAAGCACACGAGCGACCCATCTCAAGAAGGTGCATGAGGATACAAGAAACACAATCGAGCGTCAAGTACAATGCCTTGCGACGAAGCTCAACGTCAACAAGCAACCTATGATATTCAACATTGGAGACCTCGTGTGGCTACACCTTCGCAAGGACCATTTTCCCCAAGAACGCAAGTCCAAACTTCGACCACGCGTGGATGGACCATTCAAGGTGCTTGCACGCTACAACAACAACGCATACAAGATCGACATCCCTCGTGACAAGTACTCAGTGAGCGACATCTTCAACATCAAAGATCTCTCACCCTACCATGGTGATGAGGATTTCGATCCGAGGACGGATCTTCCCCAAGGGAGGGGAGATGATGCGAAGCATTCCAAGGTCATCCCCATGGACGCACCTACACCTCCAATGACACCACTTGGACCAATGACACGAGCCCAAGCCAAGGCTATCGAAGATAAGGTGAACCCACTCTTCTCCGAACTCCCACTTTCTATGCATGAGACATGGCTACTACCTATGTCCGAGGTGTTGTGCATGATTAGGCACCAAGAGGGCCCTCCCGAAGATGCGCATGAAGATGTACAAGTCCCCAAGTCCACGGATGAGGAGAACCAGCGGAAGGAGCCAAGGGTATCCCCCAGGCCCCGGACATCCAACCAAGGCCCCAGACATCCGGCCCCTAGAGCGTCATCCACTTCAGCAGCACAACTGCCAGAAGCTACAGGCCCCGGACATCCGGCCCCGACAGCCCGGACATCCATCCTCTCCTGAGCCCCCGGACATCCGGCCCCCGGCCCGGAGATCCGGCCCCTCCGAACCCGAGAGCGACAAATGCCACCAATCCAGCCCGGACATCCGGGGCCCCAGCCCGGACATCCGGCATCGCCTGAAAGCCCGGACATCCGGCCCGACCAGCCTGGACGTCCGGCCTCCCTGTCTGCGCATAGTGAAGGGCCGAGGCCCGTGTATCCCTTCTCCCCCCTAGACTATTTATACTCCACCCCGTACAACTTTCTAGGGTTAGCATTGGTTTAGCTCATTTTAGATATTGAGCATTGCTCATCCACATCGGATCTACTCCACGAGAGAGACCGCGGCCTCTTCGGAGAAGATACCTTTGGATACAAGTCCTCCTTTTGGAGAAGAACTTCAAGACCTCCTCACGGAGAAGACCGGTTACCGTGTATCGTCCCTAGTTGATTGTGGATCGTGTTTCTTACTTTATGTACTCGAGGATCTAGCACATGTGTGACTATTTCTTGTTTGTTGAGTGATTCTCTCGTGTTTCCCCTTGTGATTTCCCTTGTTTTCCACTCGTGTTCCTTGTTTTCTTCATGGGGTCCGCTCCTTTCGTGAAAGGTCGGCCGATTAGGGTTCTACCCTACATCAGGTTTGGGCCACCGCGAGGTGTAAAACCCTACTCCTGCTTTGGTGGATTGATGATGGATGGTGGTGGAAACGCATCGCTCTAGCCCGGCAGGGTCGCCTCAGGGTAAGAGCAGCTACGCGCGCATGAGTGTACAAGGGTCTGAATCCATTCTCTGGTTGCCATGGGCCTCCTTTTATAGATTTAGGGGTCACAATAGTGGCAGATCAGTCATTGCGCACCAATTAGATAGCAAACAGTGCTATCATACCTAACTCTGTAGACAGGACAGAGCGCATTAAATGCGCCGCTTAGTGTCACATCAGAGCTTGCCCGGCAAGCCTTGCCGGGCTGTTCGGCCACCTTCTCTCCTGTCTATGTGACACGTCACTGGACGAGTGTCATTTGAAGGTGATTTCTGTAGGAAGTGGCTGCCATGTGGCGAAAAACAGCAACTTAGTCACTTGGAGGCTTGACACCACACCGATTAGTGACTTGCGTCGCTGTGAGGTGGTGCAGTGGAGCCTTGGCGGGGTAGTGCGCCCCTGTAAGCCCCTGCAGGACTGCGGGGATGGCCTTGCTAGGCTCGCCTGCCTAGCAAGGGAGGTTTCCCCTTAGAGGTATCTTGCTTCTCTAGCTTAACTTGGTCTTCTTGATCTGCACTCTAATTCTTCAAAGAGCCGATCTCTTATGCTTGGTTTGGTCTTGGATGTTGTAATCTTGATCTTGGGCCTGTGCAAGGTCTGGGCAACAGACCCAGGGTTTGTTGAACCGACAGCAGATATCGCATGGGCAGTTTTAGCCAGGTTCGGGCCACCGCGTGGTGTAAAACCCTACTCTTGCTTTGGTGGATTGATGAGGTGATGTAGGGTAGAACCCTAGTGGCCCAATCTTTCACGAAAGGAGCGAATCCCGCGAAGAACACGAGGGGAAACACGAGGGGAAAATCACGAGGGGAACACAAGAGAACACTCAAACCAACAAGTATGATCACACATGTGCTAGATCCATGAACAAAAAGGGGAAGATACACGATCCAAAGTCAACAACGGACGATACACGGTAGCCGGTCTTCTCCGTGAGGAGGTTTTCATGTTCTTCCCTAAAGAGGAGTCTTGAATCCGCTTGGGGGATCTTCTTCGATGGAGGCTCGAATCTCCGAGGAGAAGGTAACCAAGTGGATGAGCAAAGCTCTCACACAAAATATGAGCTAATCCTTTTGCTCACCCTAACTAGGAGGAGGGGGAGTAGTGTATATAGTCTAAGCCATGAAGGGGTGAGTGGGAAAGAGGGATACATGGGCCTTTGGTCTAACCAGGCAGGCGTCGGATGTCCGGGCTGGGGGCAGGATGTCCGGCTGTTGGCGAGACGCCGGATGTCCGAGGCACTGGCCGGATGTCCGGCCTGGCGGTGGCCGAATCTGTTCTTCTCTGGATAGGCATCGCCGGATTTCCAGGGTTGGTCGCCGGATGCCCGGGTGTTGCTGAGGCGCCGGATGTCCGGGCTGGCGCCGGATGTCCGGCCGCTGGAGCTCTTGGCCTTCTGTTGGTGCAGATCCTGGGCGACTGTAGCGTCAGCAGCTCCGTCTTCTTCCGTCGTCGCTTCCAGGCTTCCCTCGTGGGTGGTGTAGTTGTACCTTGGCGCTTGCACTCCTCCTCGCCGTCTGTAGTGTTCCGACAATACCTATGCATGCACACGAGTGGAGTGTCAAGTAGTATACCATCCTCGAAGGGGTCAAGTGAGCACGTGTAAAGGAGATGATTCACCTTTGGGTATGTGAAGTAGATGTCGCACGGGTCACTCACCAAACGGACTCTTGAAATGGTGATGTCCATAGGATGCTCCGCATCATCTCCCCTCCCTTCGGAAAGATCTGACCTCGGATCGAAAACCAAATCACCATGGGAAAGAGATGGCTTCGCCTTATAGAAGTGGACGTTCACCAAGTAGTTGTCATCTTGAAGCTTGAAATGGGCACTCTCCAATGTCACGCCATCTTGTGATTCCATCAAAAGGAGTAAGGACAACAAACACTTGGAAAAACAAATGTGGTTAGCGTTAGTGCAAAACCAAGCATTCAAGAGGTGAGTCACCAAACAAGTGTCGTCATCATGCAAAGCATATGGTGTGACAAAGGATTGTGACATGGCATGTAAGCATATTGTGACATCCTGGTTTTTGCCCTCTCTTATTTGTTTGAGTTTTCATTTGAAATCTTTTGAAACATGGAGTTTTTGAATCTTTTCATTTGGACTTAAACACTTGGGCATCCTTGGCTTTCACCCAAGTGTTCATTTCTCTCCCAAACCATCATTTCACTTCTGATCTTTGGAATATTTTTCTTAAATGAAAATATTCATTCTCTCTGTAAAACCCTAAGCCAAATCTGTTTGCTCCAAAGCAACCCTAAATTTTATGGCTCGGAAAATTCTAAGATAATTCACAAATATTCTAGGGACCCTAGGGCACCTCCCTAAGCTAAAATATTTCATCACTTTTTGGAATATTTTTGCTATAGAAAATATTTTCTGTTCTAGACAAAAATGGTGGTTTCTACAACAACTACCATTTTACTTGCTCCATTTGACCTGATCTTTCTTGTGCTTATTTACCTTAGTAACTCTAAGCTAGCCTCCAAAGCACAGCTTCAAACTCCCAGCCATTTGACCACAGTAACATCACAAAGTTACTATCCAGAAACTTACCAGACTTGTAAAATTTTCTCTACTGCACCTGGATCCAAACCAAACTGTGGTAAACTTCAAAACCACCACAAACAACATGCCAGACATGATTTTTGGACGAAGGCTCGCCTGAGGAGAGAGTTCGCACGGTGACCACGCGTGTCCATGATGCCAGGCATGCGTGTCGACGCGCTCTGGGAGCCGCCGAGCGCTATGTTCGCGCATGCTCGCTTCCCTCGCCTGCCAAACCTTGCCAAAACTCGCCACCATCATCGTCTCGACACCCTTAACTCCGCCCTGGCACTCGCCAATGCCGGAGCTCGCCGCAACGAGCACGGGCAAGGTCCGGCCAGCCCAACAGTGCGGAGCGCACTGTGCTCGTCGTCACCCCCTTGATCCTGTGCTCATCTCCGCTCGGCCACAGTGGCCGCGTGACCTCCGTCACTTTCTCCCCCTCTCACTGATGCCGCTCGTCACCGAGCGCCATGGACAAGTGTCCACCGGTGGAGCCCGAAGCACCCTTGCCGCTCGCCTATATATAGAGCCCCTCCCCAACCTCCTTGGGAATCCTCCAGCACTCACCCACACTCCACGGTCGAGTAGCAAGCCATAGCCCGGCCGGGAAGGCCTTGGGCCGCCGTCCCCGAGCTTGAGCTCGCCGGCGATCCCCTCTAGTCGCCGCGGCAGCTCCAGCCCCTCCCAGGCCAGGGCGGCCTCTCCAGGGCCTCCGCCTCTCTTCGGTGAGGCTGTCTCGCCTGCTCGGAGCCCCTGGAGCGGCCTCTGCTCGCCGGCTTCCTCGACTCCGACGACCTCCTCATTCTGCCTCCACTCGCGGCCTAGATTCCGACGCCGTCCGACCACCCCTAGCCATGCTATGGGTACGGGCAGGTGCGTCTCGACCTCCTCTTGCCATCCCTCCCTCTCATTTTGGCCAAAGAGCCCTCGTCGCCGGCGAGAGCTCCGGTGAAGCCGCGGCCGTCTCTGTTTTTCTCTCCCTCTTCCCCCACCTGACTAGCGGGGCCCGATAGTCAACCACTCAATACGCGCGCGAAGCGGTATGAGTGGTGGCGCCCCTGGGCTTTACGCCTTCGACGTCACCCCCAGTCTTTTTCCTTTATTCAAATTCATTTGAATTTACAGAACACTTCAAACTATTATAACTATTTAACCATAAGTCCAAATGAATTGATTCTTTTTGCATTGTGTTCTTTGGAAGGAAATCTAACAGCTCACCAAAGATGAGATTTGTCTGAGCTGTTTAGAATTTCTGGTGAATTTCATAACTGTTCTTGATATTTTCTTTTTGTGCTTAAAATTATTTTCAGAAGGTGAGGCTTGTCTTGAGGATCACCAGGAGGCTTGTAAACCTCATCTGCACTAAGGCAAGCCACAACAACATTTTTATGATGCCATTTCAATATTTGTGATTTTCTCACTTGAATGAAATGATTAATCCATGCATTTAAATAATTATTGAGTTATTTGTATTCTGTTAAATGTTGGATAGTTGTTATGCCTGATTTACATAATAGTTGAAACTAGTTTAGTGGATAAAGCAAGTTAAGATTTATTTGAGGTGATGTTAGAAATAATTTTGTTATGCATGGTAGTTATTGTAGCTATATTTTTGCCTTCCTGAAACTGATAAAGATTTGTTAGAAAATATTCGGTTCAATATTCTGTTAAATCATATTACTTGTTTTACACAAAGTTTGAACTTAATTTAGTGATAAAGAAAGTAAGAATTGTTGATAGTAAAATCTTTTGTTATGCATATGAAAAAGTTATCTGAGAGTTTTCTTGCGTAAGAATTTAATGAAACTTGTTGCAAAATATGTTGGTTCAATTGTGAGTCATTTTGAGCTAGTAGAGTAACGTGAGTTGTTGATGGTTATGCTTGGTGTAAAGATGGCATCGGTCATGTTTTTATGATGCATGTGTTTTTTTGCATTTCATGGCATGCTATGACACCGTTCATTGTTAGTTTAAAGTTGAAACTGAAAATAAGTCAACTTGAATACACCGTTGATTGGGTCATGGTGCCGCTGAATCAAGTTCTTTCCAGTGCAACCACATTTGCCTTTATGGGGGGCCTTGATTCGGTCCATTGACACGACCTCTGGTCGGTGCCTCCATCTAGGGAAGGTTATGTCGTGTTTGCCCTGGCCCGGCAAGCAGACATAATCTTGTGTGCTCGTTGATGAGATTATGGTACCGAGTCCCCAAGTGGGAGTGTCCTAGAGTGGGAGTTTGACCACGACGGTGGTCGGGGTGTGTTTGGTAGACACGGGGCCACCCAGGACCAGCCTGTTGGGGATTTGGGTCAGAGTGGCCGGGAGAGTGCTCTGGTAATGGAGGGGTTTTGTCGGAATGCCGTTGGTCAACCCGAATGGGAGTGGGAGGCCATGGGTTCCATGGTGTGGGTACAGTGTGCTACCTCTGCAGAGTGTATAATCTATCGATAGCTGCGTCCACGGTTACAGACACCTCGTAGTAGGTCCCACCATGAGTCAACGAATAATAAAAATTGCACACTAAGCTGTAAAACTTTGCATTGTCGAGGATGGCAGAAAAGCCATCGAGGAATTTGGGACCTGATATTGGTCGTGGTTGTGATCGCCGTAAGGATCACGAGTCATGTTGGTAAAGACCACGTTGGTGGTGTGTTGTACCACATTGGTGGTGTGTTTGTGATCTGAGGATGATCACGGTTGGTCAGTTGTCCCAAGGGACGCTCAAGCATGATCACAGCATGTTGACATATAGTGTTGCATTTTAATTGGTTAAATATCATGATATTGTTTGTCATTATGATTATGCTTGTTGTGAGCTTGCAAGTACATTTAATGTACTGACCTGGCGTGTCATGCCAGATTTCAGGAAAGTCTCGTTGGAAAGGAGCGCTGTTCGAGTCTAGATCGTGTCCACATCGGTGTCCCTGTGATATGGAGCTTCCGCTACGATGTTATTCCGCTGCCACGTAGTTGTTTGGATCGAGGCCCCTTTATGTTCACTAAATAATGTACATATTGTTCAGCCACACCGAGCGTGCCGCTTGGCCTCGACCGCTGTTGTAATATGAACTATGTTCCGCTAGCCTCAATAAAGCGGTTGTTTTCTGTACCAATATGTTGTGTGTTGCCAGAAGACATGGTCTCTGGGCTGGCAATGCAGGGTAAACCGGTCGATCTGAGCCGGGGTGCCACACATATCAATCGAGCACAATCAAAGATATCATGGGGACAAGCATGTAAATGTGAGGTAGTGATGCAAATATGTGTAACAAGAGAATAAGCATCTACCTCAAAGTCATAGCAAGCATGGGCAAAGCGCTCAATGAAAGGTCTATGGTAGGCATAAGAAGCATTCACAACACCAAGTAAAATGAAGTGTCTAAACACATGGGTCAAGTGCAAGAAAATCCAAGCATAATGTGCATGCGGTGTAGTGAATATTCTTTGGCACTCAACACAATGGAAAGAGCAATTGTTCATCATGTGTGAAGCAATCAAGGCAACCATGTAGCAATCAATGGGACATGGCATATGTGAAGTGATGACATTTTTGCAACCAAACATATGATAGGAGCAAGTAATCCAAGAATTGGATGCAACACACAAGGCATATATATCATGATGCATGTAACGGTGAAAATGACAAGTCGAAGCAAGATCTCTAACATGTGTGCAATCAAGTGGTCCAAGATGAACAATAAGTCTCATGGTGCAAGCAACACAAGTAGTATGATCCGTCATATCCACACTCAAGAAAGATGTCACCTTGTAGGCGTGTCCTTGTGCGTCCTTCACAATGCCGAAGTGGTATGAAAGGTGGTGTAGAAGCGAGTCATAGTTGAATGTATGTGGCTCGCTCTCAAGAGCTCGAATGGTCAACTCACGTGAAGCGGAAGTCGACACAAAGTCCAAGTATCTGACACATGCACACAAGAAAGCAAAGAATGTATGTGCATGGTAGATAAACACATCATCCATCATGATGGTTCTCTTCTTTTGCACATAACCATTATAAGCACAAGTGCATGAATAATATGATGCAACAATGGCAATATTCATGGCACAAGGTATATGGTGCAAAGAAGGAAGGCAAGCATGCTTCACAAGAAATATGTCAAAATCTCCAAATATATGCGAGAATGCTATGGGGGCAATCTCATTAGCAAGACTAAAATCATTGGTGCACTCAATACATGGGAAATCATCTAGCATGATAGAGGCAACACATGGAGATATATGACAAGAAGCAATAACAATCATATGCAAAGCATGTAGATGGTTGTCATCAACCGCATGAAGGGAGCAAGTTTGAGTCATCGGAGATGCAACAAGGCAAGCAAACATAGTAATCAAGTTGTGCAAGCTAGTAATGCGAAGATGCAACACACTAGAGGAAATCATGGCAATGATGTCATGTGAGTAAATAATAGGAATAGGCAATGCACATGACATGTCGCAAGCACGAACACAAAGCAAACATGGCAATAACAAGCAATATTGAATGGGGCACAAAGCAAACATGGCAATAATAGCAATATCTCAACCAAGCTTGCAAATACACATACTAGTATGAAAATCAATCATCATGTGTAATGCAAAGCATGGGTCACGAATGCATGGCAAAGGCATAGTAATGAACATATCATGCAAAGTGAACATGGCAAGATGGGCAAAGGACATATAATGGACAATAACCCATAGCCAAGTGAGGGTCATGTAGAAGAAATGCGCGAAGTCTTTGTGTGGCGGTGGGAAAGACACTCCATGGGATCCCAAGTCATCATTGCTCTCTAGAGCTCATTTTTTCAACTCGTGGGATTGCGAGGTTGACAAGAATTCGTGGGTACCTACACAAAAGAGACACAAATGAAAGAGATTGTGTGTATGTGGTAAATGTACACATCATCCATCATGATGTGTATGTGCATGTGAGAGTTAGCACAAGATAAGCATCGCTCAAAGAAATTTGATGCATGGTATAAGAACATGTCATCCTGATAAAGGTGAGGGGCCTGATCTTTCGATGAGATGGTGGCTATCGTTTTGTTGGAAGTCGACTTTGACGATCCGACTACGAACGTGCGAGGACATCGCGCCTTAGCAATCTCTAAACCAACTCCGAGAGGTTATTGACCACGCCGGAGCACGATCAACCTGACCACGAGGGTCTATTTCCTGCAAGCAATGAAGAACAAGCAAGAAATTGAAATTGCAATCTGGATATTGCAAATATAAGAGGAAAGCTTTATTGCTGAAGGTGGGGTTCTGTGACGTCTTGGTATGGTCGTTGGAGACAAACAAAGTACGCGAAGTTGCAGCTATGGTGAACTTTTAATCTAAACAAAACCCAAAGTCTAAACGATGCCCTAAGGGCTGAATATATGGAGGAGAGAGGGGGGAATTTCGTGGCCCTTGGAGGTGGGGTCCGAAACCAACCCTAACTCTTGTTTCCCCACACATATGGACTCTAAAAATAGCCTATACTTAAGTATTTCGAAAATACATGGGCCTGGCCCAATAATAAGGTGACGCAGCACCTAGAATAGCCTCTGGACGAAATTTATTTAGTGGCATCTTGTATATTTCGTCCAAGGCTTCATCCACTCCTTGTGGTGGCTTCAAAGTCCTGAAATCATCACTTGTAACTCTGTTCTGGATCCCCTTGCGCATGCCATCGTCTCCATGCTTGGTCTTGCTCTCGTGTTCATCCCTCTTACCCATGCCAGGCCCTTCATTTCTAAGCAAAACAAATGTATCCAATTTAGGAAGTATCATATTCTCATGAACATCAGAATCATTACCAAGAAACGAAAGTACCTGATAATTTAATTGGCGTGCGCGAGCTCTAGTAATTGGTCCAGTATGTATACCAGCAGGGGATGTGGTTGTAACAATGGTATTGATGTCCTCATCACATCCATCATGAAAGAATAGTTACTGTGTATAACACGATGGGGACACGAATTGAGAATGCAAGTATGTGGCACATCAATAGCATGTTTATTCATGGGAAGCATATGGTGCACACAAGTATTGGGATCATGCAATGAATGGGATGAATCAAAATCTCCTAAATGTATGAGGAAACTATGGGGGTCTCCTCATGAGTAATATTGGAAACATCATATGGAGAAAATGGACAACATCCAAAACAATGCATATCCGAAGCTAGGTGGTCATGGCATGCCATATGAGATAACTGATGCAAAGGGAGCATATCAATATCATCACAAGAAAAACAAATGCCAATATCCATGGCCTTGTCATATATGCCATATGTGCAAATTGGGTTCATTTTAATGGCATATGCATAGTCACTATGAAGAGATTGCAAATATGACATATGATTGATCTCATGCATAGCATATGACAAGTCAACCGGATTGGCAAACATGATGTGACCAAGAGAATTAGCACAAGAAATCCTATGTAACATGGCATCACAACTAATAGACTCCACATGGCAATCATCATACTCATCATAAATGGGTAAATTATCGCATGGGGAAGTCACACTAGCACGAAGCATGGAAATAGGTTGATCAACATCATGC
Organism: Triticum urartu; assembly: GCF_003073215.2. Classification (NCBI taxonomy): domain Eukaryota; kingdom Viridiplantae; phylum Streptophyta; class Magnoliopsida; order Poales; family Poaceae; genus Triticum; species Triticum urartu. The sequence continues at coordinate 334,988,620 of NC_053028.1, read as the reverse complement.
AAGCAATCAACGTCAAGAATGTCCACTAGTGGGACTAGAGCATCACCTTCAGCTATGTTAACTTTGTCATTCCACTCATGTGGTGTAGGTGAGGTGGGCAAGACCGAATGGTGGTCATCTTCATCTTGATGGAACCATGTGGGTGGTGCATCACATTCCACCATGGCCATCGTCTTGTCCAAAGGTAGGACGAAGTTGTCGAGAATCAGTGCGTCATCATATAAGGGACCTAGCACCAAATGAGAAGACACAATAGAGGTAGAGGTCAAGTCGTTAGTGTTGAAAGTGGCCTCACATGACCTATCAACTATCTCACTCTCTCTATGTGGTGGTTCACTCACTCCCTCAAAATAGGTGCACTCAAACTCACATATGGTGGAGTCACTCATCTCACTCAAGTGGTGGGGGTTGTGGCTCTCCTCACATGTGAATTGTGGCAACACATATATGGGGCTAATGGTGAAGTCACTCTCAGTCCCAATATGGTGGCACAAGTCACTCAAGTCATCATACGTCGCTGTGGTCAAAGGGAAAATCCCATGCTCAACCATCTCGTTGTTGTCGCCGTGGATGAAGGCCGAAGATGGCACATCATCCTTGCTCGCCACCTTGTCACTCGCCTCCAAAGCTTGCTCCTTGAGGTTCTCCGTAGTCGTACTTGTCGCCGCACCTTCTTGAAAAAGAGTCGAAGTAGACTTGGCATCATCATTGCCACAAAGAGGGATGGCGGTGAAGTCGAACTTAGGAGCATCGTCTTGGAGCTCGTCGGGCTTGGACATCTTGGTGGTACTAGCCTCATGCTCGTTCTCATGGAGGTTGGTCGTCGCGAAGTGAGCTTGGGTGGAGAAGCTTTAGCCTTCATGAGTTCTTGTTCTGCTTTGAGAGCACCAATGTAGTTGTCATCGAGGGACTTGTAGTTATCGAGGAAGATTGTCTTGGAGATGTCGTTGTGTAATTCCATCATGAAGTGGAGCTTCATCAAAATGGGGTCATCCATGCCGGCTCGTCGCAAGGCTTTCTTCATCTCCTTGAAGTACTCGTCGATGGACTTAGATCCTTGGATGGTGTTCTCTAATTGGCGTTGAAGTTGTTCCATGTAGGTTGGGGGCACGAACTCATGCCGCACAGCTCTCATCATCTTGGGCCAACTCATGTCGTAGCTCTCCGAAGGTGCGTGAAGCCACCATGTGGACGCGTAGTCGTGGAAGTTCCTTGTGGCGCACTTCACTTTATCTTCGGGAGGAACTAGATGTAGCTTGAGGTAGTCGTCCATCAAATGCTCCCACTCGAGATACTCCTCGGGTTCTAGTCCCATAGAAAGGAATCTCATGGTCGATGTCGAGGTCGTAGTAGCTCGTGGAAGTCGTGCACTTGAGCTTGGGGAACTTCTCTTGAGGTGCTTGTGGGCGAAGATGTCGTATGTCCGTAGGCGAAGATGCCTTGAAGTCTCTTGGCGAAGATGCTAAGGGCGATGGTGAAGTCGTTGAGCAGTTGTTGGTGTTGAACTCTTGACCTTCACGTTCATGGCGGTGATGGTGTTGATGCCGATGTGACCTTGCCGGAGATGGTAGCTCGGAGGCATGTGCTCTTGAGCGTCTTCTCGAAGATGAGGAAGACCGCTTGTAGGACTTGATGAGGGCTTTGATCTCCTCCATTTGAGCTTGCATCTTGGCGTCGGTGGAGTTTTGCATGGCATTGAACTCGTCGTTGTTGTTGTAGACCGAAGATGAAATGCCTTGCCTATCCATCACAAGACTCGAGCAAATATGAGTGGGAGAAAGAGAAGAACGAATACCAAATGTACCTTGACCGAAGTTGAAAGTGGATCAATGATCACTCCAATGTGGACAAGGAAATAGCACAATTGGTACCAATTCTTGTCGGTTTCTCACACCTACAAAAATAAGGCTTATGGTGGAGCTCGGTGAGGATAGTGGCACAAAATTTGATGCAAAATGTTAGCAAGAGTCGATAATGTTGAAAGAGATTCACAAATTCTCAAGTGTAACAAGTAGACCAATAGCTATATGGCACACGGAAACACACACACGGATAGATAAATGGGGTCGTGCAACCAAGGAGGAGCACAAAATGTGGAATCCACAGAAAACGCTCGTGTTGCACAACTCAAGAGAGACGCTAGCACGATTGCTCTATAGGAGGATACGACACTTGTGCACAACCTATAATATGCAAAATGTATGAACTTTCTATCCCAATTATGCTATGTATCTATGGCTCCCGGTGTTATGATCCAAGATGATCTTATATGCAATGTGGTATGATGCTATGGCACTTGCTTACAAGCTTCTTTGCTTTTTCTCTTTTGCTTAAAAGCTTTATTCTGTTTTTTTATATGGCCACTTTGCAAAATGCAGAAACCAAGATAGCTATTGTGTATATGCGGGAATAAACTTGAGGCACAAGGGATGATATGATACCGATATGATATGGTATGTATGCAATGTATGGTGTAGATCACTAATGTGCACAAGTAACGTTGCCGGCAATACTCAAATGGGCAAGTAACGCAAAATGGGCTATGGGTTAACAATGCAATGGCAACGGAATATACAATGGAGGGATACCACGATACCGAGATGATATGGAGGTTACCGTCCTTGGCGATGATGAGTGGTGGTGATCTTGATGGAGATACCAAGATGTTGGTGACTCGTCCCTAAGTAGCCGAAACACCTTAGGAAACGGAAAAACCGCGAACTCAAAATCTCAAATGTCAAATGGTGGTAGCGGGAATGCGGTGGTGGTTTTGTGGAAGTGCAATGATGGGTTATACGACTAGGCAATGCGAAAGTGGAGGGTAAGGTTGGCTATACACGGTGTCGGAGTTGGAAGCACGGTCCCTAAGGAGCCTAAACACCTTAGGAGACACAACTCACAAGACAAACAATATTGGGTTAAGTTAGGGTGGTGGAAGTGTATGGTGGACAAGCCAATGTGGGAGTTATGGTGGTGGTGGTGGTTGATGAAGAAGCAATCGTCCCTAAGTAGCCTAAACACCTTAGGAGACTCGAATGACTACTCAAGCAACCACAAATGCTATAAGGAACAAAATTGGTTAGGTTGCGGAAGTCGGTGGTGGTTATGCGGAGGTTGTGGTGGAAGCCCTAGGCAAAGATGCCAAAGTTCCAAAATTTTGATGGAGTCAAATGCTTATGGTAGTATTTTTTATGGAAGAGGGATGGCAAGAGCTTTTCAACGAGCTAAAGAACGCGAAAATCGGACTCCTGATGAATTAGTTATGGACAAAACGATGAAACGGGGATGGCTGAGATGTCACGGGCCGGACATCCGGGCTCGGGGCCGGAAATCTGGGACCTGATGTCCAGAACCGTGCAGATTTGGTGCTCCAGGAGCCGGATGTCTGGCTTGGGGCCCGGATGTCCGGCCTGAGGCCTGGATATCCGGCCCGACGATTCCAAATCTCGTTTGGGACGGAAATTTTCGAATTGGGGGCGGAAATTGATGATTTTGGGGGCAAAATTGGAGAGATTTCGTGGATGGAAAGTGGGGAAAAGTGGGGATATGCTAGATCCACTTGAAACCAAGCAAATCCATGGATCAAAATCAACAAAACTTCATCAAACAAACAAATCACAAAAAAAATTGGGGGCTATTTTTGGTGGGGATTTTCGAAATTGGGGAAGAACACAACAAAATTAGGCTAGAAAACGAAGAGGGGAGGCTCCGAAATCGTGATCAACGTGGCTCATGATACCAAGATGATGTAGAGTAGAACCCTAGTGGCCCGATCTTTCACGAAAGGAGCCGATCCCGCGAATAACACGAGGGGAAACACAAGGGGAAAATCACGAGGGGAACACAAGAGAACACTCAAACCAACAAGTATGATCACACATGCGCTAGTTCCATGAACACAAAGGGGAAGATACACGATACAAAGTCAAAAATGGACGATACACGGTAACCGATCTTATCTGTGAGGAGGTCTTGATGTTCTTCCCTAAAGAGGGGTCTTGAATCCGCTTGGGGGATCTTCTCCGGTGGAGGCTCGAATCTCCGAGGAGAAGGTAACCAAGTGGATGAGCAAAGCTCTCACACAAAATGTGAGCTAATCCTTTTGGTCACCCTAACTAGGAAGAGGGGGAGTAGTATATATAGTCTAAGCCGTGAAGCGGTTAGTGGGAAAGAGGGATACATGGGCCTTTGGCCCGACTCTGCGCGCAGGCAGGCGCCGGATGTCCGGGATGGGGGCCGGAAGTCCGGCTATTGGCGAGACACCGGATGTCCGGGGCACTGGCCAGATGTCCGGCTTGGCGGTGGCCGAATCTGTTCTTCTCTGGATAAGCATCGCCAAATTTCCGGGGTTGGTCGTCGGATGTCCAGGCGTTGTTGAGGCGCCGGATGTCCGGCCGGTGAAGCTCTTGGCCTTCTGTTGGTGCAGATCCTGGGCGACTGTAGCATCAGCAGCTCAGTCTTCTTCCGTCGTCGCTTCCAGGCTTCCCTCACGGGTGGTGTAGTTGTACCTTGGCGCTTGCACTCCTCCTCGTCTTCCGTAGTGTTCCGACAATACCTATGCATGCACACGAGTGGAGTGTCAAGTAGTATATCATCCTTGAAGGGGTCAAGTGAGCACGTGTAAAGGAGATGATTCACCTTTGGGTATGTGAAGTAGATGTCGCACGTGTCACTCGCCAAACGGACTCTTGACATGGTGATGTCCATAGGATGCTCCGCATCATGAGGGGACCATAGTGGAGATGCAACGCTCTAGCCCGGCAAGGTTGCCTCGGGGGGAGAGCAGCTACGCGCGTACGAGTTTACTAGGGTCCGAATCCTTTCTAAGGTTACCATGGCCCTCCTTTTATTGATCAAGGGGTCACCACAATGGAAAATCAGTCATTGTGTACTGATTAGATAGTGAACAATGCTATCATACCTAACTCTACAGGCAGGACAGGGCACATTAAATGTGCCGCTTAGTGTTACATCGTAGCATAGCTCGGCAAGCTTTGTTGGGCCGTTAGGCCACCTTCTCACCTACCTGTGTGACATGTCTATGGACGGGTGTCATTTGGAGCTAATTCACTTAGGAAGTGGCTTCCACGTGCCAAATGATAGCCACCTAGTTACTCGGGGGCTCGACACCGCCCCGACCGGTGACTTGCGTTGCTGTGAGGTGGAGCGATGGAGCCTTGGTGTGGTAGTCTGCCCTCGTTGTGCCCGGCAGGCCTGCTAGGGTGGTCTTGAGACTTGTCTTTGAGGTAACCTCGACCTTGCCAGGCTCGCCTGCCCGGCAAGGGAGGTGTTTCCTTAGTGGGATCTTGCTTCTTTAGCTTGACTTGGTCTTCTTGATCCGCCCTTCGATTTCTCAAAGAGCTGATCTCTTCTACTTGGTTTGGTCTTGGATGTTGCAACCTTGCTCTTAAGCTTGTGTACAGTCTGGGCAACACACCTAGGGTTTGTTGTACCGACATGGACGAACTGTTATATAAAGCAAAGCACTCCTAAGGACACATGAGAATCATTGTCGAGTTAGTTTTCATCATGCTTGTTTGATATTTTGGTATGTGGGTGGACCGGTGCTTGGGTGTTGTCCTTACTTTGACAAGCCTCCCACTTCTTATTAACCCCTCTCGCAAGCATCCGCAACAACGAAAGAAGAATTAACATAAATCTAACAATAGCATGAAACATGTGGATCCAAATCAGCCCCTTATGAATCAACGCATAAACTATGGTTAAATCTCCTGTCACTCTAGCAACCTATCATCTACTTATTACGTCCCAATGCCTTCCCCTAGGTCCAAATCATGGTGAAGTGTCATGTTATCAGGACCCCGATCCTAAGTCACACCGATCTAGCATGTAACACGTCATATCCCTTTGCGGCCTCACGCAAGGTATTCCCACGGGTGCCACCTTACCTGGCCTGGGATAGTTTGCGCCTTTTGGCTCATGTATATGATAGTGTCACTAGAATCCATATGACAGGGAACCCGGGCCGACATGACTAGTCATGAATCCAAAGTGGCACTAACTTACAGGGACAGGCATACATGACCCAACAATGAACGTGATAGAGGCAAAGGTGTCCCGATGTTTCGATGAGATAGATATCGTTTTCTATGGGAGTCGACTTTGACGAACCGACTACGAACGTGCGAAGACGTTGCACCTTAGAAATCGCTAAACCAACTTCCGAGGGTTATTACCACGCCAGAGCACGATCAACCTGACCATGAGGGTCTATTTCCTACGACCAAACGAAGAACAAGAAAGAAACTGAGATTGCAATCTGGATATTGCGAATAAAAGATGAAAGCTTTATTGATCAAGGTGGGGTTCTGTGACGCCTTCGTCTGGTCGTTGAACACAAACGAAGTACGCGAAGTTGCAACTATGGTGAACTTTAATCTAAACAACACCCAAAGTCTAAACGACACCCTAAGGGCTGTATATATGGAGGAAGAGGGGGGAATTTGGTGGCCCTTGGAGGAGGGCTCTGAAACCAACCCTAACTCTTGCTTCCCCACACATACGGACTCTAAAAACAGCCTACACTTAAGTATTTCGAAAATACATGGGCCTGGCCCAATAATAAGGTGACGCAGCACCTAGAATAGCCTCTGGACGAAATTTATGAAGTGACATCTTGTATATTTTGTCCAAGGCTTCATGTACTCCTTATGGTGGCTTGAAAGTCCTGAAATCATCACTTGTAAATCCGTTCTTGATCCCCTTGCGCATGCCATCGTCTCCATGCTTGAACTTGCTCCAAGGATCATCTTTCTTGTCCAAGCTAGGCCCTTCATTTGTAAGCAAAATAAATGTATCCAATTTAGGCAGCATCATATTCTCATGAATATTAGAATCGTTACCAAGAAATGAAAGTACTTGATAATTCAATTGGCGTGCGCGAGCTCTAGTAATTGGTCCAGTATGTATAGCAGCAAGGGCTGTGGGTGTAACAATGGTATTGATGTCCTCATCATCCTCCCCTTCTTGAACTGAAGTCGTCCTCGACCAAAGCTCATCCTTCTCACCCAAATAAGGCTTCAAATCTGCAATGTTAAATGTGGGACTAACCCGAAAATCTGCAGGCAGCTCAAGTTTATATGCATTATCATTTATTTTATGTAACACCTTAAAAGGATCATCAGCACGTGGCATTAGCTTTGGTTTGCGCAAATTAGGAAATCTATCCCTACGCAAATGTAACCAAACAAGATCTCCAGGACCAAACACAACATGCTTTCTACCCTTATCTCCAACAAGTTTATATTTAGCATTCATACGGTCAATGTTTTCCTTAGTTAACTCATGCATTTTTAACATCAATTCAGCAAGTTCTTTAGCATCGAAATTAACCTTCTCCGAAGATGGAAGTGGCAACAAATCAATAGGTGCACGAGGTAGGAAACCATACACAATTTCAAAAGTGCACATCTTAGTAGTAGAATGCATTGAACGATTATAAGCAAATTCAATATGAGGCAACCATTCTTCCCTCATTTTCTTATTATTCTTCAAAACAGCCCTAAGCATAGTAGACAATGTTCTATTGACTACTTCAGTTTGTCCATCAGTTTGGGGGTGACAAGTTGTACTAAAAAGCAGTTTAGTCCCCAACTTATCCCATAAACATCTCCAAAAGTGGCTAAGAAATTTAGTATCACGATCTGAAACAATAGTATTCTGGCACACCACGCAAGCGAATAATTTCACGAAAGAACAAATCAGCAACGTTAACAACATCATCGCTTTTATGATATGGTATAAAGTGTGCCATTTTCGAGAACCTATCCACGACAACAAATATGCTATCCCTCCCCTTCTTTGTTCGAGGTAAACCTAAAACAAAGTCCATAGATATATCCTCCCAAGTAACACTAGGTACATGAAGGAAATATGCCCTAGAGGCAATAATAAAGTTATTATTTATTTCCTTATATCATGATAAATGTTTATTATTCATGTTAGAATTGTATTAACCGGAAACATAATACATGTGTGAATACATAGACAAACAGAGTGTCACTAGTATGCCTCTACTTGACTAGCTCGTTAATCAAAGATGGTTATGTTTCCTAACCATGAACAAGGAGTTGTTATTTGATTAACAGGATCACATCATTAAGTGAATGATCTGATTGACATGACCCATTCCATTAGCTTAGCACCCGATCGTTTAGTATGTTGCTATTGCTTTCTTCATGACTTATACATGTTTCTATAACTATGAGATTATGCAACTCCCGTTTGCCGGAGGAACACTTTGTGTGCTACCAAACGTCACAACGTAACTGGGTGATTATAAAGGAGCTCTACAGGTGTCTCCAAAGGTACATGTTGGGTTGGCGTATTTTGAGATTAGGATTTGTCACTCCGATTGTCAGAGAGGTATCTCTGGGCCCTCTCGGTAATGCACATCACTTAAGCCTTGCAATCATTGCAACTAATGAGTTAGTTGCGGGATGATGTATTACAGAACGAGTAAAGAGACTTGCCGCTAACAAGATTGAACTAGGTATTGGTATACCGACGATCGAATCTCGGGCAAGTAACATACCGATGACAAAGGGAACAACGTATGTTGTTATGCGGTCTGACCGATAAAGATCTTCGTAGAATATGTAGGAGCCAATATGGGCATCCAGGTCCCGCTATTGGTTATTGACCGGAGACATGTCTCGGTCATGTCTACATTGTTCTCGAACCCGTAGGGTCCGTACGCTTAAGGTTACGATGACAGTTATATTATGAGTTTATGCATTTGATGTACCGAAGTTTGTTCGGAGTCCCGGATGTGATCACGGACATGACGAGGAGTCTCGAAATGGCCGAGACATAAAGATTGATATATTGGAAGCCTATGTTTGGATATCGGAAGTGTTCCGGGTGAAATCGGGATTTTACCGGAGTACCAGGAGGTTACCGGAACCCCCCCGGGAGCTATATGGGCCATAGTGGGCCTTAGTGGAAAAGAGAAGAGGCAGCCCAACATGGGCCGCGCGCCCCTCCCCTCCCTTGGTCCGAATAGGACAAGGAGAGGGGACCGGCCCCTCTCTCTCTTTTCCCCCCTCCGCGAATCCTATTCCAAATAGGATTGGGGGGGGGGAATCCTACTCCCAGAGGGAGTAGGACTCTCCTGGCGCGCCTCTCCTAGGCCGGCCGCACCCCCCCTTTAGTCCTTTATATACGGAGGCAGGGGCACCCCAGAGACACAAGTTGATCCACGTGATCTTATTCTTAGCCGTGTGCGGCGCCCCCAGCCACCATAGTCCTTGATAATATTGTAGTGGTGCTTAGGCGAAGCCCTGCGACAGTAGTACATCAAGATCGTCACCACGCCGTCGTGCTGACGGAACTCTTCCCCGACACTTTGCTGGATCGAAGTCCGGCGATCGTCATCGAGCTGAACGTGTGCTAAAACTCGGAGGTGCCGTAGTTTCGGTGCTTGATCGGTCGGGCCGTGAAGACGTACGACTACATCAACCAAACGCTTCCGTTGTCGATCTACCAAGGGTACGTAGATCACACTCTCCCCTCGTTGCTATGCATCACCATGATCTTGCGTGTGTGTAGGAATTTTTTTTGAAATTACTACGTTCCCCAAAAGTACAGGCAAAGGCATATATAAACCATGAGGATTGAGTTGTGACTTAGCTTTTTGACACGTAGTGCAGCGAGCAACAAAACGCTCAACATCTCGTCTCATCTTTGGCCAAAAGAAATTTGTAGCAAGTATATCCTCCGTCTTCTTGACGCCAAAGTGTCCCATTAATCCTCCTCCATGTGCCTCCTACAACAACAAAAGATGAACGGAGCTAGCTGGAATGCATAGCTTGTTAGCACGAAACACAAATCCTTCGTTAAGAACGAACTTGTTCCAAGTTCTTCCTTCTTTACAATTCTGCATTAGATCTTTAAAATCGACATCAGGCACATATTGATCTTTGATGGTCTCCATACCAAATATTTTGAAGTCAAGTTGTGAAAGCATAGTGTAACGACGAGACAATGCATCAGCAATCACATTTTCTTTACCCTTCTTGTGCATAATAACATAAGGGAAAGTCTCAATGAATTCAACCCATTTAGCATGTCTACGATTTAGTTTAGCTTGACTTTTAATATGTTTCATAGATTCATGATCAGTATGTATAACAAATTCTTTGGGCCATAAATAATGTCTCTAAACTTCGAACAAGAGCATATAATTCTTTATCATAAGTAGAATAATTCAGACCAGGCCCACTCAATTTTTCAGAAAAGTATGTAACAGGTTTGCCATCTTGTAATAACACACCTCCTAATCCAATTCCACTAGCATCACATTCAAGCTCAAAAGTCTTATTAAAATCAGGAAGTTGGAGTAAAGGAGCATCTGTTAACTTATCTTTCAATACCGTGAAGTCTTCTTCCTATGCAGTACTCCAAACAAAAGGCACGTCCTTCTTTGTAAGCTCATTGAGAGGTGCAGCATTGGTGCTGAAATCTCTCACAAAACGCTTATAGAATCCAGCGAGGCCAAGAAAACTCCGCACTTGTGTGACCGTTTTGGGCTGCGGCCAACTCTCAATAACTTCAATCTTGGCTTCATTAACTTCAATTCCCTGTGGAGTAAGAACATTGCCAAGAAAAGATACTCGGTCGGCGCAGAAGGTGCACTTTCCAAGGTTACCAAACAAACGTGCATCACGTAGAGCAATAAAAACAGCATGTAAATGTTCCAAATGTTCCTCCAAAGATTTGCCATAAATCAATATGTCATCAAAGTAAACTACCACAAATCGTCCAATGAAAGCACGTAAAACTTCGTTCATTAATCTCATGAAAGTACTAGGTGCATTAGTTAACCCCAAAAGGCATGACTGACCACTCATATAATCCAAACTTAGTTTCAAATGTTGTTTTCCATTCATCTCCCAATTTCATACGAATTTGAAGGTATCCTCTACGCAAATCAACTTTGGAGAATATTGTAGAGCCACTCAATTCATCAAGCATATCATCTAGCCTAGGAATAGGATGACGATAACGAATAGTAATATTATTAATGCCTCTACAATCAACGCACATACGCGACGTACCATCCTTTTTCGGCACTAAAATGATAGGAACATGATGAGGGCATCAATACCATTGTTACACCCACAGCCCCTACTGCTATATATACTGGACCAATTACTAGAGCTCGCACACGCCAATTGAATAATCAGGTACTTTCGTTTTATGGTAATGATTCTGATGTTCATGAGAATATGATGCTGCCTAAATTGGATACATTTGTTTTTCTTAGAAATGAAGGGCCTAGCAAGGATAAGAGGGATGAACACTGGAGCAAGACCAAGCATGGAGATGATGGCATGCGCAAGGGGATCAACAACGGAGTTACAAATGATGATTTCAGGACTTTGAAGCCCCCATAAGGAGTGCATGAAGCCTTGGACGAAATATACAAGATGCCACTTCATAAATTTCGTCTAGAGGCTATTCTAGGTGCTGCGTCACCTTATTATTGGGCCAGGCCCATGTATTTTCCAAATACTTAAGTATAGGCTGTTTTTAGAGTCTGTATGTGTGAGGAAACAAGAGTTAGGGTTGGTTTTGGACCCCTCCTCCAAGAGCCACGAAATTCCCCCCTCTTCCTCCATATATACAGCCCTTAGGGCGTCGTTTAGACTTCGAGTTTTGTTTAGATTAAAGTTTGCCATAGTTGCAACTTCGCGTACTTCGTTTGTGTTCAACGACCAGACAAAGGCGTCACAGAACCCCACCTTGATCAATAAAGCTTTGATCTTCTATTTTCAATATCTAGATTGCAATCTCAGTTTCTTGCTTGTTCTTCGTTTGCTTTCATTGGGCCGAGGCCCGTGTATCCCTTCTCCCCCTAGACTATATATACTCCACCTCGCCAACTTTCTAGGGTTAGCAAAGGTTTAGCTCATGTTTGTGTGAGAGCTTTGCTCATCCACTTGGTTACCTTCTCCAAGGAGATTCGAGCCTCCACCGGAGAAGATCCCCTAAGCGGATTCAAGACCCCTTTTAGGGAAGAACTCAAGACCTCCTCACGGAGAAGACCTGCTACCCTTGTATTGTGCTTAGTTGTCCGTGGATCGTGTATCTTCTCTTATGTATTCGAGGATCTAGCACTTGTGTGACTTGTTCTTGTTAGTTTGAGTGTTCCTCTTATGATTCCCCTTGTGATTTCCCTCGTTTCTCTCCTTGTGTTCCTCGTGTTCTTCACGGGATCCGCTCCTTTCTTGAAAGATCGGGCGATTAGGGTTCTACCCTACATCATCTTGGTATCATGAGCCACGTTGATCATGATTTCGGAGCCTCCCGTTATATTTCTAGCCTTGTTTTGTTGTTTTTCGTCCTAACTCGAAAATTCCCCACCAAAAATAGCCCCGATTTTTTTTTGTGATTTGTCGGTGTGTTGAGATTTTGTTGGTTTGGATCCATGGATTTTCTTTGTTTTGAGTGGATCTATCTTCCCATCCATTTCCCCCCGATTTTCCATCCACAAATTCCTCTGAATTTCGCTCGGATTTAACCTCTCCACGCGGTGTTCATCCCGTTCGTCCCCGGATCCAAAGCCCGGACATCCGGCCCGTCAAGCCCGGACATCCGCCCGCCGGACATCCAGCCTTCCACCCAGACATCCGACCCCTGGCAGAAACATCTCCATCCACCGCCCCATTTTCCGTCAATTTATCACCAAATTTTGTTCCGGTGCCCACCATATACCACATATACTTCCGCATACCTCCACCACTTCCGCATAACCCAACCATTTTGGACCGATTCGGTCTCCGACACATTTGCTACTTCGAGGTTTGAGAATTTGAGTTGCGGTACTGTATCCTTTTGTGTTGCGGCTATCTAGGTATGGTTTGACATCGACATCACCGCCGCTCATCTTCGCCACGAATGCATCCTACATCTTCACCGCCGTCCTACATCGTCATCAACAACGACCACCTCGACTACACCTTGGTATTCATGCCACCATTTTGACACCATACTGGAAGCAAGACCGGTAACCTCATCTTGGTTTTGGACATATCACTCCTGCCATTACATTGATAGCCATTATAGCCTTACTCCTTTGCGTTGCATACCCATCGAGACTAGCCATTGAGTATTGCCGGCAATGAGACTTGTGCACATTAGTGATCATACTTCTCATATCATGCATATATCATTGTTGCATATATTGGTATCATCTCTTGTGTCACAAAGTTGTCATCGCATACTCACTTGCTATATCGGTTCGTCAAGCATTGCATGAGAAAAGAGCTCAAACATCAAAGAGCCAAACAAGCTTTTAAGGAAAGAGGAAAGATAAGCAAAGAGCTTTTAAGCAAGAACCATAGCATCATACAACATTAAGATTGTCATACTCGATCATCTTGGATCATATCATAGCAACACCTGGCATAGAGCATACTTGGGATAGAAGTCGTTGCATTTTTGCTAAGTAGTTCGTGCACAAGTTCTTGTATCCGCCTATTTTGCAATCGTGCTAGCGTCTCTCTACTGTTGTGCAACAAGAGCATTTTTGTGGATTCCACATTTTGGCTTACCCTTGGTTGCACGACCCCACTTATCTTTTTGCGTGTGTGTTTCCGTGTACCTTATACGCTTGGTCTACTTGTTACATTGCATCTTGCGAATCTTTTCCAACATTATTGAAGCTCACTTACAATTGCATCAAATTTTGTGCCACCATCCTAAATAAGCTCCACCAAAAGCTTTTACTTGTGTAAGTGTGAGAAACCTACAAGAGCTAGTACCAATTGTGCTATTTACTTGTCCTACATTGGAGTGATCCTCGATCCACTTTCAACTTCGGTCAAGGCACATTTGGTACTCGTTCTTCTCTTTCTACCACTCACATTTGTCTTGGAATGATGGATAGGCCAAGTACTTCTACCAACCCACTCTTCATGGACCAAGACGACGACATGAACTCCTTCGTCACCAAGAGTCACCTCTTCGGTGCACAACGTGCTTTGCATCAAGAGCAACAAGCTATGAGTGAACGCATCGACAACCTTGCCGCCGACTTGCGACTTTCCGAGCAACGTACAAGGGACTACTTCGACCACAAGCTCGACGGTCACAAGCAAGAGAATGATGCAAGGATGGACGAGATTCGCGCTTTGTTGCTCAACTGCTCTTCTTCCACTTCAAGAAGGAGCCGTTCAAGCCGACACTCCGACTTCACCCTCTCCGGCTCAAGTACACCGACATCGAACACTCTTCGCCGAGCCGTGCGCAACAATCGTCCAGCAAGCCTCAATCCCCTACGCGACACCGACTCTCAAGAGTGCAGTCAACGTCAAACTCAAGAGGCCTTTGCGCTAGCACGAGAACGGCAACAACAACGACAACATGAAGAGGAAGGGCGAGCGCGTCTACACCAAAATGCTCAAGATGCCGAGGCACAACGTCAAGAACAACAACTTCGTGACGCTCAAGCACTTGCGGCGCAACAAGCTCTACGCGATTCAAGTTGAGCCGTAGCCAACCGGGGCCGAGAAGCCCGTGAACAAGAGGAAGCACTTCGCGAAGAAATTCAAGAACGAAGATTTCAAGCTCGCCTGCATCGTCAAGTTCCTTCTCGAGCTCGACAAGCTCCTCCACAAGCACATCAAGAGCAACAAGTTCCTCAAGATCATGAAGACAATGGAGATCCTCCCACTTGATTTGGAAAGCGACGTTGTTGTTGTTGTTGTTGTTGTTGTTGTAGAGGTGCGTTAGGGGCAGCCGGTGGTGGTGGTGGTGGTGGTAGAAGACACGCGAGAAATTCATTAAACTTGTTATCGAGCTTTGTTTCGAATGTCTTTTCCATCCCATCTATCTTCTCCATGGCCTCTTCAAATCTGTTTAGCACATCTTGCACCTGTCCACTCATCATTTGCTGAAATTTATCATGCAACTCCTTATTCGTCATGTTCTCCCAGTCAGTCTCGTCGGCTTGTGATCCTGTCATGGTTAGCAGCAATGGAAACACATAAGAATATGATCCTACAGACTACTAACAAGAGGTGGTGGTGGGTGTCACAAATCCGTCAAGAAAATCTCAAATTCTTACCAGTTCTTACCCAGCAGCAGGCAGTGATCGGCACCCGTCGTAGTCAAAACTCTCAAAGCATGGATAGAGCGATTACCAGGGAAAATCAAACGCACGACGTAGATGTATGTTGATCTGGGAAGGCTTATAATATGGTAGCAAAAAGGGTCAGCAATAATCAATTCAGAGATGCAAAGTTGAATAAACGCTCAACGACGGTACTGTGCTGGTCCTAGGCTAGACCGTGCTAGAGACGCGAGCCTAGAACACTAAGAAAATCACGGCGATGCACGTAAACAAGGGAAAAGCAGACTCTGGAACTTTTTCTCGCTCTATTTTTTTGGCGCTCCTATTTTTTTGCGCTCCTCTTTTTTTGGCGAAAAATCACTATAATGGCGAGCGTCTCAAAACTCATCCCTCATCAAACTGACAGGATGGGCACAATTTTTTTTGACTTTCTTTTTAGAAATCAGGGCGGCGACGACGAAAAAGTGCGACAAAAAATCACTATGATGGCACGTGGCTCAAAAGACTCAGAAAAGCCTAAAAATAGGATAGGGAAAAATATTTTTGGTTTTGGCCTAAAAACTGCCCAGGGGTCTCTAGACTCTTTTTTTCTTTTTTTTCGAGGCCTACACAGGCAAGGAAACACAAAACGAAAACTAGATGGATCTCGAAAACAAACCTAATATGAAAAGAACTCGGGTTGGTGGTGGACAGGTAGATGTATATGTGGACTCAGATTGGCGGTGGGCAGGCGGATGTATATGTGGACTCGGATTGGTGGTGGACAGGCGGATGTATATGGCAGCGGTAAGGAATATGTTGGTGGTGGTGGTATGTGGTAGGAACGATGACGATGGTGCGGCGGCGGCGTGACAACTTGTGAACAGAACTCGAAACTCTAAAGGAAACTAGACGCTAAGACCAGCAACTAGACACGACGATGCAACCGCAAATTCAACAATGCAAAACCCAAAAAAGATTATGCAAAGCTCAGATTGGTTCGGATGTGATGACCTAACCCTAATTATTTTTGGCTTTTTCGTGGACTGTAGGTATGAAGAACAGACTCGATGTAAACTATCAAAAACTGTAAAATCTCACCGAACAACCTGGAAATCTGATACCACTTGATAGAGGGAAAGGTGTCATGATGTTTCGATGAGATAGATATCGTCTTCTGTGGGAGTCAACTTTGACGATCCGACTACGAACGTGCCAAGACGTCGCGCCTTAGCAATCGCTAAACCAACTTCCGAGGGTTATTGACCATGCCAGAGCATGATCAACCTGACCACGAGGGTCTATTTCCTGCGAGCAAACAAAGAACAAGCAAGAAACTGAGATTGCAATCTGGATATTGCGAATAAAAGATGAAAGCTTTATTGATCAAGGTGGGGTTCTGTGACGCCTTTGTCTGGTCGTTGAACACAAACGAAGTACGCGAAGTTGCAACCATGGTGAACTTTAATCTAAACAAAACCCAAAGTCTAAACGACGCCCTAAGGGCTGTATATATGGATGAAGAGGGGGGAATTTCGTGACCCTTGGAGGAGGGGTCCGAAACCAACCCTAACTCTTGTTTCCCCACACATACGGACTCTAAAAACAGCCTACACTTAAGTATTTCGAAAATACATGGGCCTGGCCCAATAATAAGGTGACGCGGCACCTAGAATAGCCTCTGGACGAAATTTATGAAGTGACATCTTTTATATTTCGTCCAAGGCTTCATGTACTCCTTATGGTGGTTTGAAAGTCCCGAAATCATCACTTGTAAATCCGTTCTTGATCCCCTTGCGCATGCCATCATCTCCATGCTTGAACTTGCTCCAAGGTTCATCTTTCTTGTCCAAGCTAGGCCCTTCATTTGTAAGCAAAACAAATGTATCCAATTTAGGCAGCATCCTATTCTCATGAACATTAGAATCGTTACCAAGAAGCGAAAGTACCAGATAATTCAATTGGCATGCGCGAGCTCTAGTAATTGGTCCAGTATGTATAGCAGCAGGGGCTGTGGGTGTAACAATGGTATTGATGTCCTCATCAGAATGTGTTGGTCATCAACATATGAACCCCAAGTCGTAGCAAGCTACAAGGACTTAAAGGAACAACACGTGATATTTCCCCGAAGGGACAGACACAGGAACGAAGAAGGACACATGCCGGCCAGCTTAAGTGTTCCGGAGTAGTAGCAAGCTACCATGGCTCAGTGGAAGCACTAGGAGACATTTCCCCACAAGAGTGGCTACCAAGAATAAACAACTAGGTTGTCGGATCGCACACATACCAAGCATTTCAATAACATACACACAATATGCTCGATATGTGCAAATACAACATGGCTTCACAACATAACTCCATGACTCAAAGTATTTATACATTAGGCTTCGAGGAGCCAGATATTACAAACATCGGTCTGATGACCCAACATTCAAGTCATACAAGCAAAAAGTACATGTGGAAGCTTATGTTGTCTGAGTACAGACAACTACAAATGAAAAGACTGAGAAGCCTGACTATCTACAAGACCCTCCCAAGGGTACAAGATTGTAGCTGAGGTAACAAGCTAAATGTCGAAGTCCACGCGGAACTACTAGTGAGACTGGAGTCTCTCTACAAAAACATAAATTAAGCAAATGTGAGTACAAATGTACCCAGCAAGACTTACATCAGAACTAGCTACATATGCACCCGTATTAACAAAGGGGATGGTGGAGTTTAACTGCAGCAAGCCAGCTTTGACTCAGTGCCCATCCTATACTACGACTGCTGGTAACTCTTTTGAGGTGGCGCACACGAGTCCACATATTCATCATATCAATACACCACTATGGATCCGCTCCCATCTCCCTATGAGAAGGCCATCCATAGCACTCACGCTTATCTTGCGCATTTTAGAGTATCCACTTCCACTTGTCTATGAACCGTATAGGAAACCCAGAGGTCCTTTACCGTGGACGCGACTATTCGAATAGATCATTTATAACCCTGCAGGGGTGTACTTCTTCACACACGCTCTCGCCATTTACCGCCATGTACACGTCATGTGTCTCGGTGACCTTCAAGCAGAAGCCTAGCGAGGGTGTCGGCCACGACCTGACTAACCACGCTAGTCTCTAGTCCAGGTTTATCGCCTATTCGGGTTCCATCCACAAGGAGATCCGGCCGGGGTGTCGCTCACGACCCCAAATGATGTGAGCAGGGTTCCCAAGCCCACCCAACGGGCGACGCTTGGTACACCGTGCCACTGCACCTAGTCTGTCCCAATCCCACCTGTACCGAGTGCCACTTGGTACACTAATAGCACTACCTACAATCACCAGAAACTAGTTGCAACCCTGTTGATTAATAAGCCGAGAGGGGCCGAGTTACCGGAACCCAATGTGTGGTAGTAGCTGTTCATGGATCACAAACACAGAACTCAGTTCCTGGGGACGGTTTAAATGAGACAACCCACCATGTACTCCTACATAGCCTCTCACCGCTACATTTACCAGATCATGTTCACACACTTAGTTCTCAACAGTAGGACATGTTCACAACTTTCCAATTCATCCCTGATGAATCAGACCTGACACAACTCTAAGAAATAGCAGGCATGACAAACAAGCATGAATGAGTAGGCACATCCGGGCTCAAACAACTCCTACTCATTCTAGTGGGTTTCATATATTCACTATGGCAATGACAGATCATGCAGAGGAAAGGGGTTCAACTACCGCAACATGTGACAGTTGAATCACTGTTGTCCTAATCCAGTAAAAGAGAGTAGGAGTGAGAGAGTGGGATTGTATTAGAATGAACAAGGGGGTTCTGCTTGCCTGGCACTTCTGAAGATAGTATAGCTCTTCATCTGTGTCAATGATCACAATGTCGGAACAATGTCCACTAAGAGGGGACAAACACCGGCAAACAAGAGAGAACACAATCAATGCAATGGAACAACACGATGCATGAATGTGACATGGCAATATGTTGTGATTTGAGCCAATGCAGCTAGCAATAATTTAAATGAAGTCCATATGAACCAAGGGTTCATATGCAAACTCCATGTCAAGCATTTAAAATGCCATTATCATGTTTTGATTAAATAGCAAGGTTAAGTTTCTTTATCATGCATGAAACCAGCAGCAATGGATAGACTGGATTTTTCTGATCATTTTTCATATATAATTTATTTCATTCTGAGTTATAGATTATTTTCTATGATTTTCTGAAGTTTATAATTTTTTTTAGAATTTCCTGGTTATTTAAAATAAGCTAAATCCAGAAAATACTTTATTGCATCAGCACTACGTCACTATGATGTTAGCGAGTCAACAGGGCGGTCCAGGTCAAACCTGACCCGTGGGGGGCGTGTGTTAGTGTCTAATCTATCTAACAGAATTAATTAGCACTTGGTTAACAGTAAACCTAATTTATTTAGAGGCTTGGGCCTACACGTCGGTGACCCGAGGTAGTCAAACCCCTGGTCAAAAAGGTCAAACCCACCGGCGTTTAACCGCCGGCAAGGGCCGAGAAGGTGGCACGGCTTAGAAATGTGCTACGGGGCCTTGTTTGAAGCATACTGGGTGCGTTGGAAAGCCCTTTCTCCCGCGCGTCGAACAGTGCAGGTGCTGGGTCGCGGGGGGGTCGGAGCTCGCCGGAGTGGAGCCCGCCGGCCGCCAGAGCTCGGGTTCGAGCGGCACAGCGCTATGGTGCACTGGAAGATGAGCTGGTGGTGGAGTTGTCTTGCTGTGGAGCTGCTGATCACGTGGTCGTGCTCGGGCGCGAGCTTTGCTAGCTCTGGTTACTACAACAACAAGAACGGCGACGACCGGCTCTCGGCTCCGGTGGAGCCACGGTCTAGAGAGAGCAAATGAGCGCGGGGAGAGACGGGTTCGGTGCAGAGGCTCACTGCGATTGCAACGGAGGCCTCAGCAAGCTCGGGGATGGGCTGATGATGACGGGAGGTCGCCGGCGATGTTGACGAGCCGAGGTTGAAGAAGGTGGCGGTGTGGGCGTTCGGGGGCGTCCGGCGCCGTGTGTGTCCTCGAGGAGGCGTAGACGACGTAGGCAAAGCTCCTGGGCGTGTTGGGGAGGCTAGGCGGGGGCTGTGGCCGCGAAGAACGGCGTCGGTGGCGATGGTGGCGCTCGGGCATGAGGTGCAGAGCGAGAGAGAGGAGGGGATGAGGACGAGGGAGTGGGAGTGGGCGAGAAGGTCCAGAGTGATGGGTGGCGTCGTCCAGACGCATCAGGGCAGCGGCTGGAAGCAAGAGGTGGCACGGCGAGTGGTCGCGCGCGTCGAGCACGCGCCTCTCGTCCGACTGGCTCAAGGACAGGGACGACTGGCACTTGGGCCAGATGGGCCGCGTATTGCTAGGCCGCCAGGTTAGTTGGCCTAGGTAGGTTGGGCTTCTAGGTGAGCTCTCTTGCTCCATTTTGATTTCTTTTCTATTTCTGTAATTTGTTTCTGATTTAGTAAAAATACTCAATCAATTTATTTTCTTCTGATAAATTTTGTAGGGACTAAAAGAATTATTCCAAATCCCCTCACAATTTTTCCAGAATTATTGGAGCAACAGAAATATATTTATAGAATATATTTGCTCCAATTCCAATATAGTATGAATTAATTCAAAGTCCAAATATGTCCTACAAAAATGTGAACCATTTTTGGTAGATGCTTCCACCTTAATCCAGAAATGATGAACATTTTTAAAGGGCATTTTGAGTTCATTGAAAAATATTTTACTTGAACCTGTTTGATTTAGTTGGTGCTAGGTAGACCTGGCCATCCTCCGGGCTGGGCTAGGCCGGGCTTCGGGCCGGGCCTGACCAAGCCCGAGGTAGAAAACTCAAGCCCGAGCCCGGCCCATCACAGCAAAAAACACATCAGGCCTCGGGCCTTGGGCCGGGCCTCTTCAGTAGATGGCATAAACAGTGGGCCCAGGCCTGGCTCGACCTAGGCTTCGGGCTCAAAACCTAGGCCCAGGACCGGCCCGGGAGATGCGTCGGGCCGGGTCGGGCCGGGCTTTTTCGGGCCAGGTGAGGCCGGGCTGTTTGGGCCGGGCGGCCCATGGCCAGGACTAGTGCTAGGGTCTGGATCAGCCCCATTTCAAATTCAAATTGAATTTAAACATGATGCAACACATGACTAGCTAGCCCAGAACATACCAGAACTAGGGATGTGACAACTCACCCCCACTAAACAAGAATCTCGTCCTGAGATTAAAGACGTGGGGTAAGAAGACAGAGGGAACACAAAACTACACAATCTTCACGATCCAAGTTGCACTTCTCGAGGATGCTGATTCATTCCATCATCTTTGTCTTGACGTCTTCCTCTGAGAACTCCATCCAACATGACAATGACAGAAAGAAACTCTACTGGAGTCAATCATCTCAAGGATCGATCAATTCAAGATCGACTCATGGAGTGACACATTGTAACATCTCTTGAGTTGAGACACAAAATACACATCGAGAGCAATGGCAAGAGGTATATGACAACGGTTCGATTGGGTAGGCAAAAATTCCATGCTTAAGATGATGGTGCATGGTTTCAAGATAGCGAGGAAATAACTACCATGATTCCATAGCGGGACACCTTAGGGAAGGTGACTCGTAGAATTACTCCCTTAAGTGGCAAAAAGAATTACTTTTGATATAGAGATCATTTAGACTCTTTATACCAGCCTAAGGCAATCACAATCGATCATATGAAGGAGTTCGAAGAATGACATACTCGGACTAGAATGGATGATGTGGACTACCTTGTTGAAGACAACGCAGTGGATGATTTTTTCTTATCATCAGAAATGGATGGGACCCATGGTAGGACCACTTTTGAAGATGATCCTGAATAGCAATTACTTAGAAGGGTGGCCCATGGAATTTGGCACAATGGCGGTGCAAGCTGGAAATAAAACGCAAATGTTTGGAATGTTTCAACCATCATATCTGCCTGAGATTCAGATCCTATTGGTGATAGGATACTCCAGACTCAGCATGTCTGAATAAGAACGTTTGCAACGCAAATCGACAAGACGATGTTGCAAGATTCTCGGGAAATGAACTACAATAGAAAGCTCCAAAACATGAGTTGGTTCTGCTACACATATGTGAACACGCTGTCCAAGACAAGCATGACCACGTAGTAGTCTTATAATAAAACACTATCGAGTTCTGGTTGGGAACCACCATCGAGGATAACGGAATCTTGTACAAATCTGTCTGGTTCCTTCAGGACTAGCACTTAGAACTTATTATCTTTGAACAAATCAACCAGTGGCTTGGTGTGCTAGGGAATACGTATGGAGTGGAGGTAATTAATTTACCAAACCATTGAGTACTTCGCATGTATGTATGACTGATTTGGGATGATTCCAGGGGAAACAAAACAAACCTTTCTCAAATTCATGGCGGCAAATTACACCTAATGCACGTGAACTTGGAGAATGTCTCTTCTTTCACCAAAACATATACCTCATGAGCGGAACACGAAGGCAATGCTTACAAAGTTTCCAACACTAGCTCAATGTTCAACATGGATCATGGAGGAGACAAGATGCTGCTAATGGTCTCAACAACAAGTCATCGGAATTTCCATATCACTGGAATTCCACCATTATGTGAACAATGTGATAGTATTGGTCAGACCAAAGGATGTAATGGTGTATGCTCGAGGGGTCAACTACGAGTAAGACAACATTAAGATTATCGTTAGTTTTGATTTGATTTGACGGTAGCCCATGCGCAAATCAAAGATTGGATAAGACAATAGCACTGACAATTGATCACGAGGATCAATCGATGAAGATATCATGTTTCTTCAACAAACACACAAACACAAGGATATCCCTTTGGACATGAACTAAGCGGGACAAGCTTTCATCTTCCAACTCTCCAAGTTGTTATCTAGCTCAACCAACTAGCTCAGGGATATCCTACATAGATTCTTGGAGAAGGGGTAGTTTATAAGAAAACCAACTTGATCGCGAGCTCAACATAATGGTCAGGAGACAACTCGGTGATACCTCCGAGAAGATAATCAGAAAATCATGAACCACCGATATATTATTAAGCTCGAGAACAATCTTGCTTTCCTGGCAAGCTGATATGATAAAAAGAGCGAGGGATTGATACAATCCTAACTCATTGATCGAAGGGTGCACCAAGAAAATGGACCATGTAGCACAATCAATCTTAGAATAGTGGTCCAATAACCAACATGCTAAGAATGATATTATTGTCCACTAATTACCAAGCAACAGGCTTGCTCGGAGTATTGATTTCACACATCATAGTTCACTTGTCAGCATTCTGGTTATAATAACACGGAAACCGAGGAATGAACAATGATGGCGAGAAGTATCACCGCGTCAAGAATTCATAAGAGGTGGTGCAATTCTCATGATATTCTTCACATAAATGGGGTAACACTCCAAGGTAAAATAGAACAAAAGCTGGATTGACAATTTGATCTACGGAATACAACTACTTTGACCCAATCCTAGATATGGATGAGGTTCTAGAGTTTGTTTCTCCTAGTCATTCCGAATAGAATGGCTTGACGGACCACAAGAATAATAAGCATCGATAACAGAATGCACAATTGCTCCTGACTATCAACTGATAGCTGAAGGTCAGAATACAACTGAAAAGGGACAACTCAAAGGAACATATCACTTTCTGAGTTGTGGATGCATAGATTAGTATGTTGAACAAAGCTCAACATATTTCTTTCGGATAACCCATGCAGAAAGGTAGATCTGGCAAAGTCACACCATAGGATCAAGAGCTCGTCAAGAGCACTCTGGTTGTGATCTTTCGGTTCAACGAGGAACTTCTGCCATAAGCAGTTCATGGTATTTGGAAGAAGGAAAAACCACGGACCTTGAGGACTATCACAAAGGTTACTAATATCCTAAAGGAACGAGCAAACACTATCAACATGAAGTAAGTAGGGTGAATCTTGGGTTCAAGAACCCAAAGATGGAATACATACTAACTAAAGGGCATCACGGGATGCTTCCAAGGACACCCCGAATCATCACACTAGGAATATAAGGCATTCTTAGATTACAGGGTGGTTCTCTAAGACACCTAGGGTCAAAATAACAACTCCAACATATATACCGAGTCAATGAAGTAACTCAACACACTAGTTAGTGTGGTTGATCTGGCACAAAGGAACTTCGGAACGGTAAGAAGGGATTTACAAATGCATCAAACTATTTAGAAACCTGGGATGACTCGGACAACATAACAGCTATAAATGCTCGAAAAGGTTTGATACATCATGAAAAATGGTGGCATAACCACTTAGTATCGCAATATAAAGGTTCTGTGGCCAGCTATGAACATACGGGAGTAGTAGAAACTGAACAGGGGCTTGAATCCATCAATCCTATAAGCCTATAGATTAGTAACACGTGATGCTGATAGAAAGATGACAAGCCAAGCTATTAACCCTGTACGAAAGATAAGATGACTTGGACCAGAAGGCATAAGGTAAAGGAGTAAAAGGAGCCTTACGTTCCCATGCCCAATCAATTACCTTATATAACTAAAGCAGTTCTAGACTCAACTTCGACCAGTTTGGCTTGGAAATCCTACAGGCAGTCAGGCTCTGATACCCAAGCTGTCAGGACCCCAATCCTAAGTCACACCGATCTACCATGTAACACATCATATCACTTTGCGGCCTCACGCATGGTATTCCCACGGGTGCCACCTTACCTGGCCTGGGACCGTTTGCGCCTTTTGGCTCACGTATATGATAGTGTCACTAGCATCCATATGACAGGCAACCCGGGCTGACATGACTAGTCGTGAATCCAAAGTGGCACTAACTTATAGGGACAGGCATACATGACCTAGCAACGAACATGTCGGTCATCAACGTATGAACCCAAGTCATAGCAAGCTACAAGGACTTAAAGGAACAACGCGTGACATTTCCCCGAAGGGACAGACACGGGAACGAAGAAGGACACATGCCGACCAGCCTAAGTGTTCCGGAGCAGTAGCAAGCTACCATGGCTTAGTGGAAGCACTAGGAGACATTTCCCCATAAGAGAGGCTACCAAGAATAAACAACTAGGTTGTCGAATCCCACACATAACAAGCATTTCAATAACTTACACACAATATGCTCGATACACAATATGCTCGATATGTGCAAATACAACATGGCATCACAACATAACTCTATGACTCAAAGTATTTATTCATTAGGTTCCGAGGAGCCAGATATTACAAACATGGGTCTGATGACCCAGCATTCAAGTCATACAAGCAAAAAGCACATGCGGAAGTTTAACTTGTCTGAGTACAGACAACTACAAATGAAAAGGCTGTGAAGCCTGACTATCTACAATACGCTCCCAAGGGTACAAGATCGTAGCTGAGGTAACAAGCTAAACGTCGAAGTCCACGCGGAACTACTAGTGAGACTGAAGTCTCTTTACAAAAACATAAATTAAGCAAACATGAGTACAAATGTACCCAGCAAGACTTACATCAGAACTAGCTACATATGCATTAGTATCAATAAAGGGGATGGTGGAGTTTAACTGCAGCAAGCCAGCTTTGACTCAGTGGCTATCATGTACTATGACTGCTGGTAACTCTTTTGAGGTGGCGCACATGAGTCCACATATTCACCATATCAATACACCACTATGGATCTGCTCCCGTCTCCCTAAGAGAAGACCATCCATAGCACTCACGCTTATCTTGCGCATTTTAGAGTATCCACTTTCACTTGTCTATGAACTGTATAGGCAACCCAGAGGACCTTTACCGCGGACGTGGCTATTTGAATAGATCATTTATAACCCTGCAGGGGTGTACTTGTTCACACACGCTCTCACCACTTACCGCCATGTACACGTCATGTATCTCGGCAACCTTCAAGCGGAGGCCTGGCGAGGGTGTTGGCCACGACCTGACTAACCACGCAAGTCTCTAGTCTAGGTTTATCGCCTATTCAGGTTCCATCCGCAAGGAGATCCGGCCGGGGTGTCGCTCATGACCCCAAACGATGTGAGCAGGGTTCCCAAGCCCACCAAACGGGCAACGCTTGGTACATCGTGCCACTTCACCTAGTCTGTCCCAAGCCCACCTGTACTGGGTGCCACTTGGTAGACTACTAGCACTACCTACAAACACCAGAAACTAGTTGCAACTCCTGGATAGAGATTAGGTTGATTAATAAGCCGAGAGGGGCCGAGTTACCGGAACCCAATGTGTAGTAGTATCTGTTCATGGATCACAAACACAGAGCTCAGTTCCTGAGGATGGTTTCAATGAGACAACCCACCATGTACTCCTACATGGCCTCCCACCGCTACCGTTACCAGATCGTGTTCACACACTTAGTTCTTAACAATAGGACATGTTCACAACTTTCCAATTCATCCCCGATGAATCAGACCTGACACAACTCTAAGCAATAGCAGGCATGACAAACAAGCATGAATGAGTAGGCACATCCGGGCTCAAACAACTCCTACTCATGCTAGTGGGTTTCATATATTTACTGTGGCGATGACAGGTCATGTAGAGGAAAGGGGTTCAACTACCGCCGCATGTAACAGTTGAATCGCTGTTGTCCTAATGCAGTAAAAGAGAGCAGGAGTGAGAGAGTGGGATTGTATTGGAATGAACAAGGGGGTTCTGCTTGCCTGGCACTTCTGAAGATAGTATAACTCTTCATCGGTGTCAATGATCACAACATCGGAACAACGTCCACTGAGAGGGGACAAACACCAACAAACAAGAGAGAACACAATCAATGCAATGCAACAATATGATGCATGAATGTGACATGGAAATATCTTGTGATTTGAGCCAATGCAGCTAGCAATAATTGAAATGAAGTCCATATGAACCAAGGGTTCATATGCAAACTCCATATCAAGCATTTAAAAAGACATTATCATGTTTTGATTAAACAGCAAGGTTATGTTGCTTTATCATGCATGAAAACAGTACCAATGGATAGATTTCATTTTTCTAATCATTTTTCATATATAATTTATTTCATTCTGAGTTATAGATTATTTTCTATGATTTTCTGAAGTTTATATGATGCTCCACCACCACCACCGTCTGCACCTAATGCACCTCTACAACAACAAACAACAACAACGTCGCCTTCCAAATCAAGCGGGACGAGCACAACGCGTTCCCATTGACCCTGGGCAAAATTCTGGTGCCGCTGTTGATGCTTCTGTAGATCTTGCTGCTACTGTAGAGGTGGAGGACTGTTACGAGGATGAGGTTGATCAAAATTAGAACTACGTGCAACCACCAGCACCACCACCACCAGGTCATCCTCAGGTATATCATCGCAACGGTAGGCCTGCACCACCACATGAGGTACGAGATCATGACCATCTTCCTAAACTGAAATTGAATATTCCACCATTTGAGGGTAGATATGTTCCTGATATATATCTTACTTGGGAGTTAGAAACTGAACAATGTTTTACATGGTGGTGGTGGTGGTGCTGGTGGTTGCACGTATTTTGATTTTGATCAACCTCATCCTTGTAATGGTCCTCCACCTCCGCAGTAGCAGCAGGAGTGACAGAAGCATCAACAGCGGCACCAGAATTTTGCCCAGGGTCAATGGGAACGCGTTGTGCTCATCCCACTTGATTTGGAAAAGCGACACTGTTGTTGTAGTAGAGGTGCGTTAGGGGCAGCCGGTGGTGGTGGTGGAAGACGCGCGATGATGCGGAGCATCCTACGATCATCCCCATGTACACTCAAGCATACACCTTTGGACCTAAGGTGAACTCGTTCCTTTCCGAATCTTCCCTTTCCGCATGTAAGACATGGATGCTACTTCAAGCGCGGACCTTGTGCATACCCAGGTACACCCGAGGAGACCATGGAGAGCCCAAGGACCATGGCCAAGCGTGCACGGAAGTGAAGGAAGGAGAAGGAAGAAGGGCCAACTGCTACAGTGTCCGGACATCCGGCCCCGGCCCGGACATCCGGCCTGAGCCCTAGAGATCCAGCATGGGCCATCCAGAGAGCACCGCGAAGGTCCAGCGCAGCCCGGACATCCGGCCATCACCCCGGACATTCGGCACCTCTCGAAGCCCTGGACATCCGGACCTACCCCCGGAAATCCGCCCCCTTCCTATCCAGAGAGCTCCGGAAGCGACCCCGACAGCCCGGACATCCGGCCCCATGCCCCGGACATCCAACTCCTCCCGAAGCCCCGGACATCTGGCCCCTTCGCCAGGAAATCCAGAGCACGCTAACCAAAGAGCAGAAGAATTGGGCAACGCCAGCCCGGACATCCGGCTCTTCGTGAGCCGCTGGACATCTGGCCCCCAGCCCGGACATCCAGCACCTGCCTGTGCGCAGAGATCGGGCAAGGGCCCATGTATCTCCCCTCTCACTTACCCCTTCGTGGGCTAGCACTATGTATACTCCCCCACCTCCTCCTAGTTATGGTTAGCATTGGTTTAGCTCATATTTAGAGATAGAGCATTGCTCATCCACATCGGATCTACTCCACGAGAGAGACCGCGGCCTCTACGGAGAAGATCCCTTTGGATTCAAGACCTCCTTGTGGAGAAGAACATCAAGACCTCCTCACGGAGACGATCGGCTACATTTGTATCGTCCGTTGTTGACTTTGGATCTTGTATCTTCCTTTGTGTTCATGGATCTAGCGCATGTGTGATCATTCTTGTTGGTTTTAGTGTCCTCTTGTGTTCCCCTTATGATTCTCCCCTTGTTTCCCTCCTCGTGTTCTGCGTGTTCATCGCGGGATCCACTCCTTTCGTGAAATATCGGACGATTAGGGTTCTACCCTACATCATCTTGGTATCATGAGCCACGTTGATCACGATTTCGGAGCCTCCCCCTTGTTTTCTAGCCTAATTTTGATGTGTTCTTCCCCAATTTCGAAAATCCTCACCAAAAATAGCCCCAATTTTTTGTGATTTGTTGGTTTGACGAAGTTTTGTTGATTTTGATCCATGGATTTGCCTGGTTTCAAGTGGATCTAGCATATCCCCAATTTTCCCCTCTTTCCATCCACAAAATCCATCAAATTATGCCCTTGGAATCATCAATTTCCGCCCCCAATTCGAAAATTTCCGCCCCAAACAAGATCTGGATTCGTCGGGCCAGACATCCGGGCCAAAGGCCGGACCTCCGGGGCATCGGGCCGGACATCTGGGTCCCTGGCCAGACATCTGGCTCCTGGAGCACCAAATCTGCTCGGTTATGGACAACAGGTCCCGGATTTCCGGCCCTGAGCCCGGATGTGCGGCCCTTGACATCTCAGCCACCCCCATTTCACCGTTTTGTCCATAACTAATTTATTCGGAGTCCGATTTTCGCGTTCTTTAGCTCGTTGAAAAGCTCTTGACATCCCCCTTCTCAAAAAATTACCACCAACATCTTTTGACTCCATCAAATTTTGTGAATTTTGGCATCTTTGCCTAGGGCTTCCACCACAACCTCCTCATAACCACCACCACCAATTTTGCCTAGGGCCCCAAGCCGGACATCCGGCTCCTGGATCACAAATTCCGCACAGTTCTGGACATCAGCCCCCGGATATCCGGCCCCAAGCCCGGATGTCCGGCCCCTGTACATTTCAGATTCCTCGTTTCACCGTTTTGTCCATAACTAATTCATCCGGAGTCCGTTTTTGATGTTCTTTAGCTCGTTGAAAAGCTCTTGACATCCCCCTTCCAACAAAAGTACTACCATAACCATTTGAATCCATCAAATTTTTGGAACTTTGGCACCTTTGCCTAGGGCTTCCACCACAACCTCCGCATAACCACCACCGACTTCCGCAACCTAACCAATTTTGTTCCCCATCGCATTAGTGGTTGCTTGAGGAGCGATTTGAGTCTCCTAAGGTGTTTAGGCTACTTAGGGACGGTTGCTTCTTCATCAACCACCACCACCACCATAACTCCCACATAGGCTTGTCCACCATACACTTCCACCACCCGACTTAACCCAATATTGTTTGTGTTGTGAGTTGTGCCTCCTAAGGTGTTTCAGCTACTTAGGGACCGTGCTTCCAACTCCGACACCGTGTATAGCAAACCTTACCCTCCACTTCTGCATTGCCTACTCGCAAAACCCATCATTGCATTTCCGCAATCCCATTGAGCTTCCGCAACACCACTACTGCATTCCGCTACCACCATTTGACATTTGACATTTGAGATTTTGAGTTCGCAGTTTTTCCGTTTCCTAAGGTGTTTTGGTTACTTAGGGACGAGTCTCCATCATCTTTGTATCTCCATCAAGATCACCGCCACTCATCATCGACACAGACGGTAACCTCCATATCATCTTGGTATCGTGGTATCCCTCCATTGTACATTCCCTTGCCATTTCATTGATAACCCCTAGGCCATTTTGCGTTACTTGCCTATCGAGACTAGCCATTTGAGTATTGCCGGCAACGTTACTTGTGCACATTAGTGATCTACACCATACATTGCATACATACCATATCATATTGGTATCATATCATCCCTTGTGTCACAAGATTGTTCCGTATATACCCAATTGCTATCTTGGTTTGTGCATTTTGTGAAGTGGCCATATATAAAAAATAAGCTTTTAAGCAAACAAAAAGAGCGAACAAAGAGCTCGTAAGCAAGTGCCATAGCATCATACCACATTGCATATAAGAACATCTTGGATCATACCACCGGAACATCATATACATAGCATACTTGGGATAGAAGTCGTTGCATTTTTGTCTCCTATAGGTTGTGCACAAGTGTCGTATCCACCTATTGAGCAATCGTGCTAGCGTCTCTCTAGAGTTGTGCAACAAGAGCATTTTCCGTGGATTCCACATTTTGAGCTCATCCCTTGGTTGCACGACCTCATTTATCTATCCGTGTGTGTGTGTTTCTGTGTGCCACATATTGCTATTGGTCTACTTGTTACACTTGCGAATTTGTGAATCTCTTTCAACATTATTGACTCTTGCTAACATTTCGCATCAAATTTTTGTGCCACTATCCTCACCGAGCTCCACCATAAGCCTTATTTGTGTACGTGTGAGAAACCGACAAGAATTGGTACCAATTGTGCTATTTCCTTGTCCACATTGGAGTGATCATTGATCTACTTTAAACTTTGGTCAAGGTACATTTGGTATCTGTTCTTCTCTTTCCACCACTCACATTTTTCTCTTGGAGTGATGTATAGGCAAGGCATTTCATCTCCGGTCTTCCACAAAAACGATGGCGTGAACAACTACATCACCAAAGCGTCAATCTCCGATCTACAACGACAAATGCAAGGCGCACAATCAAGATTGCGAGAGTGCATCGAGAACATCTCCATTAACATTCGCCACTCCGAAGCGAGGAAAAGGGACTACATCGACAACAAGCTTTCCGCACAAAAGGAGGAGCAAGATGCAAGGATGGAGGAGATTCGGACCTTGTTGATCAACCGTTCTTCCCCTTCATCATCCTCAAGACGGAGACATTCTAATCACAAGTCTTCGGAGCGCAAAAATGATGCAAGCCCAAGTCGTCCACGTCCACATCTCCATGGCGACCACCATCACGTTGGTGATCCACCTCGTCATGAAGTGATGTAGGGTAGGAACCCTATCGCCCGATCTTTCACGAAATGAGCGGAATCCCGAGAAGAACGCGAAGAACACAAAGGGGAAACACAAGAGAAACACTCAACCTAACAAGAACAAGTCACAATAGTGCTAGATCCTCGGATACATGGAACGATTCACGGTACACGATCAACTAGGGACGATACATGGTAACCGGTGTTCTCCGTGAGGAGGTCTTGAATCCACAGGGGGGTCTTGCCTTAGAAAGGTGTCTTGAATCCAAGGTGGATCCTCTCTGAAGAGGGGCCGCGGTCTCTCTCAAGGAGTCGATCCGATATGGATGAGCGAAGCTCTATCTCACAAATGGTCTAACACAACGCTAACCCTAACTAGGAGGTGGTGGAGGATTATATATAGTCTAGGTCCACGAAGGGGTAAGTGGGGGATACATGGGCCTCGGGCCCGATCTCTTTGCACAGACAGGCGCTGGTCGTCCGACAGGTACCGGACGTCCGGTGGCTCGCGAGGGTCCGGTGGTCTGGTACTTGTTGGACGTCCGACGTTTCGGCTCGGTTGAGGTGGCGCCGGATTTCCAGGGGCGGTTGGACATTTGGACACTAGAGTGTGTCGGACGTCCGGGACTTGTCGGATGTCCGCTCATTTGGCCCGGGTGCAGGATCGCCGGTCGTCCGGTGGTTCTTCAAGCGTCGGACGTCCGGTCCCGGCCGGTCGTCCGGAGGCTGGAGCTTCTTCCGTAGCCCTTCTTCTTGTTCCTCGCGCTTGGTGTCCTCGCCTTCTTGTCCATGGGCTTCCTCTTGGTTCCTGGACATGCATAGCACACAAGTTTGAGGTAGTAGCCATCTCTCACATGTGGAAAGTGAAAGTTCGAAGAGGAGCGATTTCACCTTGTGTCCAATGGTGTATAGTCGAAGTCTCATCTTATGTATCCTTGGGGCTTGGAGAGTAGTCGGAGTGTACATGGGGATGAGCGTGGGATGCTCCGCATCATCTCCCCACCCTTGGGGAAGATCCGACCTCGGATCGTGATCCTCATGGCCATGGAAACGGTTGTCGTGGACGGACTTGTAGTTGGACGGAGTTGAAGGCATGGCGCAAACCAAGTACTCCAAGGTGTCTCCGGTATGTCGTACATGCAAAATGAGCAAACATGAAGTACACTTGGAAATACAATGGTTAGCCCACACAAACTGTCCATCAAGTAAACATGTGTCCGTGCGACAATATTGATCATGACAAGGTGCATGAAGCTTATCCAAAAGATATGGAAATGTATGCACAACATTCATGGGAGCAAAAGCATTCATTGTGTACACAAATGTGTCTTGAATATGATCAATGCAACCTCGGTGCAAAATGATGTCATAGTGAGACGGGTTTAACAATAGCATGAATATGTCAATGGATGCTCAATAGGATTACGTTATCATGCAATTGGTGGTGGACAAGATGATCATGATGTATGAAGATGTCATCAAGAAAGATCACAACAAATTTGCTAAGAAAATGCACAAGCTCATATATCATGGGTGACATGGGAATACTGATGAGGACATCAATACCATTGTTACACCCACAACCCATGCTGCTATACATACTGGACCAATTACTAGAGCTCGCGCACGCCAATTGAATTATCAGGTACTTTCGTTTCTTGGTAACGATTCTAATGTTCATGAGAATATGATGCTGCCTAAATTGGATACATTTGTTTTGCTTACAAATGAAGGGCCTAGTTTGGACAAGAAAGATGAACCCTGGAGCAAGTTCAAGCATGGAGATGATGGCATGCGCAAGGGGATCAAGAACGGAGTTACAAGTGATGATTTCAGGACTTTGAAGCCACCATAAGGAGTGCATGAAGCCTTGGACGAAATATACAAGATGCCACTTCATAAACTTCGTCCAGAGGCTATTTTAGGTGCTGTGTCACCTTATTATTGGGCCAGGCCCATGTATTTTCGAAATACTTAAGTATAGGCTGTTTTTAGAGTCCATATGTGTGGGGAAACAAGAGTAAGGGTTGGTTTCGGACCCCTCCTCCAA
Organism: Triticum urartu; assembly: GCF_003073215.2. NCBI lineage: Eukaryota > Viridiplantae > Streptophyta > Magnoliopsida > Poales > Poaceae > Triticum > Triticum urartu. The sequence goes on along the minus strand of NC_053028.1, from coordinate 334,954,904 downwards.
GGGCCATGAAATTCCCCCCTCTTCCTCCATATATACAACCCTTAGGGCGTCGTTTAGACTTTGGGATTTGTTTAGATTAAAAGTTCGACATAGCTGCAACTTCGTGTACTTCATTTGTGTTCAACGACCAAACCAAGGCATCACAGAACCCCACCTTGATCAATAAATTTTTCATCTTATATTCGCAATATCCAGGTTGCAATCTCAGTTTCTTGCTTGTTCTTCGTTTGCTCGTAGGAAACAGACCCTTGTGGTCAGGTTGATCGTGCTCCGGCATGGTCAATAACCCCTCGGAAGTTGGTTTAGCGATTGCTAAGGCACGGCATCTCGCACGTTCGTAGTCGGATCGTCAAGGTCGACTCCCACAGAAAACAATAGCCACCATCTCATCGAAACATCGGGACACCTTAGCCTCCTGCTGTCACTAACATTTTGCAGGAGTTCGCTGACGTCTTTCCACAAGACGTGCCACCGGGATTGCCACCTATTCGAGGGATTGAGCATCAAATTGACTTAATTCCCGGTGCATCATTACCCAACCGTGCATCATAAAGTACCAATCCAGAGGAGACGAAGGAGATTATGCGTCAAGTACAAGAACTGCTCGACAAAGATTATATACGTGAATCCCTTAGTCCTTGTGCCGTTCCTATCATTTTAGTGCGGAAAAAGTATGGTACATCGCGTATGTGTGTTGATTGTAGAGGCATTAATAATACTACTATTCGCTATTGTCATCCTATTCCTAGGCTAGATGATATGCTTGATGAATTGAGTGGCTCTACAACATTCTCCAAAGTTGATTTGCGTAGTGGATACCATCAAATTCGTATGAAATTGGGAGATGAATGGAAAACAACATTTAAAACTAGGTTTGGATTATATGAGTAGTTAGTCATGCCTTTTGGGTTAACTAATGCACCTAGTACTTTCATAAAGCCAAGATTGAAGTTATTGAGAGTTGGCCGCAGCCCAAAACGGTCACACACGTGAGGAGTTTCCTTGGCCTCGCTGGTTTCTATAGGCGTTTTGTGAGAGATTTCAGCACCATTGTTGCACCTCTCAACGAGCTTATGTGCCTTTTGTTTGGGGTACCGCACAGGAAGAAGCCTTCACGATATTGAAAGATAAGTTGACACATGCTCCTTTACTCCAACTTCCTGATTTTAATAAGACTTTTGAGCTTGAATGTGATGCTAGTGGAATTGGATTAGGAGGTGTGTTATTACAAGATGGCAAACCTGTTGCATACTTTTTTGAAAAATTGAAGGGGAGGATGATGAGGACATCAATACCATTGTTACACCCACAGCCCCTGCTACTATACATACTGGACCAATTACTAGAGCTCACGCACGCCAATTGAATTATCAGGTACTTCCGTTTCTTGGTAAAGATTCTAATGTTCATGAGAATATGATGCTGCCTAAATTGGATACATTTGTTTTGCTTACAAATGAAGGGCCTAGCTTGGACAAGAAAGATGAACCTTGGAGCAAGTTCAAGCATGGAGATGATGGCATGCGCAAGGGAATCAAGAACGGAGTTACAAGTGATGATTTCAGGACTTTGAAGCCACCATAAGGAGTGCGTGAAGCCTTGGACGAAATATAAAAGATGCAACTTCATAAACTTCGTCCAGAGGCTATTTTAGGTGCTGCATCACCTTATTATTGGGCCAGGCCCATGTATTTTCGAAATACTTAAGTATAGGCTGTTTTTAGAGTCTGTATGTGTGGGGAAACAAGAGTTAGGGTTGGTTTCGGACCCCTCCTCCAAGGGCTACGAAATTCCCCCCTCTTCCTCTATATATAGAGCCCTTAGGGCGTCATTTAGACTTTTGGTTTTGTTTAGATTAAAAGTTTGGCATAGCTGCAACTTCGCGTACTTCGTTTGTGTTCAACGACCAGACCAAGGCGTCACAGAACCCCACCTTGATCAATAAAGTTTTCATCTTATATCCGCAATATCCAGGTTGCAATCTCAGTTTCTTGCTTGTTCTTCATTTGCTCGCAGGAAACAGACCCTCGTGGTCAGGTTGATCGTGCTCCGGCATGGTCAATAACCCCTCGGAAGTTGGTTTAGTGATTGCTAAGGCACGACGTCTCGCACGTTCGTAGTCGGATCGTCAAGGTCGACTCCCACAGAAAACGATAGCCACCATCTCATCGAAACATTGGGACACCTTAGCCTCTATTAAATACAAGATGCAACAAGGCAATCATAATATGAGTCAAACCATGCATAAGATGCAAATTTGTCATGTGTATGATATGTCCAATGAGCATGACATGTGTGAGCACAATCAACAAATATGGAGGTGTTGGTGTACCAATGCTCGATGTCGTGGGGTGAGTGGAGGTTCGAAGGTGCTTCTAATAAGTCCGAGCGCTCCTCAATGTGAAGGTCCATAGAGCCAATCTTCAATGTCGCTCCTCCCTTCACGAGATGTACCATGTAGACAACAAGAAGGAAACAACAATGAAAGAGTGACCCATCCAATATGCATATTTGAGGATGGATCAAAGGGAAGGAGTTCACCTTTAGGAGATTCTCGCGAATGTTGGTGTTGCACATCATGTATGCCTTGACATGACCAAATTGTGTCATGACGGTATCGCCTTGTGAATCTTCCAAATTGAAAGAACATGACAAACACTTGGAAAAACAAATGAGGTTAGCGGAAGTGCAAAGCCTATCATTCCTGTGGTAAGATACCCAACAACTATATGCATCATGCTCATCATAAGAAAGGACAAGGGAGCATTTCATAGGATGGAGGCATATGATGCGAGAACAACCAAATACAATAGGCTCAATCAAGTAAGCATGCATCACAAGTAAAGTGTCCAAGTCTCCAAGATCAATAATCCTAGATGCAACAATTGGAGGCAAGCGACAATGAACAAGATGTATCATGTGAGAGGCATGAATATATATGTCATCAACCCAAGAAAGCAAGTAAGAATGGAACATGGGTGATGCGAGAAAGCAAGAAAACATGTGAATCAAGGCAAGCAAGCTAGTAGTGCGAAGATGCCACGTACTAGAAGGAATCATGTCAAGTATGTCATGTGTGCAAATAGTGTGCATGAATAATTCACATGACATAGCACAAGCATGAAAGGAGGATATGAGCAAAATAGCATCAATAGCATGAGGCACATGATAAACATGGCAATAGCAACAAGGATCTCCACCAAGCATGCAAATACACATAGGAGTAGCATAATGGGGAATCACGGGTAGATGCAAGCAAGGGTCACAATTTCATGGCAAAGAAGCAAGCATAGCATGCAAAGTGAACATGGTAAAATGAGCATGAAGCTACAAGCGGTATATAGCCCATAGTCGTGTGAGAGCCATGTGAGGGAGATGCGCGTAGTCTGTGCGCGAAGAGAGCGGTGGGAAGGATAGTTCACGGGATCCCAAGTCATCTTTGCTCTCAAGAGCTCATTTCGTCAACTCTTGGGATTGAGAGGTTGACGATTGTGCATGAGTACCTACACAAAACAAAGACAAAGCAAAAATTGTGTGTGCGTGGTAGATGTACACATCATCCATCATGATGCGCACGTGCAAGTGTTGGTTAGCACAAAATAGCCAATGGTCAAATAAATGAGATGCGTGATATAGAAACATGTCATCCATCATGATAGGTTTGTTGTTATGTATAGCATAATGAAGACTCAAATTGTGTAATGCATCACAAGAAATATGTAGAGCATTGTTATTCATGGAATGCATACGGTGCAAGCAATCATGGCAAACATGCCAAGTTTGGAATGCATCAAAATCTCGGAATATGTATGAGGAAACTATGGGAGTCTCCTCATGAGAATTAATGGGAACATCACATGTAGAATATTGACAACATCCAAAACAAAGCATATTTGGTTCTATGTGATCATGGCATGGCATAGTAGATGAATTGCGAAAATCATGTAAACGAAGCATGGCAATATCATCACATGAAAAACAGAAGCCAATGACCATCATCTCGTCATCTATGCCATAAGTGCAAATGGGATTTATTTTAATGGGGCATGCATATTCACTATGTTGAGATTGGAATAATGCAATATGGGATATCTCACTCATAGCATATGACAAGGTTAATGGATTGTCAAACATGATGTGACCAAAAGAATTTTCACATGATATCCTATGGAGCATAGCATCACAACTAGGCAAATCAACATGCTCATCATCATATTTATGATAAATAGGTAAGTCATGACATGAAGAATTCGCACTAGCATGAAGCATGGGAATAGGTGGATCAACATCATGCAAGAAATCATTGGTGAGATAGTCCACTAGTGGGACAAGACAAGCATCATCACCTATGTTACCTTTTGAGCATCGCTCATGTGTTGTAGGTGAGGTGTTGAAGACCGAGTCGTGGTCATCTTCATCTTGATGGAACCATGTGGGGTGCATCTTCTTCCACCATGGCCATTGTTATCTCCATTGGAGGCATGGACTCGTCGAGGATAGGCGTGTCGTCATGTAGGAGACCTAGCACCAAAGAAGAAAACACACTAGGAGTAGAGGTTAAGTCGTTAGAGATCAAAGTGGCCTCACATGCCATGTCAACAACTTCACTCACTAAGTGTGGTGGCTCACTCACTCCCTCTTGGAAGCTCTCAAGTGTGGAGCTAGTGGTGATCACACTCATCCTCTCATAGGAAATGTACTCAATGTCACAAATGGTGGAGTCACTCATATCACTCATGGTGGGGTGGCTCTCCTCACATGGGAATTGGGGCATCTCTTTATATGTGGGTGTCGGAGAGATGTTGGTGTAAATGTCTCCATGCTCAATCATGTCGTAGTTGTAGCCGTGTATGAAGTCCGAAGATGGCACATCATCACTCTCCTCCAAGAGCAAAGATAAGGTCTCATGTGCGGTCTCATAGCTTGACTCGGAGTATGAGTCCAATATGGGCGCCATCTTCATGTTGTTGAAGAGGTTCATGCTCGTCACCATGGTCGAATGGGATGGCCCTAGCTCGACCGTCTTGTCGCCGTCTTGTTGTTGGAGGCCCATTGATGAGGACATCTATACCATTGTCACACCCATAGCCCCTGCTGCTATACATACTAGACCAATTACTAGAGCTCGCGCACGCCAATTGAATTATCAGGTACTTTCGTTTCTTGGTAATGATTCTAATGTTCATGAGAATATGATGCTGCCTAAATTGGATACATTTGTTTTGCTTATGAATGAAGGGCCTGGCATGGATAAGAGGGATGAACACTGGAGGAAGACCAAGCATGGAGATGATGGCATGCGCAAGGGGATCCAGAACGGAGTTACAAGCGATGGTTTCAGGACTTTGAAGCCACCATAAGGAGTGCATGAAGCCTTGGACGAAATATACATAATGCCAGTTGTCGGTGTCAAAACCGGCGGATCTCGGGTAGGGGGTCCTGAACTGTGCGTCTAGGCCGGATGGTAACAGCAGACAAGGGACATGAAGTTTTACCCAGGTTCGGGCCCTCTCGATGGAGGTAAAACCCTACGTCCTTCTTGATTAATATTGATGATATGGGTAGTACTAGAGTAGATCTACCACGAAATCGGAGAGGCTAAACCCTAGAAGCTAGCCTATGGTATGATTGTTGATGTGTATGTTGTCCTACGGACTAAAACCCTCCAGTTTATATAGACACCGGAGAGGGTTAGGGTTACACAAAGTCAGTTACAATGGTAGGAGATCTGCATATCCGTATCGCCAAGCTTACCTTCCACGCCAAGAAAAGTCCCTTCCGGACACGGGACGGAGTCTTCAATCTTGTATCTTCATAGTCCAGGAGTCTAGCTGGAGGTACAGTTCGGCCATCCTGACACCCCCTAATCCAGGACTCCCTCAGTAGCCCCTGAACCAGGCTTCAATGACGACGAGTCCGGCGCGCAGATTTTCTTCGGCATTGCAAGGCGGGTTCCTCCTCCAAGTACTTCATAGAAGATTTTGAACACAGAGATAGTGTCCGGCTCTGCAAAATAAGTTTCCACATATTTCCATAGAGAGAATAACATTTACACAAATCTAATCTGCTGACGTATTCCGTAGTGTGACAAACCACGGCCAAACCTTTATCCGAGTCGTTTCATTATCCCACCTCAGCGCGTCATGCGAGGCGGTTTCCTTGGCACGTCTTTATTAAAGCAGAGATCGTGTCCCCTTATTCCGGGATTCTCATCAATATGGGCGTGGGTAACCCAACCGCTTCTAGGACTCCTAGATTATAGGCAAGTACAAACGGACACGGAGTGGACGCTCGATATTCACCCTCTTTATAAAGGGACAAGGCTTTTACTTTTTTCCCTCCCGTCCTCAATCAAATCCTTCCCCCGCCTCGAGTTCTAACACCCAAAGCCCAGGTCAGGTGCTTCGGACCTTCAATCATGTCCGGATCTAGCCTTCAAGGCCGATGGGTGCCTTTCTTCGTCACGGAAGAAGACATCAAAAAGTTGAGGGAGGCCATATATCTGACCGCCGAGATTTTGCATCAGCTGCCTCCCCGAGGGCAGGCCGTCCCCACCCCCGAACCCAACGAGAACGTCATGTTTGTCTCCCACTTCCTCTAAGGTCTAGGCCTTGCTCTGGATCCTTTCGTAAGGGGTTTGATGTTTTACTACGGGCTAGACTTTCATGATCTAGCTCCGAACTCCTTTCTTCATATCACGACATTTATTGTCGTGTGCGAGGCCTTCCTCCGGGTTACCCCTCACTTTGGCCTATGGCTCAAGACCTTTGAAGTGAAGTCGGAGATGATCGAGGGGCAACATGCAGCGTGTGGAGGTGCCTCAATACGCAAGATGACGGGAGCTCCGTGGCCCAAAGGTTCCATCCCAGAGGTGTCTGAATTGTGGCAACAAGAGTGGTTCTACATCACGGCTCGTAGAAGTGCCAAGGGGGGGCCCCCCCCCCCCCCCGTTTTCTGCTCGGGCCCTCCACCACAGCTGATGTCATGGATCAGCAGAGGTCTGAGCTGGGGTTCAGCCAAGGACGTGCCTATACTGCAAGGTCGCATTCGAGATCTCTTCAATGGATATTTCAGTTTGGTTGCGGTAATACAGGTTATGCTGGTTCGTCAAGTCCAGCCTTGCAAACGCCGGCCTCTTTGCCTATGGGAGTTCAATCCCGAGGGACCTCGTGCCATTCAAAATTTTCTCGGCCTGACGCACGAGGAGATGTACAAGTCATTCTTCGGACCTCAGGCGGAGTGTCCGGAAATCACCGAGGACATGAGCCTGAGTAGTAACCGCGCCGCCGAACAGGTAAGGCATCTTCCGGCCGAACATACTATCTCTCATTTGTTACGAAGTTATTTCTGAAAGTTCGCTTTTTGACCAGGACTGGCTAACAAAGGCAAAGTTGATTCGGTGTTCGGCCCCCCTCCCTAAGGGTTTGGAAAATCCGGTATTAGAAAAGATGCTCCAGACCGCACCTTGCTCGGAGCCCTCGAAGGAAGATATTGTGGAGGATAATGCGGGCGGACGCGGAACCCCAACGCTGACCATACTAGCCGAGGGAGCGAACGTCTCCATGAAGGAAGACGACTAGAAGAGGAAAAGGACTGCGCCCGGGGATTCGGAAGCTGAAGCTTCCAAACGGGAGAAGAAGTCTCCCACAGAGGGTCCTACCTTGGGGGGCGCTGTTGCCGCACAAAGTCCGCGGGGGGATTAATTCTCCCGCGAGTCGTAAGTGACCCGAAATACTTTAATAGTACAGATATGCCATCTTTTTCTTCTGAGAAAATAACCACCGCATATATTTTTGCAGTTCGGGCCTTAGCCCCTCTCAAATGAGCTCGTCTTCGGGGGATCTTCTTCCAGAGATGATGGAGAGCGAAACGCCTCCTCCGGACTCCTCCGCTCCAGAAGCGGGCAACCCTGAGGTGTCGTCGCGGAGGGCCTCTCCGAGTCCGGTGAGGCCAGAAGATAATCCCATTGACCCCCGAAGCTCCCAGTGCCCGGCTCCCGAAGAGAGCAGACAAAAGAGTCCGGCACCGTCTAATGTGCGATCGATGTTCTGAGAGAGTTGGTGGGGCAAGCGGCCATCTCAGATGAACACCGTGTGCTGATGAATACGGTGATGGAGAGAATATCATCCGCCGAAAGCGGATTGCATGAAGCTTTTATTAGTCTACTGGCAGGCTTTGAGGTACGTAAAATAATGTATGATAGTCCTGCACATGCTCGGTGTGCCCTATGTAGATAGTAGCCCCTAAGACTCTGGTTGTCGTCGGAAACGACGACGAACAGAGGATCATATTCCTAGGTAATAACCATACTGCCTCTATGTGCAGGTGATGGAAGCTCCGGTGGCTAGCCGGACTAGCGAGTTTGCCCATTTAGAACGGCAGTTGGATGCGGCAGACGCCGACATCGAGCTTGTTAACAAAAGTCTTGACGGGGCGCAGGGTAAGTGTCATTATCTGGTAAACGCCACATAGGAAGAGCAGCATGATGCCAGTATCTTTAATATGTTGTGACTGCAGATGGAGCTGCCATTGTTAAAGCCTTGCGAGCAGAACTTGCCCGAGCCAAGGAACAAGCGAGGTTGGGTAATGCGGCTGCTGTGAAGGCGGCCGAAGAGTTGCAAGCCGAGAAGGCCGCGCATGGCGAGACCCGAGACAAGATGGCCAAGATGGCTATAGAATTAAAAGCCGCCGCTGACCATTGCCAGGTTCTTGAAAAGGAAAACTAAGCGAAGGCATCGGACCTTGAGAAGGCTGCTGCGACGAAAAAGGACCTCCGCTCTGCTATGAGGGCAAAGGAGGAGCTGCGGGAAGCCGGGGATATTGTAGCTAGGAAATCCTTTATGTTGCGGAGGAAGTTCGGAGATCCACGGTATGCCCCTCTGGATCGGCTGTGGAGTTCGGAGGATGTATATATGGATTTGATGGCGAGCGTTGCCGATGCGGCCAAGTATTTCCAGGGTCAGACGAACCGTGAAGTAGACCAGCTGTTTTGTAGACAATTCCATTCTCCCGAGCGTCCGCTTTCATTGACTGACCAATTAGCTGAATGGGCCGAACTAAATAGGTTGTCCGGGCATTCCATGAGGTCTGTTGTGGACCAGCTGTGGCCGGAAAGGTCAAAACCGAACAGCTATTTCAGCTTGGTGTAGCAGTTCCTTGACGTGGTGCCGCGCATAAAAGCGATGAAGAGGTCGGCGTGCATAGAAGGCGCACGGATGGCCTTTGCCCGTGTTAAAGCATACTGGGCGGAGATGGATGCTACCAGTGTTGCAGCACGGGATTCGGCCATAGGTCTAAGGGCTGCTGACCACTACTTTAAAGAAGTTCTTGAGGGTGCTCGTTTGATAGAGACCCAGTGCTCAAAAAATATTATGCTTGAGTGATATGTAATCTCATGGTAAGCGAAATGCTTTTATAAATTTTTATAAGGCTATTTTTATACTTTTGCCTGAAAGTAATATGATGCCTCCTGGGCGGCCGTTTATGTATACACGTGTATAACCTGAAAGATTGCAGCCGTCGGCTTCAACCCTCACGCATATAATGTGGAGGTGCTCGCAAAAACACGCATTCACACTTAACCCAACGTCTTGGTCCTATTAAGGAGGTGATAGCGGAGCGAGCGAGGCAACCGGACTATAATGCTTTAGCACATTCACTTAGCCATAGGAGTTTGACAGTGGGGCTACTAGATAGCCCCTGGTGGCTCCGCACTCTCCGGATCTCGGGGTGCGTACATGCCTGGCCGGAAAACAGCCCTTCGTTAAGGCGGAGGAATTCTAACATTCCCACAGGTCATCGAGTGGTTGACCAGTCTAACGCTATATCATGACAGTCAGTTTTCGGCTTTCTCTACTGAGGTGCACGTCCAGAAGAACCAGGGCACAATCGCAGTAGTTCTCCTGGTGCTACCTTAGCTGGTAAAGCAGAACGTAAGGCACCAAAACACAGGAGCCAGGCAAACCCAACATTTAACCAAAGACAGTGATTCGGAGCTGATGCATATAGGGCCAAACTCGCGGCGCCGAACACTCCCTAAGGTGTTCGGTCTTTGTGGTATAAACCGGGCCTAAATAATGGCCTTTGTAAGAAGCCCCTTGTGTCCAGGTACGTGCATTGTTCTGGTGTGGCCACATGCCAAGACGTCAGCATCCTTCTCAACGGTGGATATGTATTAACAAGAGACAGTAAAAAAGGTTTACGCAGGGTCTTAATCTAAAAAGAATCATTGGAGCGAGTCCCTGTTGCACGTCTGCGCCTGTCTCTCCGTTGTGCCGTATCCTCGACGGGTGTAGCACGATGATCGTCTGTAAAAGAGAGGAGTTTAGGTGAAAAAGTTGTCATGCAAAAAGATAGTTTGTTAAATAAACCATGTATAATTCAAGATGAGAAGAAATTGCCACTTGTCTGCGCGTGTTGAGCCCCTTGTATTAACGAATAGGGGTGTGACCGTTTATTCGGTATAAGTAGCGGCGCCAGACTCGATTAGTTGTGTCTGAGGTCTTGACGACCTATTGGACGCTTTCTGGTCCGGGCGCCTTTAGTGTGCGGCTGCCAAGGCAGCCTCACTCTCTTCGGCGCGCAGAGATCGCTTGATATTTCCGTGCACTGTAATGATGCCACGTGGACCGGGCATCTTGAGTGTGAGGGAGGCGTAGTGTGGTATTGCATTAAAGCGAGCGAAAGCTTCACGTCCGAGCAGTGCTTGATAGCCACTTTGAAATGGAGCGATGTGGAAAGTTAAATGCTCGTGACGGAAGTTGTGGGAGCCGAATATAACTTGTAGTAGGAGGGATCCCGTACAACGAGCCCCTGGGCATGGCGTTACTCCTTTAAAGGTAGTATTGCTATGGCGAATTTGTGTTGGGTCTAACCCCATCCCGCGGATTGTATCCTGATATATTAGGTTTAGGCTACTGCCGCCGTCCATCAAGACTCTTGTGAAGTGATATCCGCCAATTACTGGGTCTAATACTAGGGAAACCCATCCTGCGTGTCGGATACTTGCTGAGTAATCGCGATGGTCGAAAGTGATCGGTTGAGATGACCAGTGGCAGGACTTCGTGGTGACAAGCACTTGGGTATATTTTCCTGGGAGTGCCGCGTTGTTTTTTCCCTTGATTACGTGTAACACCTTTACTGTTTTGACTTCTGGTGGAAATTTCTTTTGTTCCCCGGTGTCTTGCTTGGGGGGCTCGTCCTCGTCTTCACTTGGTGTATCCTCCCCCTTGTGTACGGCGTTGAGCTTGCCGGACTGCTTGAAGACCCAACATGCTCTGTGGGTATGATTAGCAGGTTTACCAGGGGTACTATGAATCTGACATACTTGGTCCAGAATTTTGTTGAGGCTGGACAATTCATCCCTGGTGCCTTTAGGGGGCGGCTTTTGACCTGGCCGAGAGCTTTTGAATCCAGCATTTACCGACGTGCCCTTCGTGCTGTCTTCTTTATTCCGGCGTTTGTTATTGCTGTTGCGTCGTGATTTCCCTTTTCCATCTCTAACTTCAGATGTACTGGGGTCGCTGGTGCTGCATCTGGCTAGCCAGCTGTCCTCACCCGCGCAAAAGCGGGTCATGAGGTTTGTTAATGCGGCCATCGTCCTCGGCTTATTTTGGCCGAGGTGTCTGGCGAGCCATTCATCACGGACGCTATGCTTGAAAGCTCCTAAGGCTTCAGCGTCCGGACAGTCGACAATCTGGTTCTTTTTAGTAAGAAACCTATTCCAAAGCTTTCGGGCTGACTCTCCGGGCTGTTGAGTTATATGACTCAAATCGTCCGCATCTGGAGGTCGGACATAAGTCCCTTGAAAATTGGCCCGAAAGGCGTCTTCGAGATCTTCCCAACTTACAATGGAGCTTTCGGGGAGGCCTTTGAGCCAGTGACGAGCTGGCCCTTTGAGCTTGAGGGGCAAGTACTTGATGGCGTGGATATCATCTCCTCGAGCCATATGGATGTGAAGGATGTAGTCCTCAATCCAGACCCCAGGGTCTGTTGTTCTGTCATATGCCTCTATGTTTACGGGCTTGAATCCCTCTGGAAATTCATGGTCCAGCACCTCATCGGTGAAACATAGGGGGGGTGCGGCACCCCTGTAGCTGGGTGTACCGCATTGTTCGGATGTTTGTTGTGTTGCATTGTATGCTGGGGCGTGCTTGCGTGGTCCATAGATGGATCTTGTTGCGCCATCCTTTGGGTGCGAGCCCTCGCATGGGTCGCGTATTGTATTGTGAGCGGCGTTGTATGCCGCTCTGTGTTGGTAGAGGGGTCGTCTATCCGACCAGGTGGCTGCTTTGCTATTTGGTTGTGGGGGTTCTGAGGCCTCCTCATCGAATTCGGGTAGCAGCTTCCGCGTCGGGTAGCTCTTGGAGGGGCGATTGTCGCCGTACCTTGCTGCAGTGTTGAGTATTTTACTCCATCTGATTTGGAGTGTGTCTTGCGCGGCCTTGAGCCTTTGCTTCTGCTTTTTCAGACTCCTCGCGGTGGCAACAAGCCTTTTATGGGCAGTCTGCTGCTCCGGGTGTCTGTCCGGCGTTATGTCGTCCGGACCATTATCCTTGAGAGGATTTGGTTGTTCGGTTTGATTATCCGGATTGCCGTTGTCCGGCAGCGGTTCGCCCTGCTCCAGCACTGGGTCTGTGTGATTGCTATTTCTGTCGAGGCGGGATTTGGGGCGGCGCTTGCGTCGCCGCTTTGACTGCTTTTCGAGGGAACAAGCCTTCGGTGCGTCCTTCCGCTCCTCGTCATCATCTTTTGGTGCGTCCACCATGTATACGTCGTATGACGAGGCGGTGTTCCAGGGCCCAATAGGCGCTGGTTCTTCATCGTCTCCTTCATCGGCGTCCATACCGTCGATGTCTTCGGAGTCGAAGTTGAGCATGTCAGTTAAATCGTTGACAGTGGCTACAAAGTGGGTGGTGGGTGGGCTTTGAATTTCTTCATCGTCCAAATCCCAACCTTGCTGACCGTGTCTTTAGAATATCACCAAAAGGCGAGTGCTGAAAGATGTCCGCGGCAGTAAACTCCATAATCGGCGCCCAATCGGATTCGATCGGCAGGGGCGCGGAGGGTTTGGATTCCGGAGAGGAGTCCGGCTCCTTGGAGTCACGAGTCTCACAGAGTGTGGGGCTGGTGTTCAGCTCGATCGCCGTTGGGATCGCAGCCCCCCAGGCGGCGTCCAACCACCCATCCTCGATCGACGCAGTTGGCTCCGAATTAAGGGTCGAAGCCGATGCGGGTGCGGCCTCCAGGGCACTGTTCCACGGCGGAGCTAGATCATGCTCGTCGTGACAGTGTGGCGCGCTCGGCAGTGGCTCGAATCCATCGAAGATCAAGTCCCCGCGGATGTCAGCCGTGTAGTTTAAACTTCCAAATCTGACCTGACAGCCAGGGGCGTAGCTTTCGATCTGCTCCAGACGGCCAAGTGAATTGGCCCGCAGTGCGAAGCCGCCGAAGACGAAGATCTGTCCAGGGAGGAAGGTCTCACCCTGGACTGCATCGCTATTGATGATCGTAGGAGCCATCGAGCCTGACGGCGACGACACAGAGGAACTCTCAATGAAAGCACCAATGTCGGTGTCAAAACCAGCGGATCTCGGGTAGGGGGTCCCGAACTGTGCGTCTAGGCCGGATGGTAATAGGAGACAAGGGACACGAAGTTTTACCCAGGTTTGGGCCCTTTCGATGGAGGTAAAACCCTACGTCCTGCTTGATTAGTATTGATGATATGGGTAGTACAAGAGTAGATCTACCACGAGATCGGAGAGGCTAAACCCTAGAAGCTAGCCTATGGTCTGATTGTTGATGTGTATGTTGTCCTACGGACTAAAACCCTCCGATTTATATAGACACCGGAGAGGGTTAGGGTTACACAAAGTCGGTTACAATGGTAGGAGATCTGCATATCCGTATCGCCAAGCTTGCCTTCCATGCCAAGAAAATTCCCTTCCGGACACGGGACGAAGTCTTCAATCTTGTATCTTCATAGTCCAGGAGTCCGGTTGGAGGTACAGTTCGGCCATCCGGACACCCCCTAATCCAGGACTCCCTCACCAGTTCATAAATTTCGTCTAGAGGCTATTCTAGGTCTTGCGTCACCTTATTATTGGGCCAGGCCCATGTATTTTCGAAATACTTAAGTATAGGCTATTTTTAGAGTCCGTATGTGTGGGGAAACAAGAGTTAGGGTTGGTTTCGGACCCCTCCTCCAGGGGCCACGAAATTCCCCCCTCTTCCTCCATATATACAGCCTTTAGGGCATCGTTTAGACTTTGGGTTTTGTTTAGATTAAAAGTTCGCCATAGCTGCAACTTCGCGTACTTCGTTTGTGTCCAACGACCAGACCAAGACGTCACAGAACCCCACCTTCATCAATAAAGCTTTCCTCTTATATTCACAATATTCAGATTGCAATTTCAATTTCTTGCTTGTTCTTCGTTGCTTGCAGGAATAGACCATCATGGTCAGGTTTATCGTGCTCCGGCATGGCCAATAACCTCTCGGAGTTGGTTTAGTGATTGCTAAGGCGCGACGTCCTCGCACGTTCATAGTCGAATCATCAAAGTCGACTTCCACCAAAACAATAGCCACCATCTCTTTGAAAGATCGGGCCCCTCATATCTATCAAGTGGTATCAGATTTTCAGGTTGCTCGGTGAGATTTTACAGTTTTTCGTAGTTTAGATCGAGTCTGTTCTTCATATCTACAGTCCATGAAAAAGCCACAAAAAAATTAGGGTTAGTTCATCATATCCGAACCAATCTGAGCCGTTGCATAATCTTTTTAGGGTTTTGCATTGTTGAGTTTGCGGTTGCATCGTGGTGTCTAGTTGCTGGTCTTAGTGTCTAGTCCTTTAGAGTTTCGAGTTCTGTTCACAAGTAGTCACGCCGCCGCCGCATCATCATCATCACCGCTGCCATATACCACCATCATCGTCAGCGCTTCCATATACCTCCATCATCATCACCGCTGCCATATACCACCATCGTCATCGCCGCTGCCATATACCACATATCCACCGCCATCACGCCAATCCGAGTCCACCTGCAACATATATCCGCCACCAGTCCGAGTTCCACCAGATTCATCACCGCCACTAGTCCGAATTCCACTAGATTCATCTCCGCCACCAGTCCTAGTCCGAGTCCAGTATTTGTTGCTTTGTTTCCGAGTTCTAGATCACGCGATACTTTGAGTCGTGACCAAGTCGGACTCCCCAACTTCCATGCTATATGCAGTAGAAAAATAGTTTCAAACTCAAAAAAAATCTGGCTAGGCAGTTTTTGGACCATTTGTAGACTTTTTTGAAAAAAATTGTTGTGGAGCAAAAAAGAGAGGAAAAAAGGTGAAAAAAAAGAAAAAAAATTCAGAGCGTGCTCCTCCCTTGTTTACGTGCAGCATCGTGATTTTGTTAGTGTTCTAGGCTCACGTCTCTAGCATGGTCTAGCCTAGGACCAGCACAGTACCGTCGTTGAGCGTTTATTCAACTTTGCATCTCTGAATTGAGTATTGCTGACCCTTTTTGCTACCATATTATAAGCCTTCCCAGCTCCACATACATCTACATCATGCGTTTGACTCTCCCTGGTAATTGCTCTATCCAGGCTTTGAGAGTTTTGACTATGACGGTTGCCGATCACCGCCTGCTGCTGGGTATGAACTGGTAAGAATTTGAGATTTGCTTGACGGATTTGTGACACCCACCACCACCTCTTGTTAGTAGTCTGTAGGATCATATTCTTGTGTGTTTCTATTGCTGCTAACCATGGCAGGATCACAAGCCGACGAGACTGACTGGGAGAACATGATGAATAAGGAGTTGCATGATAAATTTCAGCAAATGATGAGTGGACAGGTGCAAGTTGTGCTAAACAGATTTGAAGAGGCCATGGAGAAGATAGATGGCATGGAGAGGACGTTCGAAACAAAGCTCGATAAAAAGTTTAATGAATTTCTCGCGCGTCTTCCACCACAACCACCGGCTGCCCCTAACGCACCTGTACAATAACAACAACAACGACTATCTCCAGGTCGCGAAACAGCCCTCCGCCGAGCGAGCCGTCTCCCTCTTGCACCTGGCCAAACTGTTGGTGCTGCTATTGATACTTTTGTGGCTCCTGCTGCTGATGCTGAGGAGGATGATTTTGCGGGAGATTACGATGATGAGGTTGATCAAAATCAGAACTATGTGCAACCACTAGGTCGTCCACATGCAAATAATGGCAATGGTAGGTGAGGGGGTCCTGGATTAGGGGGTCTCCGGACAGCCGGACTATATCCTTTGGCTAAACCCTAACCCTCTCCGGTGTCTATATAAACCGGAGGGTTTTAGTCCGTACAATAAGATACAATCATACCATGGGCTAGCTTTTAGGGTTTAGCCTCTCAGATCTCATGGTAGATCAACTCTTGTAATACCCATATCATCAAGAATAAATCAAGAAGGACGTAGGCTTTTACCTCCATCAAGAGGGCCAGAACCTGGGTAAAACATCGTGTCCCCTGCCTCCTGTTACCATAAGCCTTAGACGCACAGTTCGGGACCCCCTACCAGAGATCTGCCGGTTTTGACACCGACATTGGTGCTTTCATTGAGAGTTCCTCTGTGTCGTCGCC
The DNA here is from genome assembly GCF_003073215.2 of Triticum urartu. NCBI lineage: Eukaryota > Viridiplantae > Streptophyta > Magnoliopsida > Poales > Poaceae > Triticum > Triticum urartu. The sequence goes on along the minus strand of NC_053028.1, from coordinate 334,938,293 downwards.
CTTAGGCTTGATGGCTCCTTCTATCATCGATAGCGATGCAGTCCAAGGTGAGACTTTTCTCCCCGGACAAATCTTTGTGTTCGACGGCTTCACACTGCGGGCCAACTTGCTTGGCCATCTGGAGCAGATCGAAAGCTACGCCCCTGGCCATCAGGTCAGGTTTGGAAGCTTAAATTACACGACCGATATCCGCGGAGACTTGATCTTCGACGGATTCGAGCCCCTGCCTTATGAGCCACGCGGTCACGATGAGTACGATTTAGCTCCACCATCGGACCGTATTCAGGAGATCGCACCGGCAGCCGCTCTGAGCCTCAATTCGGAGCCAGTTGCGCCATCCATGGACGGGTGGATAGACCCCGTCACGGAGGCTGTATCCTCAGCGGCGATCGAGCCGAATATCGACCTTACCCTTCACGAGAGCCGTGTTGCCAAACTGCCGGATCCTTCCCCGGCCACGGACTCCGAACTGCCTGCGCCTGTGCCCATCAAATCCGGCTGGGTGCCAATCATGGAGTTCACCTCCGCAGATATCTTTCAGCACTCGCCCTTCGGCGACATACTGAATTCATTAAATTCTCTCTCCTTGTCAGGAGAGTCCTGGCCGAACTATGTCCGGCAGGATTGGAATGCGGATGGCGAAGACATTCGCCGCCCACCCACCACCCACTTAGTAGCCACTGTCAATGACTTAACCGACATGCTTGACTTCAAATCCGAAGACATCGACGGTATGGACGACGATGCAGGAGACGAACAGGAACCACTGCCCACAGGGCACTGGATGCCCACTTCATCACATGACGTATACATGGTGGACACACCAAAAGAAAACGACGACGAGGAACGGAAGGACGCAACGAAGGGTTGTCCCCTCGAGAAGCAGTCAAAGCGGCGGCGCAAGCACCTCTCCAAATCCCGCCTCGGCAGAAGCAACGATCATATAGACCCAGCGTTAGAGTAGGGTGAACCATCGCCGGACCACGGCAATAGAGAGAATCAAACCGAACAACCCGACTCTGTCAAAGATAATAGTCTAGACGACATCACACCGGATAGACACTCGGAGCAACAGAATGCCCGTCAAAGGCTTGTTGCCACCGCGAGGAGTCTAAAAAAGCAGAAGCAAAGGCTCAAGGCTGCGCAAGACACACTCAGAATCAGATGGAATAAAGTACTCAACACAACAGTGAAGTACGGCGGTAATCGCCCCACCAAGAGCTACCCGAAGCGGAAGTTGCTACCTGAATTCGATGAGGAGGCCTTAGATCCCCCGCAACCAAAAATTAAAACGGCCATCTGTCCGGATAGACGACCTCACAGCCAACATAGAGCGGCAAACAACGCCGCACATAAGCCAATACGTGATCCACATGAGGGCTCACATCAAAAGGACGGCGCAACCAGATCCATCTATGGACCACGCAAGCGCGCTCCAGCATACGATGCAACACAACAAACATCCGAACAGCATGGTACACCCAGATACAGGGGTGCCGCACACCCCCTATGTTTCACCGACGAGGTGCTGGAACATGAATTTCCAGAGGGATTCAAACCCGTAAACATAGAGGCATATGACGGAACAACAGACCCTGGGGTCTGGATTGAGGACTATATCCTCCATATCCATATGGCTCGAGGAGATGATCTCCACGCCATTAAGTATTTACCACTCAAACTCAAAGGGCCAGCTCGGCACTGGCATAAAAGCCTCCCTGAAAGCTCCATTGGAAGCTGGGAAGAGCTCGAAGACGCTTTTCAAGCAAATTTTCAAGGGACCTATGTCCGACCTCCGGATGCGAACGGTTTAAGTCATATAACTCAACAGCCCGGAGAGTCAGCCGGAAAGCTTTGGAACAGGTTTCTTACTAAAAAGAACCAAATAATCGACTGTCCGGATGCCGAAGCCTTGGCAGCTTTTAAACACAGCGTCCGAGACGAATGGCTTGCCAGACACCTCGGCCAAGAAAAGCCGAGAACAATGGCAGCATTAACAAGCCTCATGACCCGCTTTTGTGCGGGCGAGGACAGCTGGCTAGCCCGATGCAGCACCAACGACCCAAGTACATCCGAAGTTAGAGATGGAAACGGGAAATCACGACGCAGCAAAAATAATAAGCGCCGGAATAAAGAACACAGTCCAAAGAGCACGGCGGTAAATGCCGGATTCAGAAGCTCTCGGCAAGGTCAGCAAAAGCCTCCATCTAAAGGCGCCAGAGATGAACTGTCCAGCCTAAACAAAATTCTGGACCAAATATGTCAGATCCATAGCACCCCCGATAAACCTGCAAATCATACCCACAGAGAATGTTGGGTCTTCAAGAAGTCTGGCAAGCTCAACGCCGAACATAAGGGGCAGGATACACCAAGCGAAGACAAGGATGAGCCTCGCAAGCAAAACACTGGGGAATAGAAGAAATTTCCACCAGAAGTCAAAACAGTAAACGTGTTACACGTGATAAAGGGGAGAAACAAAGCGGCACTCCCAGATAAATATGCCCAAGGGCCTATCACCGCGGAGTTCTGCCACTGGCCGTCTCAACCGATCACCTTTGACCATCAGGATTACTCGGCAAGTATCCGGCGCGCAGGATGGGCTGCCTTGGTATTAGATCCAATAATTGACGGATACCACTTCACACGAGTCCTGATGGACGGTGGCAGCAGTCTAAACCTGATATATCAGGACACAATCCGCAAAATGGGGATAGACCCAACGAAAATTTGCCACAACAATACTACCTTTAAAGGAGTAACACCAGGCCCAGGGGCTCATTGCACGGGCTCCCTGCTACTAGAGGTTATATTTGGCTTTCCCGATAACTTCCATAGTGAAAATTTAACCTTCCACATTGCTCCGTTCCAAAGTGGCTATCAAGCACTACTTGGACGTGAAGCTTTCACTCGCTTTAATGCAATACCGCATTACGCTTCCCTCATGCTTAAGATGCCCGGTCCACGTGGCATCATTACAGTAAATGGAAATATTGAGCGATCACTGTGCGTCGAAGAGAGTGCGGCTGCCTTGGCAGCCGCGCACTAAAACGGCCTCACCAACTAAATCATTCGATAGGCCGTCAAGACCACGGACACGGTTCGACGAGTCCGGCGCAGCTATATGTAATTCATATAGGTTTGATGACCACACCCCTATTACAAATACAAGGGGCTCAACGCGCACAGACAAGTGGCAATTTTTACTCATCTTGATCTATACATGGTTTCTTTAAAACCTACCTTTTTGCACGACAACTTTTCACCTAAGTTTCTCTCTTTTACAGATGACTATCGTGCTACACCCGTCCAGGATACGACACAACGGAGACACAGGCACAGACGTGCAGCAGGGACCCGTTCAAAGGATTCTTTTTAGATTAAGACCGTGCGTCAACCTTTTTTTACTGTCTCTTGTTGATTCACATCCCTCGGATTCTCAGTACTATTGAGAAGGATGCTGACGTCTTGGCATGTGGCCACGTCAGAATAATGCACGTACCTGGACACCAGGGGCTTCTTACAAAGGGCACTGTTTAGGCCCGGTTTATACCATAAAGACCAAATACCTTAGTGAGTGTTCGGCGTCGCGAGTTTGGCCTTATATGCATCAGCTCCGAATCATGTCTTTGGTCAAATGTTGGGTTTGCCCGGCTCCTGTGTTTTGCTGCCTTACGTTCTGCTCTATTGGCTAAGGCGGCACCAGGAGAACTACTGCGATTGTGCCCCGGTTCATCCGGACGAGCACCTCAGTAGAGAAAGCCGAAAACTGACTGTCATGATATAGCGTGAGACTGGTCAACCACTCGATGACCTATCGGAATGTTAGAATTCCTCCGCCTTAATGAAGGGCCATTTCCAGCCAGGCATGTACGCACCTCGAGTTCGGGAGAGTGCGGAGCCACCAGGGGCTATATAGTAGCCCCACCGCCAAACTCCTATGGCTAAGTGAAAGTGTTAAAGCATTATAGTCCGGTTTCCACGTTCGCTGCGCTATCACCTCCTTAATAGGACCAAGACGTTGGATTAAGTGTGAACATGCGTCTTCTGCGAACACCTCTGCATTATATGGGTGGGGGTTGAAGCCGGCGACTGCAATCTTTCAGGTTATATACATATATACATAAACGGTCGCACAGGAGGCATCATATTACTTTGAGGCAAAAGTATAAATACAGCCTTAATAAATTTCATAAACATTGTTTTTACGATGGGAATACATGTCACTCAAACATAATATTCTTCGAGCACTGGGCCTCTATCAAACGAGCACCCTCAAGAACTTCTTCAAAATAGTGCTCGGCACCCACTCGGCCTATGGCCGAACCCTGCGCCGCAACAGTGGTAGCATCCATCTCCGCCCAGTAGGCTTTAACACGGGCAAGGGCCATCCGCGAGCCTTCTATGCACGTCGACCTCTTCATCGCATTGATGTGCGGCACCGCACCAAGGAACTGCTGCACTAAGCTAAAATAGTTGTTCGGCTTCGGCTTTTCCGGCCACAGATGATCTACGACGGACCTCATGGCAAGTCCAGACAATCTATTGAGTTCGGCCCATTCGACCAGAATAGCTTGTCCACTTCACGATCTGTTTGATCTTGGAAGTATTCGGCCGCATCGACAGCACTCGCCGTCAAATCCAGATATGCGTCTGCCGAACTCCACAGCCGAATCTCCGAACTTCCTCCGTAGCAAAAAGGGCTTCCCAGCCGCAATATCACTAGCTTCACGCAGCTCTTCCTTCTTTGCCCTCATGGCAGAGCGGGTGTCTTTGGCCGCCATTGTGGCCTTTTCGAGGTCCGTCGCCTTTGCTCGGTTTTCTTCTTCAAGGAAGCGGCAATGGTCGGCAGTGTCTTTTAACTTTACAGCCATCTTGGCCATCTTTTCTTTGCTCTCGCAATGTGCGGCCTTCTCGGCTCTTAACTCTTTGGCCACCTTTAAAGCGGCCGCATTTCTAATCCTTGTTTGTTCTTTGGCTCGGGCATGTTCTGCCCGAAGGGTCTCCATGGTGGCAGCTCCATCTGCAGTCAAAAAATATTAAAGATACTGGCATCACACTGCTCTTACTATGTGACATTGACCGGAAAAACCTTACTTAACCTGTGCCTCGTCAAGCCGCTTGTTAACAAGCTCGATGTCGGCATCTGCCGCATCCAGTTGCTGCTTTAGTTCGGCAAAATCATTAGTCCGGCTAACCACCGGAGCTTCCATCACCTGCACATAAAACGGTATGGCTATTACCTGGGACTACGATCCTCTGTTTGCCGCCATTCTTGGCGACAACCAGAGTCTCAAGGGCTACTATCTACACAGGGCACACCTAAAAATGTGCGGCACCATCACAAATGTACATCATTTTACGTACCTCAAAGCCCATCAGTAGACTCATAAAGGCTTCATGCAACCCGCTTTCGGCGGACGAAATCCTTTTAATCACCGTACCCATCAATGTACGATGTTCTTCTGAGATAGTTGCTCACTCTAGCAGATCCCTCAGTGCGTCCGACCGCATACCAGACGGTGCCAGATTCTTTTGGTTTCTCTCTTCAAGAGCCGGACACTGGGGACTTCGGGCGCCCATAGGATTATCTTCTGGCCTCACCTGATCCGGCGAGGCCCTCCGTGATGACACTTCAAGGTCACCCGCTTCTTGAGCGGGGGAGTCAGGGGGAGGCGTTTCACTCTCCATCATCTCCGGAAGAAGATCCCCCGAAGACGAGATCTGCTGAGAAAGGCTAAGATCCGAACTGCAAGATAAATGCTTCAGTTATTTTCCTCAGAGGAAAGGTAGTATATCTTCACTTTTAAAGTATTTTTTGATTACTTACAACTCGTTAGAGGGCTGATCCCCACGCGGACTTTGTGCGGCAAGAGCACCCTCCAAGGCAGGACCCTTTGGTGGAGATTTCTTCTCCCATTTGGAAACCTTGGTTTCCGGATCTTCAGAGGTAGTCCTCTTCCTTCCCCGGGGTGAGAGAATGTCAGATTCCTCCCCTTGGTTATCCTCCCTCATGGAGGCGCTCATTCCCTCGGTCGGAATAGGTAGCGGTGGAGGCCCGATTTCGCCCTCTTTATTCCCCCCTTTATCTTCCTTTGAGGGCTCCGGGCAAGGTGCTAGCTCGAGCATCTTTTCCAGTACCGGATTATCCAAACCCTCAGGAAGGGAGGCTGAACACCGAATCATCTTTGCCTCTGTTAGCCAGTCCTGGTCAAAAAGCGTTTTCTCAGAATGACGTCATGATAAATGAAAGACGGTGTGTTCGGCTAGAGGATTACTTACCTGGTCAGCGGTGCGGTTGCTGCTCGGGCCCACGTCCTCGGTAGTATCCGGACACTCCATTTGGGGTCCGAAGAATGATTTATACATCTCCTCGTGCGTTAGGCTGAGGAAATTCTGAATAGTGCGCGGTCCTTCTGGGTTGAACTCCCACATGCAGAGGGGCCGGCGTTTGCAAGGCTGGACTCGACGAACCAGCATGACATGCACCACCATAACCAGACTGAAATCTCCTTCGAAGAGATCTTGAATGCGGCTCTGCAGTATAGGCACATCCTTGGCTAGACCCCAGCTCAGCCCTCTGCTAATCCATGACATCAGTTGTGGCGGAGGGCCCAAGCGGAAAGAAGGGGCAGCCACCCACTTGTCACCTCTGGAAAGGAACCCTTTGGCCTTGGAGCTCCAGCGATCCTACTTATTAATGCGCCTCCGCACGCTACATGCTGCCCCTCGACCATCTTCGGCTTCACATCAAAGGACTTGAGCCACAGGTCAGAGTGAGGGGTAATGCGGAGGAAGGCCTCACATACGACAATAAATGCCGAGATGTGGAGAAAGGAGTCCGGGGCTAGATCGTCGCAATCTAGCCCGTAATAGAACATCAAACCCCTAATGAAGGGATCCAGAGTGAGGCCTAGACCTTGGAGGAAGTGGGAGATGAACACAACATTCTCGTTGGGTTCGGGAGTAGGGACGACCTGCCCTCAGCGGGGTAGACGATGCGAAACCTCGGCGGTCAGGTATCTGGCCTCCCTCAACTTCTTGATATCCTCTTCCATAACGGAGGAGGGCATCCACCGGCCTTGAATGCTAGATCCGGACATGATTGAAGGTCCGAAGCACCTGACCTGGGCTTTGGGTGTTAGAACTCGAGGCGGGGGAAGGATTTGATTGAGGACGGGAGGGAAAAAAGTAAAAGCCTTGTCCCTTTATAAAGAGGGTGAATATCAAGCGTCCTCCTAGTGGCCGTTTGGGACTTGCCTAAAATCTAGGAGTCCTAGGCATGGTTGGATTACCCATGACCGTATTGATGAGAATCCCGTAATTAGGGGAACACGATCTCTGCTTTGACAAGATGTGTCAAGAAACCGCCTCGCGGTATGTGTGGAGCTGGTTGAAGAAAAATGGTTCGAATAATCACCGAGCCATGGCCTGTTGTCATGTTGCCAAAGCGTGTCAGTAGATTAAGATTTGTGGAAATATTATTCTCTCTATGGTGGTATGTGGAATTTATTTTGCAGGGTTGGACACTATCCTGATATTCAAACTCTTCTGTGATGTGTTCGGAGGAGGAACCCGCCTTGCAATGCCGAAGAGAACACTGCGTGCCGGACTCATCGTCATTGAAGCCTGCTTCAGGGGCTACTGAGGGAGTCCAGGATTAGGGGGTCTCTAGACAGCCAGACTATATCCTTTGGCCGGACAGTTGGACTATGAAGATACAAGATTGAAGACTTTGTCCCGTGTCCGGATAGGACTATACTTGGCGTGGAAGGCAAGCTAGGCAGTACGGATATGGATATCTCCTCCTTTGTAACTGACCTTGTGTAACCCTAACCCTCTCCGGTGTTTATATGAACCGGAGGGTTTTAGTCCGTGCAATAAGATACAATCATACCATAGGCTATCTTTTAGGGTTTAGCCTCTCAGATCTCGTGGTAGATCAACTCTTGCAATACCCATATCATCAAGAATAAATCAAGCAGGACGTAGGGTTTTACCTCCATCAAGAGGGCCCGAACCTGGGTAAAACATCGTGTCCCCTGCCTCCTGTTACCATCCGCCTTAGACGCATAGTTCAGGAATTACAAACTGGCATGATTAGATGTGGTATTGTTGAGGAGAATACTAATATCACTCGTTTATTTCATCTTGCTTGTAAAGTATAAGGAGAATTACAAACTTGCACGTTTTATGGGTGTATTAAATAGAGAGATTCAGACCATTATAGAGTATAAGGAGCATACTAGTATCACTCGTTTATTCCATCTTGCTTGTAAAGCTGAACGTGAAATGCAGGATCGACACGCATTGGCGCGAACTAACTTTTCTGCACGTCGATCTTCATCATGGACACCACGTGCATCCTCTACTTCCCCTGCACCAGCATCTCCATCAGGTTCCACCTCCAACTGTGATACAAGAAAGCAGGCACAACCACCACTATCTACCAAGAGCACACCTGCCAGGCCTGCGCAGAGCTCTTCTTCTTCCATGGCATCAACAGGGCACACAAGTGATATTATTTGTCGTCGTTGTAAGGGAAGAGGACATTTTGCGAGGGAATGCAAATCTCAGCGTGTGATGATTTCTACTGAGGATGGTGGGTATGAGTCTGCTAGTGACTATGATGAGGAGACTTTGGCTCTTATTACATGTGAAGAACACGGTGGAGATGATTCTGATCATGAGACGCAATACATGGCTCCTGAAGATGCTGACAGGTATGAATGTTTAGTTGCTCAACGTGTTTTGAGTGTGCAGGTCACACAAGCTGAGCAAAATCAGAGGCATGATTTGTTCCATACAAATGGAGTTGTGAAGGAACGTTCCGTTAGCATCATCATAGATGGAGGGAGCTGCAATAACTTGGCTAGCATGGAGATGGTGGAGAAGCTATCTCTCACGACAAGACCACATCCACATCCTTACTACATCCAATGGTTCAACAACAGCGGCAAGGTTAAGGTAACACGTATTGTTCGTGTGCATTTTAGTATATCTACATATGCTGATTATGTTGATTGTGATGTGGTACCTATGCAAGCATGTTCCTTATTACTTGGTAGACCATGGCAATTTGATAAAAATTCTGTACACCATGGTAGAAACAATTAGTATACTCTTGTTCATAAGGATAAAAATATTACTTTGCTTCCTATGACTCCTGATTCCATTTTGAAAGATGATATTAATAGAGCTAATAAAGCAAAACAGGAGAAAAATAAGAGTGAAAATCAGATTGTGGCAAAAGAATTTGAGCAACAAATGAAGCCTGATAATAAACCATCCAGTGTTGCTTCTGAAATTAAATTGAAAAGTGCATGTTTACTTGCCACCAAATCTGATATTGATGATCTTGATTTTAGAAAATCTGTTTGCTATGCTTTTGTGCGCAAAGAGGCATTATTTTCATTCGAGGACGTGCCTTCCTCTTTGCCTCCTGCTGTCACTAACATTTTGCGGGAGTTCGCTGACGTCTTTCCACAAGACGTGCCACCGGGATTACCACCTATTCGAAGGATTGAGCATCAAATTGACTTAATTACTGGTGCATCATTACCCAACCGTGCACCATACCGTACCAATCCAGAGGAGACGAAGGAGATTATGCGTCAAGTACAGGAGCTGCTCGACAAAGGTTATATACGCGAATCCCTTAGTCCTTGTGCTATTCCTATCATTTTAGTGCCGAAAAAGGATGGTACGTCGCGTATGTGTGTTGATTGTAGAGGCATTAATAATATTACTATTCGTTATCGTCATCCTATTCCTAGGCTAGACGACATGCTTGATGAATTGAGTGGCTCTACAATATTCTCCAAAGTTGATTTGTGTGGTGGATACCATCAAATTCGTATGAAATTGGGAGATGAATGGAAAACAGCATTTAAAACTAAGTTTGGATTATATGAGTGGTTAGTCATGCCTTTTGAGTTAACTAATGCACCTAGTACTTTCATGAGATTAATGAACGCAGTTTTACGTGTTTTCATTGGACGATTTGTGGTAGTCTATTTTGATGATATACTGATTTATAGTAAATCTTTGGAGGAACATTTGGAACATTTACGTGTTGTTTTTATTTCTCAACGTGATGCACGTTTGTTTGGTAACCTTGGAAAGTGCACCTTTTGCACCAACCGAGTATCTTTTCTTCGCTATGTTGTTACTCCACAGGGAATAGAAGTTGATAAAGCCAAGATTGAAGCTATTGAGAGTTGGCCGCAACCCAAAATGGTCACACAAGTGAGGAGTTTCCTTGGCCTCGCTGGTTTCTATAGGCGTTTTGTGAGAGATTTCAGCACCATTACTGCGCCTCTCAACGAGCTTACAAAGAAGGATGTGCCTTTTGTTTGGGGTACAACACATGAAGAAGCCTTCACGATATTGAAAGATAAGTTGACAGATGCTCCTTTACTCCAACTTCCTGATTTAATTAAGACTTTTGAGCTTGAATGTGATGCTAGTGGAATTGGATTAGGAGGTCTGTTATTACAAGATGGCAAACCTGTTGCATACTTTTCTGAAAAATTGAGTGGGCCTAGTCTGAACTATTCTACTTATGATAAAGAAGTATATGCTCTTGTTCGGACCTTAGAAACATGGCAACATTATTATTGGCCCAAGGAATTTGTTATACATTCTGATCATGAATCTTTGAAACACAGTAAAAGTCTAGCAAAACTGAACCGTAAACATGCTAAATGGGTTGAATTCATTGAGACTTTCCCGTATGTCATTAAACACAAGAAGGGTAAAGAAAATGTTATTGTTGATGCTTTGTCTCGTTGTTATACTATGCTTTCACAACTTGACTTTAAAATATTTGGTTTGGAGACCATCAAAGATCAATATATGCATGATGCTGAATTTAAAGATGTATTGCAGAATTGTAAGGAAGGGAGAACTTGGAACAAGTTCGTCCTTAATGATGGATTTTTGTTTCGTGCTAACAAGTTATGCATTCCAGCTAGCTCCGTTCGTCTTTTGTTGTTGCACGAGGCGCATGGAGGAGGATTGATGGGACACTTTGGCATCAAGAAGATAGAGGATATACTTGCTACACATTTCTTTTGGCCAAAGATGAGACGGGATGTTGAGCGTTTTGTTGCTCACTGGACTACATGTCTAAAAGCTAAGTCACGACTCAATCCTCATGGTTTATATATGCCTTTGCCGGTACCTAGTGTTCCTTGGGAGGATATATCTATGGACTTTGTTTTAGGTTACCTCGAACAAATAAGGGGAGGGATAGCATATTTGTTGTCGTGGATAGATTCTCGAAAATGGCACACTTTATACCATGTCATAAAAGCGATGATGCTGTTAATGTTGCTGATTTGTTCTTTCATGAAATTATTCGCTTGCATGGTGTGCCAAATACTATTGTTTCAGATCGTGATACTAAATTTATTATCCACTTTTGGAGATGTTTATGGGCTAAATTGGGGACTAAACTGCTTTTTAGTACTACTTGTCACCCCCAATCTGATGGACAAACTGAAGTAGTCAATAGAACATTGTCTACTATGCTTAGGGCTGTTTTGAAGAATAATAAGAAAATGTAGGAAGAATGCTTGCCTCATATTGAATTTGCTTATAATCGTTCATTGCATTCTACTACTAAGATGTGCCCTTTTGAAATTGTGTATGGTTTCCTACCTCGTGCACCTATTAATTTGTTGTCTCTTCCATCTTCGGAGAAGGTTAATTTTGATGCTAAAGAACATGTTGAATTGATTTTAAAAATGCACGAGTTAACTAAGGAAAACATTGAGCGTATGAATGCTAAATATAAACTTGCTGCAGATAAAGGTAGAAAACATGTTGTGTTTGCACCTGGAGATCTTGTTTGGTTACATTTGCGTAAGGGTAGATTTCCTAATTTGCACAAATCAAAGCTAATGCCACATGCTGATGGTCCTTTTAAGGTGTTAGAGAAAATAAATGATAATGCATATAAACTTGAGATGCCTGTAGATTTTGAGGTTAGTACCACTTTTAACATTGTAGATTTGAAGTCTTATTTGGGTGAGGAAGATGATCTTTCGTCGAGGACGACTTTATTTCAAGAAGGGGAGGATGATGAGGAAATCAATACCATTGTTACACCCATAGCCCCTACTGCTATACATACTAGACCAATTACTAGAGCTCGCGCACGCCAATTAAATTATCAGGTACTTCCGTTTCTTGGTAATGATTCTAATGTTCATGAGAATATGATGCTGCCTAAATTGGATACATTTGTTTTGCTTACGAATGAAGGGTGATGGAGTCCTGGATTAGGGGGTCTCCGGATAGCCGGACTATCTCCATTAGCCGGACTGTTAGACTATGAACATACAAGATTGAAGACTTCATCTCATGTCCGGATGGGACTCTACTTGGCGTGGAAGGCAAGCTAGGCAATACGTATATGGATATCTCCTCCTTTGTAACCGACCTTGTGTAACGCTCACCCTCTCCGGTGTCTATATAAACAAAGGGTTTTAGTCCGTAGGACGACAATCACAACATACAATCATACCATAGGCTAGCTTCTAGGGTTTGGCCTCTCTGATCTCGTAGTAGATCTACTCTTGTAACACCCATATCATCAATATTAATCAAGTAGGACGTAGGGTTTTACCTCCATCTAGAGGGCCCGAACCTGGGTAAAACATCGTGTCCCCTGCCTCGTGTTACCATCCGGCCTAGACGCACCGTTCGGGACCCCCTACCCGAGATCCGCCGGTTTTGACACTGACATTGGCGCTTCCATTGAGAGTTCCGCTGTGCCGTCGCCGCAAGGAAGGATGTCTCGTCCCGTCTTTAAAGACGGAACTATCGCTGAGGGAGCTCTGGCTATCGGTCAAACTCTCAGGCTAGGTGGTTTTCTTATGACCGCCTGTTCGGCCGCCGCGCCGACGATGACTTCCCGGGTCATCGAAAGCAATCTTCACGTCAACTCGGAACTCACCGAGCAGTTAGATCCAATGGAGCTCTCTTCCCTGAACGAGCTCTTGGATCGGATCGCCGCCCTGGGAGTCGCTATAGACTACGATCAGATTGGGCCTAAACCGATCTGAGAGAAATTAACTCTCCCCAGGTCACCCATCACGTTGCAGTGGTGGAAGAACAATGCGGCAACCCTTCATCTATCTTAAGGACTAGCTACGTCCGGATTCCCGATCCCTCCAAGCCGGATAACCGCGGAGAGGAGGATGTCACTCAAAGCCTGAACCCAGAATCAGGCAGTGGGCTAGATTTACCGGAAAACAACCAAGAATCCAAACTTTCGAGTTCGGAAACTCCTTGGCCACTGAGCCTCAGATTGGGTGAGGATTCGGATTCAATTCCACCCACCCACCCAAACATACAAGATCTATCCCAAATTAGGCAAGAGCCCAAAGAAACAGTACACCATTAGTGAGCCAGATTCCTCCTGGTCAAGAACAGGATAAAGGACTACCGCGAGGAAGACGCAATTTCACTCTTCTGCAATAATTGCATGGACAAGGGAATCCTCAACGCCATAAGTCGTCGCGAAATAACACGCTTTGCCGACTTGGTGTCCATAATACGAAAGTACTGTGAGATGGAAAGCGCCTCGAAAACCGAAATAAAATTTTGGGATAATCCGGCCCTGAATACAAACCCAGTCCGAAATAAAAGGGTGCATTATCACAATACACCTGGGTTAACTACCAAAAAGCAAAAGCCCTCTACGGGGCAAGGAACCGTACTGGAGGGATGGCTCAATGGACCCTGCAAAATACATAGTACAGCGGATGCGATACCAACGCACAGCCTTAGAACATGCTGGATACTCCGGCAGGTGGCCAAAAGTGGTGAGGATCTACTCCTCCCAAAAACCACAGAGCACCACCCCGAGGACAACAATACGTTCTTAACGGTCTTTGAGACCTTCGCGTCAAATAATAGACGGAAGCGAACACTCCACAACACGTCCGAAATCTGCCACATAGCAGAAATAAATCCTTGGAGCGACACGGCTATTACCTTCAATGCGAGTGACGAACATAAATTCCGAACAGCCCGAGTACTAGCCGCACTGGTCCTCAGCCCAATCGTGGACGGCTTTCGGCTCACCAAGGTACTCATGGACGGCGGCAGCGAATTAAACCTCATCTATGAGGAAACTCTTCAAAAGATGGAAATAGACTGGAGCCGCATTAAGTAAAGTAGCACAACCTTTAGACGAATCATCCCCAGTCGGGAAGCACGCTGTGCTAGAAAAATCACACTAGACATGGTATTCGGCACACCGGATAATTACAGGTCCGAAGAAATTACATTCCAAGTGGCCCCGTTCAGCAGCGGATACCACGCTCTATTAGGGCGGGAGGTGTTTACAATCTTCCAAGCCATACCCCATTACGGGTACATGAAGCTCAAAATGCCCGGGCCCAACGGAATCATCACCCTTGTTGGTGATCCGGACATAGCACTCCGCGCCGAAAATAAGACAGCTGCACTGGCCCTTGAGGCACTATCCGAAGCCCTAGCAGCCGAAGAACTAACTGCGTTGCGCTCCACGGTGAACAGGGAGGACGTGATACTCGATAAAAGATCCAAATCCACCTCCTTTAAGCCGACGGATGAATAGTCAAATTCCAAGTACATCCAACGGACCCTACAAAAATAGCTTCCATCGGGGCACAATTAAACCCTGATGTCGACGCCGCACTGCGAGAGTTCCTACGCGAGAACTGGGACATTTTTGCCTGGCACCCTTCAGACATGCCAGGAATCCCACGCAGGCTGGCTGAACACAGCCAAAATATCCTAAAAGGATTCAAGCCAGTCAAGCACGCTCTTCGACATTTCTCCGAGCCTAAAAGACAAGCCAAGGGAGAGCAACTAGCCAAGCTATTGGAGGCCAGATTCATCAAAGACATAAAACATCCGGACTGGTTAGCAAACCTGGTGATGGTACCAAAGAAGGACAAATCCTAGCGCTTGTGCGTCGATTTTAAGGATCTTAATAAGGCTTGCCCAAAGGATCCCTTCCCCCTCCCCCGCAACAATCAAATCATCGATGCTACCGCAGGACACGATTCATTGTGTTTCCTCGACACATACTCCGGCTACCATCAAATCAAAATGGCAGAGCCAGACCAATCCGCAACGGCATTCATCACACCATATGGCCCATTCTGCTTCAACACAATGCCCTTCGGGCTAAGAAACGCCAGTGCAATGTATCAGCGCATGATTCAGACATGCCTGGCAAACCAGATCGGCCAAACAGTGGAGGCATACATGGATGACGTGGTCATTAAACCAAGCATGTCGAAACTCTAGTAGACGACTTAAGGCTCACATTCAACAACCTCCAAACATATGACATCAAGCTCAATCCGGAAAAATGCGTTTTCGGCGTACCAGCAGGAAAGCTCCTGGGATTCATTGTCTCCAGTAGAGGTATTGAAGCTAATCCGGCCAAAATTCGAGCGTTGTCATAGTTGGCTACCCCAGCAGACCTCAAACAAATACAAAAATTAACTGGATGCTTGGCGGCTCTAAGCCGCTTTATCTCCCGCTTGGGAGAAAAGGCATTACTCCTTTATCGCCTCCTACGGCGCACCGAACACTTCGAGTGGACGGACGCCGCCACGGCCGGACTCAACGAAATAAAAGCCATATTGGCAACAAACCGAGTCCTGGCCGCGCCAAACATTGGAGAACCAATGCTATTATACATTGCGGCAACTCATCAAGTAGTAAGCGCAATGCTTGTCTTCGAGCGAGAAGCGGACGGACAATAGTCGGGAAGATAGCGGTTTACTACGTGTCCACTGTCCTTACCCCATGCAAATCACGGTACCCGCATTATCAAAAGATAGCGTATGCGGTATTTATGGCATCCCGGAAACTGCGACACTACTTTCAAGAGTGTTCGATAATGGTAGCCTCGGAAGTACCACTTAACGATATTATAAACAACCACGACACGACGGGCCGGATTGCCAAATGGGCCATTGAGCTCCTCCCGTTCGACATAACTTACAAACCACGGCGAGCTATTAAATCGCAAGTTTGGCTGACTTCGTCGCTGAATGGACGGAAGCCGAACTCCCTAAAGAGTACGGCACATATTCAAACTGGATCATGCACTTCGACGACTCCAAAATGTTGGTTGGTCTAGGGGCTGGCATCGTTTGATGTCCCCAACAGGAGACACCGTTCAATACGTACTACAGATAATGTATACAGACTCCAACAACGCAGCTGAATATGAGGCCCTTCTACATGGTCTCCGGATGGCAGTATCCATTGGCATTTAACGCCTAGAGGTGCGCGGGGATTCAAACCTCGCGATACCCCAAATAAATGGAGACTTTGATGCCAAGGATCCAAAAATGGCCGCTTATCGCAATACCGTCCTAAAAATGTCAGCTCGGTTCTAGGGGCTCGAATTTCACCATGTGGCTCGGGAAAACAATCAGGCGGCGGATATCCTCGCCCGGATTGGCGCCAAACGCGACGCGGTCCCTCCCAACATTTTTCTGGAAAGGCTTTTCAAGCCATCCGTAGCATGGGAAGGGGAGACTGGTAACAATAGTCCGGACCCGGCCAAAATACCCGATACCGAACTCTCGGACACAATCGGAGGCTCCGCCACCGAAATAACACAATCAGCCCACGAAATAATGGCCATTATTGCCCCGTGGACAGAACCATTCCTGGCCTACTTAACTAGACAGGAACTCCCGGAGGACCAAAATGAGGAACGTGGCATAGTGCGGCGATCAAAGGCCTACAGGGTCTAGGAGGGAGAATTGTACAAAAAAAGCAGTACCGGAGTCCTTCAACGGTGCATCTCCGAAGAGGAAGGATGGAACCTTTTGGAAGAAATTCATGCCGGACTCGGCGGTCATCACGCCGCAGCCCGGGCTCTTGTGAGCAAGGCCTTCCGTATAGGATTCTATTGGCCAACGGCCCGGGCAGACGCACAGGACTTGGTCCAGCATTGCGCCGGTTGCCAGCTCTTTGCAAATCAAAGCCACATGCCACCCACCGCCCTCCGAACAATCCCCATTACATGGCCCTTCGCGGTCTGGGGGCTTGACATGGTTGGACCCCTTAAAGGTGGAACCCACAAGAAAAAAATACTTATTGGTCATGGTGGATAAATTCACCAAATGGATAGAGGCCAAACTGGTTAAAATAGCCGAATCCGGACTGGTGATAGATTTCATATCCGGGGTTGTACACCGCTACGGCGTCCCCCACAGCATCATAACTGATAACGGCATGAACTTCACGGCTGACGAGGTAAAACTCTGGTGCAGCAAAATGGGCATCAAGCTCGATTATGCTTCAGTCTATCACCCACAAACCAATGGTCAAGTCGAACGAGCAAATTGTCTTATAATGAGCGGCGTTAAACCCAGACTAGTGCGCTCCTTAGCAGAGTCTGACACGCACTGGGTAGAGGAGCTCGACTCCGTACTCTAGGGGCTGCCGACCACGCCGAATCGTAGTACCGGATACACACCATTTTTATGGTGTACGGCGCAGAGGCAGTCCTACCCTGTGACATAATTCACGACTCACCTCGAGTGCGCATGTACGAAGAAAGAGAAGCCGAGCTCGATCGGCAGGACAGTCTGGACACCTTGGAGGAAGAGCGCGACGTAGCCAAAGCCCGTTCCACATTTTACTAGCAACAGGCTCGCAGATACCAAAGCAGAGAAGTACGAGCCAAAACTTATAACGTTGGCGAACTAGTTCTCCGGCTGCCGGATAAGAAAAAGAACAAGCTAGAGCCCAAATGGGAAGGTCCCTTCATCATCGACCAAGTTCTGATCAGCGGAGCGTACCGACTGCGGGATGCATCGACTAGTCGACTCGAGCCAAACCCATGGAATGCAGCCAGGCTCCGAAGATTCTATGCCTAGCACCGGACTTTATGTTAGTCCCCTCCCTTTGTCCATTTTCTGCATATGCGTCATCTGTCTTGTTTCCCTTTCTTTCTTTTATTCCTCTAGGCCTTCAAGGGTCACCTTGTGCCTCACTTGTACATTACAGATATGCGGCCGCACTCTCTACACCTGGGGGCTTCTTTCACAGAAGCTTCAATTATTAACCTGGGCATCACGCCCAACACATGTGTTATACTTTCGCATGTAACTTTTTTCACCATTATATGCATCGGTATGTCTTAAGTTTTGGCCAAGCTGGGTTGCCTGGCTCTTGTATTTACGCCCTACGTTCCCATTAATTCGGCTAGGGCATAAGAGGAGCACCTCTGCGATTGTTACCGCCGGGTCAGCCAGACGTGTACCTCAGACTGGGTGAAGCCGAAAGCTAGCGTTCTTAAGAGAATATTCGGTTGGTGAACAAAAGATGACTTTTATTTATTATCCATAACTGCCCCCAGATGTTTTTTCTGCGCTTCTCGTCGCAGGCCGGACATGCACTTTAGGGCATGCCTACCCAGGGAAAGGAACCCTTAACGGAACTATTATCTCTGGAAGATGTTTCTTACTACCCATGTAATATAACATAACTAGTTGGCCACTTGTCTGATAAAGCACTAATGACCCCTACGCCTGGTCTCCACGCATGCCCCGGTTCTTACATAACCGAGAGGGTATTCGGATACACTCCGGACTGTCGGGTCCTGAGGTTGAAGCGAAAAGGTCTGCCATGACAAACGATCTACAATCCGGCTAGAAGGCATCATACATGTCACTTTAAAATTACATAGTCAACTTGACTGGTTGAATTCCTCTTCAATGCCATCCAATAGGCTGTCTAGTCTACAGTCCAGTTGGGAATACTTTGCGGCCAATTCTACTTGCCCGTACACTAAACTCACAGGGATCTCCTTGCCATCAGGCCCCACAGGTCTGACTTCGGCCATGTGGTTTGGGTCAGCCTTCGTGTACCGTGTCTTCACCATTGCCCAGGCTTCCC
Organism: Triticum urartu; assembly: GCF_003073215.2. NCBI lineage: Eukaryota > Viridiplantae > Streptophyta > Magnoliopsida > Poales > Poaceae > Triticum > Triticum urartu. Next base: position 334,919,363 of record NC_053028.1, on the reverse strand, counting down.
TGGCACCCAGAGGGCAGGCCGATACCTTCCATAATCGGAAGCGCCGCCGTGCTCCCTTCAGCTTTTCTGCAAGCTCTCCAAGGCCTGCGGGTATGGAGACGGACGGCCACAAGGCCTGGGCGACGCCTTGCATCACCTGCCAAACTCGTTTGTGCAACTGTGCGAGCTCGGGAAGAAGATCACCCATTGAACCAGGCATCTCCTCGGCAGGACGTCCTGTTAGCATACCTACAGGCATAACTCTGTCAGCCAGCTTCCTCGCCGAACTCTTTTTCAAAGTTCGTTGAAGCACTTACTAAATATGTCGCGTCGAAGCCGCCGATTCTCCTTAATAGAATCCGACACTTGGGCACGAACATCTTTTAGTTCCACGCCCAGCTTGGTGTTGGCATCTTGGAGATCATTCTTCTCCTGACTCACCCTCGTTAGCACGCTCTCACCAGCCTTTAGCTGGCGTATGAGCTGTTGCTTATCCGGATTCACCCCAGTGTCATCTGCAATTTTATCGTCAGATTTGCATATAAAGCTGCACTCTAATATGATACTTATCATTTGATGGATATGTTACTAGCAAGGGTCTCTTTGGGCTCCCCTGCGACGGCTAGTGCGGCCTGAAGTTGGGCTTTGCACTCTTCCAGCTCCTGGGACAGTTGAGTATTCTTTTCTGTAAGAACCTACATAACAAATGATCCTTAAATTAGTTATCCTAACTGTTTCAAGTCTCAGGGGCTACTGATATATATAATCATCAAATTTTCTCACCCGTATGTCTTTTACTTACTGCTCCGTGGCTCTGGCTAGACCATTTTGAGTGGCATGGAGGTGCGCATCTCCCGAGTTGAAGGCATCCAAAGCCTCTTGGGAGAAACAAGCGTACGGAGAACAGTCCGGCGACGCCTGTGGTTCATGGAACTTTCCACCTCGGAATGAGTGGCGGACAGTCTATCTGTATCCTCTGTCGGAGGAGCACCCGGCGCACACCTTGTACTTGTTCCCACCTCTCAGTCTGGCCTTGGAGCCTGGTTTGTGGAGGCGCGGTTGGTAGCGTCTCTGGGTATAGTCCGGCGAGCGCTCTTTTTCCTGAAAAGAGGGCATATGCGTTAATATGCCTCTATAAATAATGTCTTGTAATAAAGACGACGTGCCATACCGCTGCACCGGTGCCTCAATCCGTACTGTGGATCTTTTCAGCCCACCTGGCCTAGCGGCCCCTTGTTGGCTAGTTGCCACAGGCTCGGCCTTCTGCCCCGAGGACCTCCCCTGCAAAACATGGCTGTTATACGGCAATAAAAAAGAGTACAAGGATGGATCCCTTTTTAAGTTCCGGGACTTCGGTCTCAGTCACCTGTGAGGCTGGAACTAGCCCAGGGTAATCGGCCGTAATGGCCACCAAGGTATTGTCATTACTCCCTTGGTAAAATACCCCGTCGATCAGATCCACAGATATGTCCGGATCCTCCTGGGAGGCCGAGTCAAGGGACCGTCCAGGGTCCTCGAGCTGTGGAGGAGGGCTGTTTATCTCCTTTACTGCCTGGCGCAGCTCCTGCGATGAAATCTCTAGAATGAATACTTAAACTACGGGAATACGCAATGGATGGGCGAGAAAAAGTCTCCGCTTACCTAGGTCGGAGGATTGTACATAGAGAATCCACCCTGCGGGTTGACACAGAGGAACTCCTCCTCTTCTCCCTTGTACAAAGTGGACAAGATCTTTATTAGATCAGCAGCCGATCCCGGCCCTTTGCGGCCATGGCGGGTGGCGTCATCCTCCCCGTTGAAATCCCACATGGGGTGGCCTCTATACTGGAGCGGCTGCACCCCCCGTATAATGCATATAGCCATGACCTCGATCATGGTCAATCCGGATCGAGCAAAAGAACTTATCCGGCTCATCGGATAAAGAATGTCCCTGTCGTCTTCCTCCAGGGAGCTCCGTGGACGCCAGCTCCGGCGCTTCTTCAAAGGGGCGTTGTCAAACTTAGGAAGGCCGATCCGAATAGGGTCCAGAAGGGGGACATCTTCTATATAAAACCATTCTGAAGGCCAGTCTTCGGACGTCTTCTTCGGGGTCTCGGACAGGTATCCGGTCCCGACGATACGCCACACTTCGGCTCCGCCCACTTGATATATTGATCCCTTCTTGGAACGGGGCACAAGGTAGAATAGCTTCTTCCACAGAGCGAAATGAGCCTCACAGCCCAAAAATAACTCGCAAAGGCCTACGAATCCCGCGATATGCAGCAGGGAGGCAGGCGTAAGGTTGTGCAGCTGGAGGCCATAGAACTCCAGAAGCCCCCGGAGAAACAGATGAATTGGGAATTCGAGCCCTCTTACCAAGTAAGGGACAAGGCATACCCGCTCTCCCTTGGAGGGATTGGGACGGCTCTCCGCTTGCTCTCCGCCATTGTAGGTGGCAAGCCCGGCTCGAACCGGGACCAGGTACGCTGGGGGAAGAAATCCCTTAGACTGAAGCATCACCAATTTTCTGTGCGGGATGGAACATCTCTCCCAATCTCCAGGCTTGGAAATAGGGGTGCGAGAGGAGGAGCTGCGTCGACCGGCCATGGTGGAACGGATCTCTGTCGAGCACGTTCCGATGAAGACTCGGCAAGGGAGGATGATGTGATTTGGATCTGAATCCTCGCCTTTTTAAAAAGGCGGCTCATTTACATAACTAGGGGGTAAATGCGAAAACACCCTGGCTCTTCACATTCGCTCGACACGTGGAAAGTGGCCATTATTGGGCGTAGAAGCCAAGGAGTACAAACCGTCACAAGGAACCGGACATTATTTCAATAGGTACACAGAATTTGAAGAGGAACCCGCCTTGCAATGCCGAAGATAATACTGCGCGCCGGACTCGTCGCCATTGAAGCCTGGTTCGGGGGCTACTGAGGGAGTCCTGGATTAGGGGGTCTCCGGATAGACGGACTATCTCCATTGGACGGACTGTTAGACTATGAAGATACAAGATTGAAGACTTCGTCTCGTGTCCGGATGGGACTCTACTTGGCGTGGAAGGCAAGCTAGGCAATACGTATATGGATATCTCCTCCTTTGTAACCGACCTTGTGTAACCCTAACCCTCTCCGGTGTCTATATAAACCGAAGTGATTTAGTTCGTAGGACGACAATCACAACATACAATCATACCATAGGCTAGCTTCTAGGGTTTGGCGTGGTAGATCTACTCTTGTAACACCCATATCATCAATATTAATCAAGCAGGACGTAGGGTTTTACCTCCATCAAGAGGGCCTGAACCTGGGTAAAACATCGTGTCCCCTGCCTCCTGTTACCATCCGGCCTAGACGCACAGTTCGGGACCCCCTACGCGAGATCTGCCGGTTTTGACACCGACAAAGGGCCTGGCATGGATAAGAGGAATGAACACTGGAGCAAGACCAAGCATGGAGATGATGGCATGCGCAAGGGGATCCAGAACGGAGTTACAAGTGATGGTTTCAGGACTTTGAAGCCACCATAAGGAGTGCATGAAGCCTTGGACGAAATATACTTAATGTAAGTTCATAAATTTCATCCATAGACTATTCTAGGTGCTGCATCACCTTATTATTGCGCCAGGCCCATGTATTTTCGAAATACTTAAGTATAGGCTATTTTTAGAGTCCGTATGTGTGGGCAAACAAGAGTTAGGGTTGGTTTCGGACCCCTCCTCCAAGGGCCACGAAATTCCCCCCTCTTCCTCCATATATACAGCCCTTAGGGCGTCGTTTAGACTTTGGTTTTGTTTACATTAATAGTTCGGCAAAGCTGCAACTTCGCGTACTTCGTTTGTGTCCAATGACCAGACCAAGACGTCACAGAACCCCACCTTCATCAATAAAGCTTTCCTTTTATATTCGCAATATCCAGATTGCAATTTCAATTTCTTGCTTTTTCTTCATTGCTTGCAGGAAATAGACCATCGTGGTTAGGTTGATCGTGCTCCGGCCCGGTCAATAACCTCTCGGAGTTGGTTTAGCGATTGCTAAGGTGCGACGTCCTCGCACGTTCGTAGTCGAATCGTCAAAGTCGACTTCCACCAAAACGATAGCCACCATCTCATAGAAAGATCGGGCCCCTCCTCTCTATCACCCATATGATGTGGCACCTCGTAGCTCGTCTCCATGACCGAAGGGAATGTCCCAAGCTCAACCATCTTCCTTGGGAGGCTTCCGAAGATGGAAGTGTCGCCCTCGCTCGTAGGTGGTCGCCTTGGACTTGATGAAGTCGTTGTAGGAGTACTTGTGGGAAGTAGGCGAAGATGCCATACGTCCAAAAGGCAAAGATGCCTTGATAGCACTTGGCAAAGATGCCAAAGTGGTGGTGGTAGTCGTAGCTCCATCTTGGTGGTGCTCGTCTCGCGGTCTCCTCTTGTGCTCATGAAGTTTGGCCTTGGCGTGAAGTAGGGCTTGTTGGGACTTGTGCATTTGCGCTTGGTAAGCATTTCCATGATGATGGTGTCGTTGTCGTGCTTGAGCTCGATGTAGATGTCCCTCATCATCGTCGTGCACATGTTGCTTGGAGGTGACTTGCCCTTCATGACGAGGTGGATCACGAACGTGATGGTGGTCGCCATGGAGATGTGGATGTGGACAACTTGCGCTTGCATCATTTTTGCGCTCCGAAGACTTGTGATTGGAATGTCGCCGCCTTGAGGATGATGAACGGGAAGAACGGTTGATTAACAAGGTCCAAATCTCTTCCATCCTTGCATCTTTCTCCTCCTTTTGTTCGGAAAGCTTGTTGTCGATGTAGTCCCTTTTCCTTGCTTCGGAGTGACGAATGTCGATGGAGAGGTTCTCGAGGCGCTCTCGCAATCTTGATTGTGCGCCTTGCATTTGTCATTGTAGATCGAAGATTGACGCTTTGGTGATGTATTTGTTCACGTCGTCGTTGTTGTGGAAGACCGGAGATGAAATGCCTTGCCTATCCATCACTCCAAGAGAAAAATGTGATTGATAGAAAGAGAAGAACGAATACCAAATGTACCTTGACCTAAGTTGAAAGTGGATCAATGATCACTCCAATGTGGACAAGGAAATAGCACAATTGGTACCAATTCTTGTTGGTTTCTCATACCTACACAAGTAAGGCTTATGGTGGAGCTCGGTGAGGATAGTGGCACAAAAATTTGATGTGAAATGTTAGCAAGAGTCAATAATGTTGAAAGAGATTCACAAATTCGCAAGTCAAACAAGTAGACCAGTAGCTATATGTGGCACAAGGAAACACACACACGGATAGATAAATGGGGTCGCGCAACCAAGGAATGAGCTCAAAATGTGGAATCCATGGAAAATGCTCTTGTTGCACAACTCTAGAGAGACGCTAGCACGATTGCTCAATAGGCGGATACGACACTTGTGCACAACCTATAGGAGAAAAAATGCAATGACTTCTATCCCAAGTATGCTATGTATATGATGTTCCGGTGGTATGATCCAAGATGATCGGATATGACAATCTTATGCAATGTGGTATGATGCTATGGCACTTGCTTACAAGCTCTTTGCTCTCTTTTTCTATTGCTTAAAAGCTTATTCTTTTTTCTGTATGGCCACTTTGCGAAATGCATAAACCAAGATAGTAATTGTGTATATGCGGTAACAAACTTGAGGCACAAAGTATGATATGATACCGAGATGATACCGATATGGTATGCTTTATATCCAATGTATGGTGTATATCACTAATGTGCACAAGTAACGTTGCCGGCAATACTCAAATGGCTAGTCTCGTGATAGAGGCGAGGGTCCCGATCTTTCAATGAGATGATAACTATCGACTTGGTGGAGTCAACTTTGACGATTCGACTACAAACGTGCACGACATTGTGCCTTAGCAATCGCTAAACCAATCTCCTGAGGTTACCGATGATGCTGCAAGCACGATCAGCCTGACCATGAAGGTCTATTCCTGCACACAATCGAAGAACAAGCAAGAATATGATAATGCAATCTGAATATTGCGAATATAGATGTAGTATTGATAAAGATGGGGATCCGGAAGCGGTCTTGGTCTGGTCGTTGGACACAAACGAAGTACACGAAGTTGCAATGGCTAACTTTTAACTAAACAAATCCCAACGAAAAAGCTACTAGATGGATCTACTTATATAGGAGCAAGGGGTGGGGGCCAAGGAGGTGGAAGGACGTCCCAAGGCAGCCTAAAACTAACCCTAGGTTGTACAGGGCTCATGGACCCAAGTGGAGGTGGTGCAACACCTTTCGACTTGTTATTTGACTCGGATTCTGCTGCAGCGTCAGATTGTTTCGTCGATATCTCAATGCTCCTGACGAATTTGATGGTGATTCCAATTGGGCTAGAGAGAGCATGAAATCTACTTTCCAAGAAAAAAAAATCACCCAATTCGGAGTCTGTATTAAAAAGTTGTTGACGTTTTGAGTCAGGGATGTCTGTGCAGTCTGAATCTGAATCCAGAACTTGAGAGACTTGGACTCTATATTCTCTTGGCCCAAAATTGACATGAGAGGACTTTTTGAACAGAACCTAAACTTCTCCTTTCCCTTATCTTCATATGTGGATTGTACAAATGTCTCATACACCTGCAATTCGACAAAACACAAAAGTGTGTGAAGTATTTTTGTTCTGAATAACATAAATAGATTATTGAATAGTTTGCACTAGAAATCACCTGACAAATATGCATGTATGCAATATTTTTTGTCGTATCCAAGGTAGTCATGTCCTCATCATCCTCCCCTTCTTGAAAACAAAGCCGTCCTCGGCGTTGCTTAATCTGAAATGTTGCTAACAAAAGAGACAAGGTGTATATGTTGTATATGTATATGTCATCCATTTTTACTTCCCTTGATTTTTGCACATATGACACATGTATACATGAGTAACTTTCATATTTCATAAAATCTAAAGTGAAAAAATTAACACAAGAAGTAGAAGGCATGAAAATATTGCAACTCAGTTTCTACATATAAGTGAAGCTCTTATTCATTTCAAGAGATTGATAATGTTCATCATTAAACCATCCCAACATTGGTGAATAAACCTTACTTGCATCAAATTTACATGCCACAACATGCTTAAATAGGCAAACATGCAATAAGTCATTGGACATAGAATCATCACCAAGATTAGAGGTCATATCAAAATGATTAAACATTGGTTCTTTTGTATCAACAGTTAATTCAATGGGTGCACTCAAAATTGTTGGTATTTTAGTTATTTGATCACATGACTCATTCATGACAGTAACAAGATTCTCTAAAATAGGTGGTGTGCTCAAATCAACAGGTAACTCAACACATGATGCATTCAAATTAACTAGGCATGCATCATTCTCATGTGAAGTTATATCATCAATACCTTTATTGTTACCTTATCGCAAAGACGTAGTTGATGTAGGTACGGACGTTGACAATGTACCATACTCTTGAGATGATGTCACGCTCACAATCCGGGGTGGGGTTGCTCTAGTAGGTGCAAAGGTGGAGGAACCAACCGGCGGTGGTGAGCATGAACTGGAATAGTAGTTGTTGTTGTCACCCAATGCATCCTCCTGTATCTGTCTCTCAAAGGTACAAGCACGAACATACATACCAGTAATGCAACGAGGAATATACTGAAATCTTGCACGAATATCATAGTTCAAACCACCAAAAAATCTATTCATTGTATCATCCTCAGATTCTTCCATGTCACAATGATGCATATAAGATTTGAATTCTTGGTAGTAAGCATGAACAATGTTACTGCCTTGTTTTAATTGTTCCAATTTGCGAAGAAATTCATGACGATAGTAAGGAGGCAAAAATTGTTGTCTCATTACAGCTTTCAAAACTTTCCAAGTTGTGGGTTGGTTATCAATGTTTTTCTTACAATGTACACTCCACCAAACAGAAGCAAAACCAGTAAATGCTCTAGTGGTAGCTCGTACTCTCTCATGTTTAGAAAAATCATGGTGAGTAAAAACTTGTTCTACTTCAAGCTCCCAAGCTAGATAAATAGCAGGATTAAATCTACCCTCAAATGACGGTAAAGAGATAACCTGACCATGTGCATGTGTGTGTTGTCCCAACTCTCGTGATGGTGAAGATGTGTTCGTCATCCAAGAACTTCTATCTCCGGAACCTGTCATGATTAGTAGAAACAAGAATTTTTTTTCGAGAATAATGTTTCTATGAACTAGTAGGATGTGGTTGTAAAGTGCTCACACTAAAGCAAATATCAATATCTTACAAGTTCTTACCATGCGGCAGGTGGTGACAGGCAACCATCGGTGTCAAATAAATCCGAAGATGTGTAAAGCGATTGCCAGGGAAACATACATATACACGGTGTAGAAATATGTGAAGCTGGGTTGGCTATATTTGGTAGCAAAAGATTAGCAATAATCAATTCAGAGATGCAATGTTGAATAAACGCTCAACGACGGTACTGTGCTGGTCCTAGGCTAGACCGGACTAGAGACGCAAGCCTAGAACAATACTGAGGTCACACTGTAGCACAACTAGCATCAATAAAGGATATGAAGTACCTCTAGACAGCAAAATATAAGTGAAGATCACAATAGCCGTAAAGATAATGATGTGAAACAACAGCCAAGCAGGATATATCAACAAATTTCTCTCTAACTTTCCTCTGGAAATGTTTGTGCCAATTTTTTGATATTTTTTTTAAGAATGGTATTGACTCAAGCTTTCAAACGCAAAAAGAATCACTCAATTCCGAGTTTATATGAGGAGTCAAAAAATTCTAAAACTGGCCTGAAAAACTGGAATAAGCTGTGTTCGTGAACTTCGGAGGGCAAAAAGACAAATTTAGATGCCGATTTTGAGGTGCCAAATATGGAACAACCTTCTGCAACTATTTAGAAGCGGCTCATCGCTAGCTTTCATTTGAGTATTCGCGGAGCCAAAACGGACTTCGTATGAGGAAGTTATGCCTGTTTTACTGAACAACGCACAAAACATATTCCAATCCGAATTCAACTACGAGATTGAGTCTAGATAGATCCTAATTTTGTTTTTTTCTTCTCTCTTTTCTTTCTCACACTTTTTTTTCTTTCTCTTTTTCTTTCTCTGACTTTTTTTACTTTTTTTCTCTTGTTTTTTTTCTCTGTCTTTTTTTCTCTCTCCCTCCTTCCAAAACAAACTAGATAAGATGCAGATTGGATCAAGCGAAGATGTGAACGATCTCAACTATGATTATGACAATGAATGGTGGGTAGCACGTGGTGGAAATTGATGGATGGGTGGTGGACAGCGGAAGGGATAACGATGCAGCGGAGCCGTGACTAATGTGAACAGAACTCGAAACTCTAACCGGTAATTCAACTATGCACACAATGAAAAGAAAATTGCAAAGGCTCAGACTGGCTTGGACAAAGGATGAATAGATCTAACTTTTTTGCGGCTTTTTCTTGGACAATTGGTAAGAAAATAAACCTAATCTAGGAAAAACTAGAAATTCTCACCAAGCAACCTGAAAACTGATACCCCTTGATACAGGCGAGGGTCCCGATCTTTCGATGAGATGATAATTATCGACTTGGTGGAGTCAACTTTGATGATCTGACTACAAACGTGCATGATGTTGCGCCTTAGCAATCGCTAAACCAATCTCCTGAGGTTACCAACGATGCTGGAAGCACGATCAGCCTGACCACGAAGGTCTATTCCTGCACACAATCGAAGAACAAGCAAGAATATGATAATGTAATCTAAATATTGCGAATATAGATGTAGTATTGATAAAGGTGGGGATCCGAAAGCAGTCTTGGTCTGGTCGTTGGACACAAACGAAGTACATGAAGATGCAATGGCTAACTTTTAACTAAACAAATCCCAACGAAAAAGCTACTAGATGGATCTACTTATATAGGAGCAAGGGGTGGCGGCCAAGGAGGTGGAAGGACGTCCCAAGGCAGCCTAAAACTAACCCTAAGTTGTACAAGGCTCATGGACCCAAGTGGAGGTGATGCAACACCTTTGGACTTGTTATTTGACTCGGATTCTGCTGCAGCGTCAGATTGTTTCGTCGATATCTCAATGCTCCGGACGAATTTGAAGGTGATTCCAATTGGGTTAGAAAGAGCATGAAATCTACTTTCCAACAAAAAAAGAGTAACCCAATTCGGAGTCAGTATGAAAAAGTTGTTGACGTTTTCAGTCAGGTATGTCTGTGCAGTCCGAATCTGAATCCAGAACGTGAGAGACTTGTACTCTATCTTCTCTTGGCCCAAAAGTGACATGAGAGGACTTTTTGAATAGAACCTAAACTTCTCCTTTTCCCTTATCTTCATATGTGGATTGTACAAATGTCTCATACACCTGCAATTAGACGAAACACAAAAGTGTGTGAAGTATTTTTGTTCTCAATAACATAAATAGATTATTGAATAGTTTGCACTAGACATCACCTGACAAATATGCATGTATGCAATATTTTTGGCCGTATCCAAAGTAGTCATGTCCTCATCATCCTCCCCTTCTTGAAAACAAAGCCGTCCTCGGCGTTGCTTAATCTGAAATGTGGCTAAGAAAAGAGACAAGGCGTACATGTTGTATATGTATATGTCATCCATTTTTACTTCCCTTGATTTTTGCAAATATGACACATGTATACATGAGTAACTTCCATATTTCATAAAATCTAAAGCCGAAAAATTAACACAAGAAGTAGAAGGCATGAAAATACTGCAACTCAGTTTGCACATATAAGTGAAGCTCTTATTCATTTCAAAAGATTGACAATGTTCATCATTAAACCATCCCAACATTGGTGAATAAGCCTTACTTGCATCAAATTTGCATGCTACAATATTCTTAAATAAGCAAGCATGCAATAAGTCATTGGACATAGAATCATCACCAAGATTAGAGTTCATATCAAAATGATTAAACATTGGTTATTTTGCATCAACAGTTAATTCAATGGGTGCACTCAAAATTGTTGGTATTTCAGTTATTTGATCACATGACTCATTCATGATAGTAACAAGATTCTCTAAAATAGGTGGTGTGCTCAAATCAACAGGTAACTCAACACATGATGCATTCAAATTAACTAGGCATGCATCATTCTCATGTGAAGTTATATCATCAATACCTTTATTGTTACCTTGTAGGCGAACTCGGCGATAGGTAGGCACTCCTCCCACTCCTTGATGTTCTTCTTGATGAGTACTCAAAGTAGAGCGGAGAGTGTGCGGTTGGTCACCTCCGTTTGGCCGTCGGTTTGAGGATGGTAAGGCGTGGAGAAAAGTAGCTTGATTTCGAGCTTGGAGCATAGGGTCTTCCAAAAGTAGCTAAGGAACTTGACGTCGCGGTCCGAGACGATAATCTTTGGCACACCATGGAGACGCAATATTTCCCTACAAAAGAGATTAGTAACATGTGAAGCATTGTCTATCTTGTTGCAAGGAATAAAATGTGCCATTTTTGAGAAACGGTCCACAACGACAAATATGGAATCTTTCCCATTTCGAGTCCTTGGCAAACCAAGTACAAAGTCCATGCTAATGTCTTCCCATGGTTGGTATGGATTTGGTAAAGGCATATAGAGGCCATAAGATTGAGCTTTAGACTTAGCATTGCGACATTTAGCGCATCGGTTGGTGAAACGATTGACGTCCCAAAACATCTTTCGCCAAAAGTAGTTATTCGAGAGCGTGTCGAACGTCTTGTCGCGTCCAAAATGTCCCATTAAGCCTCCTCCATGAGATTCCAGCAAAAGCAACAAACGACGAGAGGACTCGGAGATGCAAAGTTTGTTAGCTCTCATAAGATATCCATCTTTGATGTAATAGCGTTCCCAAGATGTATTCGACAAACACTTGGCATAAGGAGTAGAAAAAGTTGCATCATGCTCATACAAGTCTTTGATATGCTCGAAGCCAGTGACATCTGACTCAAGTTCTGTAACAAGCATGCATATGCGGGAAAGAGCATCCGCTACAATGTTTTCTTTACCCTTGATGTACTTGATGACATAAGGAAAAGACTCAATAAATTCACTCCATTTAGCATGACGCTTGTTCAACTTGGTTTGTCTCTTAAGATACTTGAGTGTCTCATAATCAGTATGAATGATAAACTCATGGGGACGAAGGCAATGTTCCCATCCATGCAAAGTGTGGACTAAAGAATATAGCTCTTTGTCATAGATGGGATAATTGAGTTGCACTCCGAAAAGTTTCTCACTAAAGTAAGCCATGGGGCGATTCCCTTGCGTTAGCACACCTCATATGCCATTACCACTAGCATCGCAATGAATCTCAAAAGGCTTGTCAAAGTTGGGTAAAGCAAGCACGGGAGCATGAGTAAGAAAATTCTTAAGCTCATTGAATGTGGTATCTTGGGATGGTCCCCAAACAAAAGGCGCATTCTTCTCGCTCAAAGCATGCAAAGGCGAAGCAATGGTGCTAAAATCCTTCACAAAGCGACAATAGAAACCCGCAAGGCCAAGAAAACTATGCACTTAATGCAAGTTGGTTGGTTGCGACCAAGTATTAATAGCATTGATCTTGGACTCATCAACATGAACACCCTTAGAAGAAACTACAAATCCCAAGAAAATGAGCTTATCAACAACAAAAAGGCATTTCTCCATATTAGCATAGAGGCGCTCTTTTCTAAGAGTTTGCAAAATGGTGCGGACATGGGTGACATGCTCTTTGATAGATTTGCTAAACACAAGAATATCATCAAAGTAAACAACAACAAATATACCAATGTAAGGGAGAAAGACATGATTCATAAGGCATGTAAAAGTGCCCGGTGCTTCCGAAAGACCCATAGACATGACTAACCACTCATACAAACCAAACTTGGTTTTGAAGGCGGTTTTCCATTCATCACCCTCTTGTATGCAGATTTGATAGTAACCACTCTTAAGATCAATTTTGGAAAATATAGTGGCACCGCTAAGCTCAACAAGCATATCATCTAGGCGTGGAATAGGATACCTATAGCGAACGGTGATAGTATTGATAGGTCTACAATCGGAGCACATGCGAAAGCTACCATCACGTTTTGGCCCAAGAATGAATGGGACGACACAAGGGCTCAAACTTTCACGCACATGTCCATGGTCGATGAGATGTTTTACTTGCCTTTGTATTTCTTTGGTTTCTTCAGGGTTGACACGGTATGGAGCTTTGTTCGAAAGAGGTGCTCCGGGGATGAGGTCAATTTGGTGCTCAATGCCTCGTAGAGGAGGTAGAACCGGAGGTAGCTCATCGGGGAAAACATCTTGAAATTCTTGCAAAAGAAAAGACAACAGAGAGGAAGAGTGTGAGAAGTGTTAGTTTGTGGTGCATCATCCTTGCACACGAGGACGTAGTGTAGGACACTAGATGGGTTCTCACACACTTCTCTTATCTCACGTTTGGTGGCAAATAGAACTAGGTTCCTTGTTTTCGCTCATCGTGGAGGCACTCGATTTGAGCTTGTGGCGCTCACTCTCTTTTTGGTGGCTCGCTCTTCCACTATGATCTCCATGATGGGTGGCTTGCTTGTCGGTGATCACTTGACTTGGCGACATTGGACGGAGGACGTACTCCTTGCCCTTCATCTTGAAGATGTAGTTGTTTGTACGGCCGTTGTTGACGACTCCTCTATCGAATTGCCATGGCCGTCTAAGGAGAAGATGACAAACGGTCATTGGAACAACGTCGCACTCCCAGGTGTCTTTGTAGGCGCCGATTTTGAAGGAGACTTGTACTCGGTGCTCGACTTGGATGGTGCCGAAGTCACTAAGCCATTGCACTTTGTATGTATGTGGATGCTTCGTCTTGGGCAATTGGAGCTTGGAGCAAAGTTGTTCACTTGCGAGATTATGACAACTTCCGCCATCGATGATGACCTTGACGTATTGTCCATTGATGCCGGCCTTGGTGTGGAATATGTGGCATCTTTGGTCTTCTTCTTGGTGATGTTGGAGAGTCAAGACTTTGGAGACAACAAGTGCGAGACTTGAGTCTTCATCGCAAAAGACTCGTTCTTGTTCATAGTTCACTTGGCGGTGCATGGCGACTTGCTCAAGGGCTTCCATTTCGCCTTCACTCATGGAGTCATAAGTGCCATCGTCGTTGAAGACCATGGTTCGCTTGTTGGTGCACTCATAGGACTTGTGTCCTCGGCCTCTGCAAGTGAAACACTTGAAGTAACTTGTCTTGACGGTCTCATCGGTTGGGGTTGATGATGATGAAGCTCTCGGCTTGAAGTTGCTCGTAGGAGGATGGCTTGTAGTTGACGAAGCTTTCTTGGAAGTCGACTTGTCGATGTTGGTAGTAGAAGGCTTTGTAGTCGGTGTTGGAGTCGTTGAAGCTTGGTTGTTGGAGAAGCCATAGGACTTGGATGAGAACTTGGCATACTTGAAATCATCTTGCACTTGGTGTTCCGCTTTGGTAGCTTGGTGCACTAGCTCAATGAGATTTTAGTATGGTTGGAAGTCAGCGATCTTCTTGATGGGATGATTGAGTCCATTCAAGAAGCGTGCCATTGTTTTCTCATCATCTTCTGTGACATTGGCTCTTATCATTGCAATCTCCATCTCCTTGTAGTATTCTTCAACGCTCTTTGTTCCTTGCTTGAGTTGTTGGAGTTTCTTGAAGAGGTCGCGATTGTAGTAGGTAGGAATGAAGCGTGCTCTCATGACATCCTTCATTTGTGCCCAAGTATTGATGGGTGGTTCACCTCTTGCCTCTCGGCGCTCTATGATTTGTTCCCACCAAATGAGCACATAGTCTTGAAACTCAAGGGATGCCATCGCGACCTTCTTCTCTTCTTCATAATTGTGCAAACGGAAGATCTTGTCAACCTTCAATGCCCATGAAAGGTACTCTTCCGGATCATTGCTTCCGTTGAACTTGGGCATGGTGAATTTGAGCTTGCCATAACGTTGCTCTTCATTGTGTTGGGGTCGGGGATGATGATGCCCATGTTGTTGATGATTGTTCAACTCGTGGTGCTCTTGGCGCGGCGGGTTGTCATCGTCATGTTATTCTTGTCGTGGAGGATCTTGTCGAGCTCGAGGAGGAACTTGACGATGCACGCGAGCTTGAAATCTTCGTTCTTGAATTTCTTCGCGGAGTGCTTCCTCTTGTTCACGGGCTTGTCGGCTTCGGTTGGCTCCGGCTCGACTTGAATCACGTAGAGCTTGTTGCGTCACAAGTGCTTGAGCATCACGGAGTTGTTGCTCTTGACGTTGTGCCTCGGCGTCTTTGAGCATTTTGCTGTAGACGCGCTCGCTCTTCCTCTTCATGTTGGCGTTGCCATTGCCGTTCTCGTGCTAGCGCAAAGGCCTATTGACTTTGATGTTGTCAGCGCTCTTGAGAGTCGGTGTCGCGTAGGGGATTGAGCCTTGCTTGATGATCGGTGCACGCGGCTCGGCGAAGCGTGTTCGATGTCGGTGTACTTGAGCCGGAGAGGGTGAAGTCAGAGTGTCGGCTCGAATGGCTCCTTCTTGAAGTGGAAGAAGAGCGGTTGATCAACAAAGCACGAATTTCGTCCATCCTTGCGTCATTCTCTTGCTTGTGATCATCGAGCTTGTGGTCGAAGTAGTCCCTTGTACGTTGCTCGGAAAGTCGCAAGTCAATGGCAAGGTTGTCGATGCGTTCACTCATAGCTTGTTGCTCTTGATGCAAAACACGTTGTGCACCAAAGAGGTGACTCTTGGTGACGAAGGAGTTCATGTCGTCGTCTTGCTCCATGAAGAGTGGGTTGGTAGAAGTACTTGGCCTATCCATCATTCCAAGACAAATGTGAGTTGTCGAAAGATAAGAATGAGTACCAAATGTACCTTGACCGAAGTTGAAAGTGGATCGAGGATCACTCCAATGTAGGACAAGGAAATAGCACAATTGGTACTAGCTCTTGTCGGTTTCTCACACCTACACAAGCAAAAGCTTTTGGTGGAGCTTGGTTAGGATGGTGGCACAAAATTTGATGCAATTGTAAGTGAGCTTCAATAATGTTGGAAAAGATTCGCAAAGATGCAATGTAACAAGTAGACCAAGCATATAAGGTACACGGAAACACGAACGCAAAAAGATAAATGGGGTTGGGCAACCAAGAATGAGCCAAAATGTGGAATCCACAAAAATGCTCTTGTTGCACAACACTAGAGAGACGCTAGCACGATTGCATAACAGGCGGATACAAGAACTTGTGCACAACCTACTTAGCAAAAATGCAACGACTGCTATCCCATATATGCTCTATGCAAGGTGTTGCTATGATATGATCCAAGATGATCGAGTATGACAATCTTAATGTTCTAAGATGCTATGGTTCTTGCTTAAAATCTCTTTGCTTATCTTTTCTCTTTGCTTAAAAACTTGTTTGTATCTTTGATGTTTGAGCTCTTTTCTCACGCAATGCCTGACAAACCGATATAGCAAGTGAGTATGCGATGAAAACTTTGTGACAAGAGACGATACCATTATATGCAACAATGATATATGGATGATATGAGAAGTATGATCACTAATGTCCACAAGTCTCGTTGCCAGCAATACTCAATGGCTAGTCTCGATGGGTAAGCAATGCAAAGGAGTAAGGCTATAATGGCTATCAATGTAATGGCAAGAGTAATATGTCCAATACCAAGATGAGGTTACCGGTCTTGCTTCCGGTATGGTGTCAAAATGGCGGCACGAATACCAAGGTGTAGTCGAGGTGGTCGTTGTTGATGATGATGTAGGACGGGGGTGATGATGTAGGACGCGTCCGTGGCGAAGATGAGAGGCAGTGATGTCGAAGTCAAACCGTACCTAGACAGCCGAAGCACAAAAGGATACAGTACCGCACTCAAATTCTCAAACCTCGAAGTAGCAAATGTGTCGGAGAGCGAAACGGTCCAAAAATGGTTGGGTTATGCGGAAGTGGTGGAGGTACGCGGAAGTATATACGGTATATGGTGGGCACCGGAAACAAAATTTAGGGAAAAATTGATGAAAAACGGGGCGGTGGATGGAGATGTTGCTGCTAGGGGTCGGATGTCCTGGTGGAAGGCCGGATGTCCGGGCTTGACAGGCCGGATGTCCGGGCTCTGGATCCGGGGATGAACGGGATGAACACCGCGTGGAGAGGTCAAATCCGGGCGAAACTCGGAGGAATTTGTGGATGGAAATTGGGGGAAAAGGATGGGAAGCTAGATCCATTGAAAACAAAGCAAATCCACGGATCCAAACCAACAAAATCTCAACATACTAACAAATCACAAAAAAAGTTGGGGCTATTTTTGGTGGGGAATTTTCGAATTAGGACGAAAAGCAACAAAACAAGGCTAGAAACACAACGGGGAGGCTCCGAAATCGTGATCAACGTGGCTCATGGTACCAAGATGACGTAGGGTAGAACCCTAATCGCCTGATATTTCACGAAAGGAGAGGATCCCGCAAAGAACACGAGGAACACGAGGGGAAAACAAGGGAAATTATGAGGGGAAACACGAGAGAATCACTCAACCAACAAGACGTAGTCACACATGTGCTAGATCCTCGAGTACATAAATTAAGATACACAATCCACAATCAACTAGGTATGATACACGGTAACCGGTCTTCTTCGTGAGGAGGTCTTGAAGTTCTTCTCCAAAAGGAGGTCTTGAATCCAAAGGGATCTTCTCCGAAGAGGCAGCGGTCTCTCTCGTGGAGTAGATCCGATGTGGATGAGCAATGCTCTATCTCTAAAATGAGCTAAACCAAAGCTAACCGTAGAAAGTTGTACGGGGTGGAGTATAAATAGTCTAGGGCGGAGAAGGGATACATGGGCCTCGACCCTTCACCGTGCGCAGACAGGGGAGGTTGGACGTCTGGGCTGGTCGGGCCGGATGTCCGAGCTGGGGGGCGGATGTCCGGGCTGGAGTGGTGGCATTTGTTGCTCTCGGGTTCGGAGGGGCCGGATTTCCGGGCCAGTGGCCGGATGTCCGGGGGCTTGGGAGAGGCCGGATGTCCGGGCTGTCGGGGCCGGATGTCCGGGGCCTGTAGCTTCTGGCGGTTGTGCTGCTGAAGTGGATGACGCTCCCGGGGCCGGATGTCTGGGGCCTGGGAGATGCCCTTGCCTCCTTTCGTTGGTTCTCCTCATCCGTGGACATGGGGAATTGTACATCTTCATGCGCATCTTCGGGAGGGCCCTCTTGGTGCCTAATAATGTAGAGTACCTTGGACTTAGGTAGTAGCCATGTCTCATGCATAGAAAGTGGGAGTTCGGAGAGGAGAAAGTTCACCTTGTCTTCGATAGCCTTGGCTCGGGCTCGTGTCATTGGTCCAAGTGGTGTCGTTGGAGGTGTAGGTGCGTCCATGGGATGACCTTGGGATGCTCCGCATCAATTTGAACTCTTGGTAGTAAGCATGAACAGTGTTACTGCCTTGTTTTAATTGTTCCAATTTGCGAAGCAATTCACGACGATAGTAAGGAGGCAAAAATTGTTGTCTCATTACAGCTTTCAAAACTTTCCAAGTTGTGGGTTGGTTATCAATGTTTTTCTTACAATGTACACTCCACCAAACAGAAGCAAAACCAGTAAATGCTCTAGTGGTAGCTCGTACTCTCTCATGTTTAGAAAAATCATGGTGAGTAAAAACTTGTTCTACTTCAAGCTCCCAAGCTAGATAAATAGCAGGATTAAATCTACCCTCAAATGACGGTAAAGAGATAACCTGACCATGTGCATGTGTGTGTTGTCCCAACTCTCGTGATGGTGAAGATGTGTTCGTCATCCAAGAACTTCTATCTCCGGAACCTGTCATGATTAGTAGAAACAAGAAATTTTTTTCGAGGATAATGTTTCTATGAACTAGTAGGATGTGGTTGTAAAATGCTCACACTAAAGCAAATATCAATATCTTACAAGTTCTTACCATGCGGCAGGTGGTTACAGGCAACCAGCGGTGTCAAATAACTCCGAAGATTGTGTAAAGCAATTGCCAGGGAAACATACGTATACATGGTGTAGAAATATGTGGAGCTGGGTTGGCTATATTTGGTAGCAAAAGATTAGCAATAATCAATTCAGAGATGCAATGTTGAATAAACGCTCAATGACGGTAGTCCTAGGCTAGACCGTACTAGAGAAGCGAGCCTAGAACAATAAGGAGGTCACGTCGTAGCACAACTAGCATCAATAAAGGATATGAAGTAGCTCTAGACAGAAAAATATAAGTGAAGATCACAATAGCCGTAAAGATAATGATGTGAAACAATAGCCAAGCAGGATATATCAACAACTTTCTCTCTAACATTCCTTTGGAAAAGTTTGTGCCAGTTTTTGATAATTTTTTTTCAAGAATGGTATTGACTCAAGCTTTCAAACGCAAAAAGAATCACTCAATTCTGAGTTGATATGAGGAGTCAAAAAATTCTAAAACTGGCCTGAAAATCTAGAATAAGCAATGTTCGTGAACTTCGGAGGGCAAAATGACCTATTTAGATGCCGGTTTTGAGGTGCCAAATATGGAAATAGCTTCTGCAACTAATTAGAAGTGGCTTGTCTCTAGCTTTCATTTGAGTACTCGCGGAGCCAAAACGGACTTCGTATGAGGAAGTTATGCATGTTTTACTAAACAGTGCACAAAACAAATTCCAATCCGAATTCAACTACGAGATTGAGTCTAGATAGACCCGAATTTTGTTTTTTTTTCTTCTCTCTTTTTTTGCTCACACTTTTTTCTCTCTTTTTTTTCTCTGACTTTTTTTTACTTTTTTTTCTCTCATTTTTTTCTCTATCTTTTTTTCTCTCTCTCCCTCTTTCCAAAACAAACTAGATAAGATGCAGATTGGATCAAGCGAAGATGTGAACGATCTCAACTATGATTATGACAATGAACGGTGGGTAGCAGGTGGTGGAAATTGGTGGAAGGGTGGTGGACAGCGGAAGGGATAAGGCTGCAGCGGCGGTGTGACTAATGTGAACAGAACTGGAAACTCTAAACGAACTAGACACTAAGACCAGCAACTCGACACGACGATGCAACCGATAATTCAACTATGCAAGCAATGAAAAGAAAATTGCAAAGGCTCAGACTTGCTTGGACAAAGGATGAATAGATCTAAATTTTTTGTGGCTGTTTCTTGGACAATAGGTGAGAAAATAAATCTAATCTAGGAAAAACTGGAAATTCTCACCGAGCAACCTGAAAACTGAGACCACTTGATAGAGGCGAGGGTCCCGATCTTTCGATGAAATGATAACTATCGACTTGGTGGAGTCAACTTTGACGATTCGACTACAAACGTGCACGACGTTGCGCCTTAGCAATCGCTAAACCAATCTCCTCAGGTTACCGACGATGGTGGAAGCACGATCAGCCTGACCACGAAGGTCTATTCCTGCACGCAATAGAAGATAAAGCAAGAATATGATAATGCAAGCTAAATATTGCGAATATAGATGTAGTATTCATAAATGTGGGGATCCGGAAGCGGTCTTGATCTGGTCGTTGGACACAAACGAAGTACACGAAGTTGCAATGGCTAACTTTTAACTAAACAAATCCCAACGAAAAATCTACTAGATGGATCTACTTATATAGGATCAAGGGGTGGCGTCCAAGGAGGTGGAAGGACGTGCCAAGGCAGCCTAAAACTAACCCTAGGTTATATAAGGCTCATGGACCCAAGTGGAGGTGGTGCAACACCTTTGGACTTGTTATTTGACTCGGATTCTGCTGCAGCGTCAGATTGTTTTCTCGATATCTCAATGCTCCGGACGAATTTGAAGGCGATTCCAATTGGGTTGGAAAGAGCACGAAATCGACTTTCCAACAAAAAACGAATCACCCAATTCGGAGTCCTTATGAAAAAGTTGTTGACGTTTTGAGTCAGGTATGTCTGTGCAGTCCGAGTCTGAATCCAGAACGTGAGAGACTTGGACCCTATCTTCTCTTGGCCCAAAAGTGACGTGAGAGGTCTTTTTGAATAGAACCTAAACTTCTCCTTTTCCCTTATCTTCATACGTGGATTGTACAAATGTCTCATACACCTGCAATTAGACAAAAGACAAAAGTGTGTGAAGTATTTTTGTTCTCAATAACATAAATAGATTATTGAATAGTGATGCGGAGCATCCTACGATCATCCCCATGTACACTCGAGCATACGCCATTGGACACAAGGTGAACTCGCTCCTTTCCATATCTTCCCTTTCCGCATGTAAGACATGGATGCTACTTTAAGCGCGGACCTTGTGCATACCAAGGTACACTCGAGGAGACCATGGAGAACCCAAGGAACAAGGCCAAGCGTGCGCGAAAGCGACGACGGAAGAAGACGGAGACAGCTCCAGGACCCGGACATCCGGCCCCAGGCCCAGACATCCGGCCGCTGGAGACGACCCCTACAGGCACAGCCTCCCAGCCGCCAAGTGCTACAGGCCCCGGACATCCGGCGTCAATCTCGGACATCCGGCGTCAACCCCAGACATCTGGCGCCTCGCCAAGTCCCGGACATCCGGCCTCGCCCCCGGAAATCCGGCACCCTCCAACCAGAGAGCAGAAGAATCGGGCAACTCCAGCCCGGACATCTGGCCAGAGGCATGGACATCTGGCTCTTCATGAGCCGCCGGATATCCGGCACCTGCCTGTGCGCAGAGATCGGGCCAAGGGCCCATGTATCCCCCCTCTCACTTACCCCTTTGTGGGCTAGCACTATATATACTCTCCCACCTCCTCCTAGTTAGGGTTAGCATTGGTTTAGCTCATTTTAGAGATAGAGCATTGCTCATCCACATCGGATCTTCTCCACGAGAGAGACCACGGCCTCTACGGAGAAGATCCTTTTGGATTCAAGACCTCCTTGCGGAGAAGATCATCAAAACCCCCTCTTGGGCGGCCCCATCAAGACCTCACGGAGAAGACCGGTTACCTCTTCTATCGTCCATTGTTGACTTTGGATCTTGTATCTCTCTTTGTGTTCATCGATCTAGCGCATGTGTGATCATTCTTATTGGTTTGAGTGTTGTCTTGTGTTCCCCTTGTGATTTTCCCCTCGTTTCCCTCCTCGTGTTCTTCATGTTCTTCGCGGGATCCGCTCCTTTCGTGAAAGATCGGCCACTAGGGTTTCACCCTACATCATCTTGGTATCAGGAGCAACGTTGATCACGATTTCGGAGCCTCCCCTTGTTTTCTAGCCTAATTTTGTTGTGGTCTTCCCCAATTTTGAAAATCCCCACCAAAAATAGCCCCAATTTTTTTTTGTGATTTGTTGGTTTGAGGAAGTTTTTTTGATTCTGATCCATGCATTTTCTTGGTTTCGAGTGGATCTAGCATATCCCCAAGTTTCTCCATCTTTCATCCACGAAATCCATCAAATTTTGCCCTTCGAATCATCAATTTCCGCCCCAAATTCGAAAATATCCGCCACAAACGAGATCTGGAATCGCCGGGCCGGACATCCTGGCCAAAGGCCAGACATCCGGGCCCCAAGCCGGACATCCGGATCCTGGATCACAAATTCCGCATGGTTCTGGACATCAGCCCCCGGATATCCGGCCCCAAGCCCGGATGTCCGGCCCCTGTACATTTCAGATTCCTCGTTTCACCGTTTTGTCCATAACTAATTCATCCGGAGTCCGTTTTTGATGTTCTTTAGATCGTTGAAAAGCTCTTGACATCCCCCTTCCAACAAAAATACTACCATAACCATTTGACTCCATCAAACTTTTGGAACTTTGGCACCTTTGCATAGGGCTTCCACCACAACCTCCGCATAACCACCACCGACTTCGGCAACCTAACCAATTTTGTTCCCAATCGCATTAGTGGTTGCTTGAGGAGTGATTTGAGTCTCCTAAGGTGTCTAGGCTACTTAGGGATGGTTGCTTCTTCATCAACCACCACCACCACTACCGCATAGGCTTGATCACCATACACTTCCACCACCCCAACTTAACCCGATTTTGTTCGTGTTGTGAGTTGTGTCTCCTAAGGTGTTTTGGCTACTTAGGGACCGTGCTTTCAACTCTGACACCATGTATAGTCCACCACCTTACCCTCCATTTCCGCATTGCCTACTCGCAAAACCCATCATTGCATTTCCGCAATTCCATTGAGCTTCCACAAAACCACCACCACATTCCCGCTACCACCATTTGACGTTTGAGATTTTGAGTTCACGGTTTTTCCATTTCCTAAGGTGTTTCAGCTACTTAGGGATGAGTCTCCATCATCTTGGTATCTCCATCAAGATCACCGCCACTCATCACCGACACGGACAGTAACCTCCATATCATCTTGGTATCGTGGTATCCCTCCATTGTATATTCCCTTGCCATTGCATTGATAACCCCTAGCCCATTTTGCGTCACTTGCCTATAGAGACTAGCCATTTGATTATTGCCGGCAACGTTACTTGTGCACATTAGTGATCTACACCATACATTGCATACATACCATATCATATTGGTATCATACCATCTGGTGTGCCTCAAGTTTGTTCCTGCATATACACAATCACTATCTTGGTTTGTGCATTTCGCAAAGTGGCCATATACAAAAAAGAATAAGCTTTTAAGCAAAATAGAAAGAGCAAAGAAGCTTGTAAGGAAGTGCCATAGCATCATACCCCATTGCATATAAGATTGTCATATCCGATCATCTTGGATCATACCACAGGAACATCATACACATAGCATACTTGGGATAGAAGTTGTTACATTTTGCATCTTGTAGGTTGTGCACAAGTGTCGTATCCGCCTATTGAGCAATCGTGCTAGCGTCTCTCTTGAGTTGTGAAACACGAGTGTGTTCCGTGGATTCCACATTTTGTGCTCATTCTTGGTTGCACGACCCCATTTATCTATCCGTGTGTGCGTTCCCGTGTGCCACCCATATTGCTATTGGTCCACTTGTTACACTTGCGAATTTGTGAATCTCTTTCAACATTATTGACTCTTGCTAACATTTTGCATCAAATTTTTGTGCCACTATCCTCACCGAGCTCCACCATAAGCCTTATTTTTGTAGGTGTGAGAATCCGACAAGAATTGGTACCAATTGTGCTATTTCCTTGTCCACATTGGAGTGATCATTGATCAACTTTAAACTTCGGTCAAGGGACATTTGGTATTCGTTCTTCTCTTTCTACCACTCACATTTTTCTCTTGGAGTGATGGATAGGCAAGGAATTTCATCTCCGGTCTTCCACAACAACGAGGACGTGAACAACTACATCACCAAAGCGTCAATCTTCGATCTACAACGACAAATGCAAGGCGCACAATCAAGATTGCGAGAGCGCATCGATAACCTCTTCATTGACATCCGCCACTCCAAAGCGAGGAAGAGGTACTACATCGACAACAAGCTTTCCGCACAAAAGGAGGTACAAGATGCAAGTATGGAGGAGATTCAAGCCTTGTTGATCAACCGTTCTTCCCCTTCATCATCCTCAAGGCGGCAGCATTCAAGTCACAAGTCTTTAGAGCGCAAAAATGATGCAAGCACAAGTCGTCCACGTCCACATCTCCATGGCGACCACCATCATGTTCGTGATCCACATCGTTATGAAGGGCAAGTCACCTCCAAGCATCATGTGCACGATGACGACGAACGCCATCGAGCTCAAGTATGACAACAACACCATAAACATGAAGATGCTCGAGATGCGCCTACCTACAAGTCCCAACAAGCCCTAGTTCACGCCAAGTACAAACTTCATGACCACAAGAGAAGACCACAAGACGAGCACCACCAAGATGGCGCTACGGCTACTACCACCACCACTTTGGCGTCTTCGCCAAGTGCTATCAAGGCATCTTCGCCTTTGGACGTACGGCATCTTCGCCTACTTCCCGTGAGTTCGCCTACATCGACATCATCAAGTACAAGCCGACCAACTACGAGCGAGGGCGACACTTCCATCTTCGGAATCCTCCCAAGGAAGATGTCGAGCATGGGACATGCCCTTCGGTCATGGAGACGAGCTACGAGGTGCCACATCATATGGGCCTCCAACAACAAGACGGCGACAAGACGGTCGAGCTAGGGCCATCCCCGTCGACCACGGTGACGAGCGCGAACCTCTTCAACAACATGAAGACCGCACCCATATTGAACTCATACTCCGAGTCAAGTTATGAGACCGCACATAAGACCTTACCTTTGGTCTTAGAGGAGAGTGATGATGTGCCATCTTCGGCCTTCATCCACGGCTACGACTACGACATGATTGAGCATGGAGACATTTGCACCAACATCTCTCCGACATCGACATGTGACGAGATGCCCCAATTGCCATGTGAGGAAAGCCACCACCACATGAGTGACATGAGTGACTCCACCATACGTGACATTGAGAGCATTTCCTATGAGAGGATGAGTGTGACCACCACTAGCCCCACACTTGAGAGCATGCCACACATCCTATGTGAGGTTGAGCACCATTTGTGTGACTCCACCAACCATATGAGTGAGAGCATCCAAGAGGGAGTGAGTCAGCCACAACACTTAGTGAGTGAGGTAGTTGAGACAGCATGCGAGGCCCCTTTGATTTCTAACGACTTAACCTCTACTCCGAGTGTGTTTTCTTCTTTGGTGCTAGGTCTCCTACATGATGACACATCTATCCTCGATGAGTCCATACCTCCAAAGGAGACGTCGATGGCCATGATGGACGATGAGGCACCACCCACATGGTTCCATCAAGATGAAGATGACCATAACTTGGTCTTTGACACCTCACCTACAACACATGAGCGATGCTCCAAAGGTAACATAGGTGATGGTACTTCTCTTGTCCCACTGGTCGACTATTTTACGAATGATTGCTTGCATGATGTAGACACACCTATACTCATGCTTCATGCTAGTGCAACTTATTCATGTCATAACTTACCTATTTATGATGAATATGATGACGAGCATGTCGAGTTGCCTAGTTGTGATGCTATGCTCCATAGGATATCATGTGAAAATTCTTTTGGTCACATCATGTTTGACAATCCATTAACCTTGTCATATGCTATGAGTGCGATCTCCCATATCGCATCATTTCAATCTCAGCATGGTGACTATGCATGCCCCATTCACATAAATCCCATTTGCACTTATGGCATAGATGACGAGATGATGGTCATTGGCTTTTGTTTCTCTTGCGACGACATTGCCATGCTTCCTTTACATGATTTGCGCAATTCATCTACTATGCCATGCCATGATCACATTGTTCCAAATATGCATTGTTTTGGATGTTGTCAATATTCTCCATGTGATGTTTCCATTAATGCTCATGGGGAGACCCCATAGTTTCCTCATACATATTAGGAGATTTTTATGCATTCCATACTTTGCATGATTCCCATAATTGCTTGCACCATATGCATTCCATGAATAACAATGCCTACATATTTCCCATGATTCATTACACAATTTGGGTCTCCATTATGCTATACATCACAACAAACCTATCATGATGGATGACATGTTTCTCTATCATGCATCACATTTATTTGAGCATTGGATATTTTGTGCTAACCTACACAAGCACGTGCGCATCATGATGGATGATGTGTACATCTACCACACACACACAATTTTCTCTTTGTGTTTGTTTTGTGTAGGTACTCACGTATACTCGTCAACCTCTCAATCCCAAGAGTTGACGAAACGAGCTCTTGAGAGCAAAGATTACTTGGGATCCCGTGAACTATCCTTCCCACCGCTCTCTTCACGCAATGACTACGCGCATCTCTCTCACTTGGCTCTCACACGGCTATAGGCTATATACCGCTTATCACTTCATGCTCATTTTACCGTGTTCACTTTGCATGCTATGATTACTTCTATGCCTTTGCCATGCAATTGTGACCCTTGCTTGCATCTACCCATGATTCATAATTATGCTACTCCTATGTGTATTTGCATGCTTGGTGGAGAACCTTGTTGCTATTGCCATGTTTATCATGTGCCTCATGCTATTGATGCTATTTTGCTCATATCCTCCTTTCATGCTTGTGATATGTCTTGTGCATTATTCATGCCCACCATTTGCACACATGACATACTTGACATGATTCTTTCTAGTACGTTGCATCTTCGCACTACTAGCTTGCTTTCCTTGATTCACATGATTGCTTGCTTTGTCACATCACCCATGTTCCATTCTTCCTTGCTTTCTTGGGTTGATTACGTATATGTTCATGCCTCTCACATGATATATTTTGTTCATTGTCGCTTGCCTCCAATTGTTGCATCTATGCTTATTGATCATGGAGACTTGGACACTTCACTTGTGATGCATGCTTGCTTGATTGAGCCTATTGTATTTGGTTGTTCTCGCATCATCATATGCCTCCATACTATGAAATGCTCCCTTGTACTTTCTGATGATGAGCATGATGCATCCAGTTGTTGGGTATTTTACCGCACGAATGATAGGTTTTCCGCTAACCTCATTTCTTTTTTCGAGTGTTTGTCATGTTCTTTCATGTTGAAGGATTCACAAGGCGATACCGTCATGACACAATTTGGTCATGTGAAGGCATACATGATGTGCAACACCAACATTTGCGAGAATCTCCTAAAGGTGAACTCCTTCCCTTTGAGCCATCCTCAAATATGCATATTGGATGGGTCACTCTTTCATTGTTGTTTCCTTATTCTTGTCTACATGTTACATCTATTGGATGGAGGACCGACATTGGAGATGGAACCCATGGACCTTCAAGTTGAGGAGTGCTCGGACTTATTGGATGCACCTTCGAACCTCCACTCATGCCACGACATCGAGCATTGGTACACCAACACCTCCTTATCTGCTGATTGTGCTCACACATGTCATGCTCCATGGACATATCACACACAAGAAAAATTTGCATCTTATGCATGGATTGACTCATATTATGATTGCCTTGTTGCATCTTGTCTTTCTATGTCATCCATGATATGTGAGCTTGTGCACTTTCTTAGCAAATTTGTTGTGATCTTCCTTGATGGCATATATATATACATCATGATCATGTTGCTCATCATCGATTGCATGATCACATACTCACTTTGAGAATCCATTACCATATTCATGATATTGATAAACCGTCTCACTATGACATCATTTTGCACCATGGTTGCATTGATCATATTCACAACACATGTGTGTGCATAATAAATGTTTTTGCTCCCATGTATGCTTTGTATACCATTCCATATCTTTTGGATATGCTTCATGCACCTTGTCATGCTCAATCTTGTCGCACGGACTCATTCTTACATGATGGACACTTTGTGTGTGCTAACCATTGTATTTCTGAGTGTCGTTTGTGTTTGCTCTTTTTGCATGTGTACCACTCTGGAGACACCTTGGAGTACTTGGATTGCGCCATGTCTTCCACTTCGTCCAACTACAAGTCCGTCCACAACAACCGTTTCCATGGTGATGAGGTTTTCGATCCGAGGTCGGATCTTTCCCAAGGGAGGGGAGATGATGCGGAGCATCCTACGATCATCCCCATGTACACTCGAGCATACGCCATTGGACACAAGGTGAACTCACTCCTTTCCGAATCTTCCCTTTCCGCATGTAAGACATGGATGCTACTTTAAGCGCGGAACTTGTGCATATCCAGGTACAACCGAGGAGACCATGGAGAACCCAAGGACCAAGGCCAAGTGTGCGCGGAAGCGACGACGGAAGAAGACGGAGACAGCTCCAGGACCCGGACATCCGGCCGCTGGAGACGACCCCTACAGCCACAGCCTCCCAGCCGCCAAGTGCTACAGGCCCCGGACATCCGGCATCAACCCCGGACATCCGGCGTCAACCCCGGACATCCGGCGCCTCGCCAAGTCCCGGACATCCGGCCTCGCCCATGGAAATCCGGCACCCTCCAACTAGAGAGCAGAAGATTCGGGCAACTCCAGCCCGGACATCCGGCCAGAGGCCCGGACATCCGGCTCTTCATGAGCCGCCGAACATCCGGCCCCTGCCCAGACATTCGGGCCGATGTATCCCCCCTCTCACTTACCCCTTCGTGGGCTAGGACTATATATACTCCCCCACCTCCTCCTAGTTAGGGTTAGCATTGGTTTAGCACATTTTAGAGATAGAGCAATTCTCATCCACATCGGATCTACTCCACGTGAGAGACCGCAGCCTCTACGGATAAGATCCTTTTGGATTCAAGACCTCCTTGCGGAGAAGATCATCAAGACCCCCTCTTGGGCGGTCCCATCAAGACCTCCTCACGGAGAAGACCGGTTACAACTTGTATCGTCCGTTGTTGACTTTGGATCTTGTATCTCTTTTTGTGTTCATGGATCTAGCGCATGTGTGATCATTCTTTTTTGGTTTGAGTGTTCTCTTGTGTTCCCCTCGTGATTTTCCCCTTGTTTCCCTCCTCGTGTTCTTCGTGTTCTTCGCGGGATGCGCTCCTTTCGTCAAAGATCGGCCACTAGGGTTCCACCCTACATCAAATAGTTTGCACTAGAAATCATGTGACAAATATGCATGTATGCAATATTTTTCGTCGTATCCAAGGTAGTCATGTCCTCATCATCCTCCCCTTCTTGAAAACAAAGCCGTCCTCGGCGTTGCTTAATCTGAAATGTGGCTAACAAAAGAGACAAGGTGTACATGTTGTATATGTATATGTCATCCATTTTTACTTCCCTTGATTTTTGCACATATGACACATGTATACATGAGTAACTTTCATATTTCATAAAATCTAAAGCCAAAAAATTAACACAAGAAGTAGAAAGCATGAAAATATTGCAACTCAGTTTGCACATATAAGGGAAGCTCTTATTCATTCAAAAGATTGACAATGTTCATCATTAAACCATTCCAACATTGGTGAATAAACCTTACTTGCATCAAATTTAAATGCTAAAATATGCTTAAATAAGCAAACATGCAATAAGTCATTGGACATAGAATCATCACCAAGATTAGAGGTCATATCAAAATGATTAAACATTGGTTATTTTGCATCAACAGTTAATTCAATGGGTGCACTCAAAATTGTTGGTATTTCAGTTATTTGATCACATGACTCATTCATGACAGTAACAAGATTCTCTAAAATAGGTGGTGTGCTCAAATCAATAGGTAACTCAACACATGATGCATTCAAATTAACTAGGCATGCATCATTCTCACGTGAAGTTATATCATCAATACCTTTATTGTTACCTTGTCACAAAGACGTAGCTGATGTAGGTCCGGACATTGACAATGTACCATACTCTTGAGATGATGTCGCGTTCACAATCCAAGGTGGGGCTGCTCTAGTAGGTGCAAAGGTGGAGGAACCAACCGGCGGTGGTGAGCATGAACTGGAATAGTAGTTGTTGTTTTCACCCAATGCATCCTCATGTATCTGTCTCTGAAAGGTACAAGCATGAACAACACACCAGTAATGCAACGAGGAATATACTGAAATCTTGCACGAATATCATGGTTCAAACCACCAAAAAATCTATTCATTGTATCATCCTCAGATTCTTCCATGTCACAGTGATGCATATAAGATTTGAACTCTTGGTAGTAAGCATGAACAGTGTTACTGCCTTTTTTTAATTGTTCCAATTTGCGAAGCAATTCACGACGATAGTAAGGAGGCAAAAATTGTTGTCTTATCACAGCTTTCATAACTTTCCAAGTTTTGGGCTGGTTATCAATGTTTTTCTTACAATGTAACTCCACCAAACAGAAGCAAAACCAGTAAATGCTCTAGTGGTAGCTCGTACTCTCTCAAGTTCAGAAAAATCATGGAGAGTAAAAACTTGTTCTACTTCAAGATCCCAAGCTAGATAAATAGCAGGATTAAATCTATCCTCAAATGACATAAAGAGATAACCTGACCATGTGCATTTGCATGTTGTCCCAACTCTCGTGATGGTGAAGATGTGTCCGTCGTCCAAGAACTTCTATCTCCAGAACCTGTCATGATTAGTAGAAAGAAGAAACAAAAATCGAGAATAATGTTCCTATGAACTACTAGGATGTGGTTGTAAAGTGCTCACAGTAAAGAAAATATCAATATCTTACAAGTTCTTACCATGCGGCAGGTGGTGACAGGCAACCAGCAATGTCAAATAACTCCGAAGATTGTGTAAAGCGATTGCTAGGGAAACATACGTATACATGGTGTAGAAATATGTGGAGCTGGGTTGGCTATATTTGGTAGCAAAAGATTAGCAATAATCAATTCAGAGATGCAATGTTGAATAAATGCTCAACGACGGTACTATGCTGGTCCTAGGCTAGACCGGACTAGAGACGCAAGCCTAGAACAATAATGAGGTCACGCCGTAGCACAACTAGCATCAATAAATGATATGAAGTACCTCTAGACAGCAAAATATAAGTGAAGATCACAATAGCCGTAAAGATAATGATGTGAATCAACAGCCAAGCAGGATATATCAACAACTTTCTCTCTAACATTCCTCTGGAAAAGTTTGTGCCAATTTTTTGATAATTTTTTTCAAAAATGGTATTGACTTAAGCTTTCAAACACAGAAAGAATCACTCAATTCCGAGTTGATATGAGGAGTCAAAAAATTCAAAAACTGGCCTGAAAAACTGGAATAAGCTGTGTTCGTGAACTTCAGAGGGCAAAAAGACCTATTTAGAAGCCGATTTTGAGGTGCCAAATATGGAACTTTCTTTTGCAACTATTTAGAAGCGGCTCTTCGCTAGGTTTCATTTGAGTACTCGCGGAGCCAAAACGGACTTCGTATGAGGAAGTTATGCCCGTTTTACTAAACAGTGCACAAAACAGAGTCCAATCCGAATTCAACTATGAGATTGAGTCTAGATTGACCCGAATTTTGTTTTTTTTTCTTCTCTCTTTTTTTTCTCACACTTTTTTCTTTCTCTTTTTTTCTCTCGTTTTTTTTTCTTTTTTTCTCTCGTTTTTTTTCTCTGTCTTTTTTTTCTCTCTCCCTCTTTCCAAAACAAACTAGATAAGATGCAGATTGGATCTACCGAAGATGTGAATGACCTCAACTATGATTATGACAATGAATGGTGCATAGCACATGGTGAGAATTGATGGATGAGTGGTGGACAGCGGAAGGGATAACGATGCAGCGGTGGCGTGACTAATATGAACAGAACATGAAACTCTAAATGAACTAGACACTAAGACCAGCAACTTGACACGATGATGCAACCAATAATTCAACTATGCAAGCAATGAAAAGAAAATTGCAAATGCTCAGATTGGCTTAGACAAACGATGAATAGATCTAACTTTTTGTGGCTTTTTCTTGGACAATTGGTAAGAAAATAAATCTAATCTAGGAAAAACTGGAAATTCTCACCGAGCAACCTGAAAACTGATACCACTTGATAGAGGTGAGGGTCCTGATCTTTCGATGAGATGATAACTATCGACTTGGTGGAGTCAACTTTGACGATCCGAATAAAAACGTGCATGACGTTGCACCTTAGCAATCACTAAACCAATCTCCTGAGGTTACCGACGATGCTGGAAGCACGATCAGCCTGACCACGAAGGTCTATTTCTGCACGCAATCCAAGAACAAGCAATAATATGATAATCCAATCTTAATATTACGAATATAGATGTAGTATTGATAAAGGTGGGGATCCGGAAGCGGTCTTGGTCTAGTCATTGGACACAAACGAAGTACACGAAGTTGCAATGGCTATCTTTTAACTAAACAAATCCCAATGAAAATGCTACTAGATGGATCTGCTTATATAGGAGCAAGGGGTGGTGGCCAAGGAGGTGGAAGGACGTCCCAAGGCAGCCTAAAACTAACCACTGGTTGTACAAGGCTCATGGACCCAAGTGGAGGTGGTGCAACACCTTTGGACTTGTTATTTGACTCGGATTCTGCTGCAGCGTCAGATTGTTTTGTTGATATCTCAATGCTCCGGATGAATTTGAAGGTGATTCAAATTGGGTTGGAAAGAACATGAAATCTACTTTCCAACAAAAAAAGAATCACCCAATTCGGAGTCCGTATGAAAAAGTCGTTGACATTTTGAGTCAGGTATGTCTGTGTAGTCTGAATCTGAATCCAGAACGTGAGAGACTTGGACTCTATCTTCTCTTGGCCCAAAAGTGACGTGAGAGGACTTTTTGAACAGAAACTAAACTTCTCCTTTTGCCTTATCTTCATATGTGGATTGTACAAATGTCTCATACACCTACAATTAGACAAAACACAAAAGTGTGTGAAGTATTTTTGTTCTGAATAACATAAATAGATTATTGAATAGTTTGCATTAGAAATCACCTGACAAATATGCATGTATGCAATATTTTTGGTCGTATCCATGGTTGTCATGTCCTCATCATCTCGATAGGCAAGTAACGCAAAATGGGCTAGGGGTTAACAATGCAATGGCAAGGGAATATACAATGGATTGATACCACGATACCAAGATGATATGAAGGTTACCGTCCTTGGCGATGATGAGTGGCGGTGTTCTTGATGTAGACATCAAGATGATGGAGACTCGTCCCTAAGTATCCGAAACACCTTAGGAAATGGTAAAAACCGCAAACTCAAAATCTCAAATGTCAAATGGTGGTAGCGGGATGCGGTGGTGGTGGCGGAAGCTCAATGGGATTGCGGAAATGCAATGATGGGTTGTGGAGTATGCAATGCGGAAATGGAGGGTAAGGTGGTGGACTATACACAGGTGTCAGAGTTGAAAGCACGGTCCCTAAGTAGCCGAAACACCTTAGGAGACACAACTCACAACAGAAACGAAATTGGGTTAAGTTGGGGTGGTGGAAGTGTATGGTGGGCCAGCCTATGCGGAAGTTATGGTGGTGGTGGTGGTTGATGAAGAAGCAACCATCTCTAAGTATCCTAGACACCTTAGGAGACTCAAATCACTCCTCAAGCAACCATTAATGCGATGGGGAACAAAAATGGTTAGGTTGCGGAAGTCGGTGATGGTGTAGCGGACGATGTGGTGGAAGCCCTAGGCAAAGATGCCAAAGTTCCAAACATTTGATGGAGTCAAATGGTTTTGGTAGTATTTTTGTGGGAAGGGGGATGTCAAGAGCTTTTCAACGAGCTAAAGAACGCAAAAATCGGACTCCGGATGAATTAGTTATGGACAAAAAAAATCAGCCGAAATGGGAAACTACAGGTATCGGACGTCCAAAGATGGTCAGACGACCGGTGGCCAGACGTCCGGGCGGGCTTGGAAGTCCGTAATTAGGCTCGGGTTAGGGGCTCCGGTCATCTGGAAAAGGTCGGACATCCGGTCGGTTGACGGGCTCCGGACGTCCGTGAAAGGGCCGGTCGTCCGGGGGTCGAGGTCAACGCGAGATGCGATATCCGGGGCGCGATTTTGGACGGAAAATGGAGATTTTGGGGTCAAAATTGATGAGATTTCGTAGATGAAAGATGGGGAAACTTGGGGAGATGCTAGATCCACTTGAAACCAACCAAATCCATGGATCAAATCCAACAAAACTTCGTCAAAACAACAAATCACACAAAAAATTGGGGCTACTTTTGGTGGGGATTTTCGAATTTGGGAAAGAACGCAACGAAATTAGGATAGAAAACAACGAGGGGAGGCTCCGAAATCGTGATCAACGTGGCTCATGATACCAAGATGATGTAGGGTAGGAACCCTATCGCCCGATCTTTCACGAAAGGGGCAGAATCCCGAGAAAAACACGAAGAACACAAAGGGGAAACACAAGAGGAACACTCAACCTAACAAGAACAAGTCACAATAGTGCTAGATCGTCGGATACATGGAACGATTCACGGTACACGATCAACTAGGGACGATACACGGTAACTGGTCTTCTTCGTGAGGAGGTCTTGAATCCATGTGGGGATCTTCCTTAGAAAGGGGTCTTCAATCCAAGGTGGATCTTCTCCGAAGAGGGGCCGCGGTCTCTCTTAAGGAGTAGATCCGACATGGATGAGCGAACCTCTATCTCACAAATGAGCTAACACAACGCTAACCCTAACTAGAAGGTGGTGGAGGAGTATATATAGTCTAGGTCCACTAAGGGTATGTGGGGGATACATGGGCCTCGGGCCCGATCTCTATGCACAGACAGCGGTGGTCGTCCGATAGGTACCGGATGTCCGGTGGCTCGCGAGGGTCTGGTCGTCCGGTACTTGTCAGACGTCCGGCGTTTCGGCTCGGTTGAGGTAGTGCCGGATTTCTGGGGGCGGTCAGACGTCCGGACGCTAGAGTGTGTCGGATGTCCAGAACTTGTCGGATGTCCACTCATTTGGCTCGGTTGCAGGATCTCCGGTCGTCTGGTCCGGGCTGGTCGTCCAATGGGTCTTCAAGCGTCGGACGTCCGGTCCCGGCCAGTCGTCTGGTGGCTGGAGCTTCTTCTGTAGCCCTTCTTCTTGTTCCTCGTGCTTGGTGTCCTCGCCTTCTTTTCCATGGGCTTCCTCTTGGTTCTTGGTCATGCATAGCACACAAGTTTGAGGTAGTAGCCATGTCTCACATGTGGAAAGTGAAAGTTCGGAGAGGAGCGAGTTCACCTTGTGTCCAATGGTGTATAGTCGAGGTCTCATCTTATGTATCCTTGGGGCTTGGAGAGTAGTCAGAGTGTACATGGGGATGAACGTGGGATTCTCCGCATCATGAAGGGCATGTCACCTCCAAGCAACATGTGCACGACGACAACGAACGACATCTACGACGAGCTCAAGTGCGACAATGCCAACATCATCATTATGATGCTCACCAAGCACAAATGCACAAGTCCCAACAAGCCCTACTTCACGCCAAGTCCAAACTTCATGAGCACAAGAGAAGACCACGAGACAAGCACCACCAAGCCGAGCTACGGCTACAACAACCACTTTGGCATCTTCGCCAAGTTCTATCAAGGCATCTTCGCCTTTGGACGTATGGCATCTTCGCGTGAGTTCGCCTTTGGACGTATGGCATCTACATCGACATCATCAAGTACAAGGCAACCAACTACGAGCTAGGGCGACACTTCCATCTTCGGAAGCCTCCCAAGGAAGATGGTCGAGCATGGGACATTCCCTTCGGTCATGGAGACGAGCTCGAGGTGCCACATCATATGGGCCTCCTTCAACAAGATAGCGACAAGAAGGTCAAGCAAGGGCCATCCCCTTCGACCACGACGACGAGCATGAACCTCTTCAACTACATGAAGACGGCGCCCATATTGGAATCATACTCCGAGTCAAGTTACGAGACCGCACATGAGACCTTTCCTTTGGTCTTAGAGGAGAGTGATGACGTGCCATCTTCGGCCTTCATCCACGGCTACCACTACGACATGATTGAGCATGGAGACATTTGCACCTACATCTCTCCAACACCCACATATGCCGAGATGCCCCAGTTGCCATGTGAGGAGAGCCACCACCACATGAGTGACATGAGTGACTCCACCACACATGACATTGAGAGCATTTCCTATGAGAGGATGAGTGTGACCAGCACTAGCCCCACACTTGAGAGCATGCCACACATCCTATGTGAGGTTGCGAGCCATTTGAGTGACTCCACCAACCATATGAGTGAGAGCATCCTAGAGGGAGTGAGTGAGCCACAACACTTAGTGAGTGAGTAGTTGACACAACACGTGAGGCCACTATGATTTCTAACGACTTAACCTCTACTCCGAATATGTTTTCTTCTTTGGTGCTAGGTCTCCTACATGATGACACGTCTATCCTCGACGAGTCCATGCCTCCAATGGAGACAATAATGGCCATGGTGGACGATGATGCACCCCCACACGGTTCCATCAAGATGAAGATGACCACAACTCGGTCTTCGACACCTCACCTACAACACATGAGCAATGTTCCAAAGGTAACATAGGTGATGGTGCTTCTCTTGTCCCACAGTGGACAATCTCACCAATGATTGCTTGCATGATGTTGATACACCTATGTAACTTACCATATTTCTACTCCAACTCTTGCCATTTTCGGCTCTAAGTTATGAGATTCGTGGTTCGGCTCTTGTCTTTGTTTTGCATTTTGCTCATGTCATGCATTTCATATCATGTCATCATGTGCATCGCATTGCATACGTGTTCGTCTCATGCATCCGAGCATTTTCCCCGTTGTCCGTTTTGCAATCCCACACTCCTATGTCCTCCGGTGCCCCCTTTTGCCTCTTTTCGTGAGCGGGTGTTAAACTTTCTCAGAATTGACCGAGATTTACCAAGCTCCTTGGTACAACACCAGTAGACCGCCTGTCAAGTTTCGTGCTATTTGGAGTCCGTTTGATACTCCAATGGTTAACCGAGGAACCGCAAAGGCCTCGTGTGGGTTGCAGCCCAACACCCCTTCAAAGTGGCCCAATAACCCATCCAAACCCCCTCCATTCTCTCGGCCGTTCGATCACGATCACGTGGCCGAAAACCGCACGTCATTTGGACTCTCCTAGCTCCCTCTACCTATATAAACACCCCCTCCGAAATTCGCGGTCAAAACCCTACCCTAACCTTCCCCGCCGCCACCGGACGCGTCCGAGACGGCCGGACGTGTTCACGCCGCCGCCCACAGCCAACCCCGCACCGCCACGTGGCGCCGACCACGCCCACTTAGCCGCCTCAATGCCAAAGCCCGCGGGGCCCTCGAGAGGCCCTCCCGGCCCGGATCCGAGCGCCGCCCCGCGTGGGACCTCGAGCGCCGCCGCGCCCGCGCCGCCCTACTCCTCTGCATGCCCGCCGCCGCCCGGACTATCGCCGGTCGCCGGTCGCCCTGCCGCCGACTAACTCCGGCCGCGCCTCACCGTCGCGGTGCCCCGCCGCGCCTCGCCGTTCGTGTCCACCGTGTCGCCGATCTCCGTCGTCTCCAGCAAGCCTCGGCGAGCTCGTCTCCGGCCATTCCCCTCCTCCGCTCCGGCCACCGCGAGGATTCCGGCGAGAACCGCAACTCCGGTGAACCTCGGCTTCCGTGCCCAGATCCAGATCTGAAAAACCCTAGGGTTGACTTCGAAATTCTACCAAGACATTTTTCTGCTATGTTTTCATGCACTTTTCGTCATGCCATAACTCTGTGACCGTAGCTCCGTTTCGTGCGTGTGAGATATCAAAATGTTCATCATGATGTGCTCTTCATTTTGTTCCATTGTGCCATGCGTGTTTGAGTCCATCTGGATTCCCAAATCGTTGATGCAAGAGTGCTTCATAATGTTAGGTGCTGATTCTTAGCAGAGTATGAGAATTTGTCATTTTTGCTACAATTATTGTGTGCTGCATATGGGCATGAGCTCTGCATGTGTTTTAGAACATGCCATGCCATCTTTACAGGGGTTCTTGCCATGTATCTTTGTGATCAATGTGGTCCCTAGCACATGCATGCAAGGTAGCTCTCGTAATATTGCTGATTTCAGGGACTTAGAATTTCACTTAGTCTTTGCTCTGCTGTTATTTTTATGCCATGTGTTCATGTTGCTACAGAGAGATCCATGCTTCTTCTGATTATGTTGAGTAAGGATAAATTGGACATATGGTTATGCTCTATCCATCCATGCCCCTGTTTGCAATTATGGAGTACTCTAACATGACTCAATCTTGTTCTACTTTTGCTATAAAATGTTCCTGGCAGTTTGTTTACATGTTAATTAATTTTGCCAAGGTTGTTGTAGTTGATCCATGCATGCTATGAGTTTGTTCTTGCTTTGGTTAGCTTCATGAACATGGCTTCTTATTGGTAGTATGCTTATCTTGTCATGGAATGCCTTGTGATGAGTGGATCGAGCTCGCAAACATGCCTTCATAATTCTGCTAAGTCTGAATCTGTTAATGGAACTTGCTATGTTTACATGGGTGCCATCATATCTTCTGTGCCTTTTTGGCTTATGGTCAGTAGGGGTGTTTTGTTACATGCTTTGAGTAGATTCATGCCATGCCTTGTTTTGCTATGTTCTGTTCTTGTAGCATGTTGATATCTTGCTCTAAACTTTGCTCCCTGATGTTAATTCCTGGAATGTTGTTATTTTCACTAAGTCTGTGAAGCTGATATCTTTTGCCCTTTTGCCATGCTTGTTTGCACCTCCTCTTGTGTGATTTAGCCGTAGCTCAGTGTTCATCTTTTGTCAAGCATCTTGAGTAGATCACTGCGATGTGCTTTGTTGCTATGTTGGAGTGCAGTAGCTTAGTTTCTTGGTGCATTCTAGATAGCATCGTGCTATTAATCGCAGAATTGTGCCATTATTGTTTTGCTTGCTATTTGCAAACCGTGCATCCGATTCCGGTGATCTTTATATCGATTTCGACCGAAATCAACTCATATTTCCAGCGGCACACTTGGATTGCCAGGTTGATGTCTGGTTCAATCTTTCCCTTCCGAAGCAC
Source organism: Triticum urartu (assembly GCF_003073215.2). Lineage (NCBI taxonomy): Eukaryota > Viridiplantae > Streptophyta > Magnoliopsida > Poales > Poaceae > Triticum > Triticum urartu. The sequence goes on along the minus strand of NC_053028.1, from coordinate 334,880,111 downwards.
GCATATGCATTGCATATCACATCCCGCATATCATGCCATGTTTTGCATCATGTTGCTTGCGCATTCCACAGTGGTTGACTGTGGTTTCCTTTGCTTGTGTTCTTGCCTTGGGTAGACCTGGGAGACGAGTTCGTGATCGAGGAACCCGTTGAGTATGCTTACGAGGATCAAGCTTACGTCAACTCGGAGAACTTTGCAGGCAAGATGACCATACCCTTGAAATCGCTTGCATCTTTGCTTGCTAGTTGCTCGCTCTATTGCCATGCCGCGATACCTACCACTTGCTATATCATGCCTCCCATATTGCCATGTCAAACCTCTAACCCACCTTGTCCTAGCAAACCGTTGTTTGGCTATGTTACCGCTTTTCTCAGCCCTCTTATAGCGTTGCTAGTTCAGGTGAAGATGGGATTTGTTCCTTGTTGGAACATGATTATTGTTGGGATATCATTATTATATCTTGTTTACTTTAATGCACCTATATACTTGGTAAAGGGTGGAAGGCTCGGCCTTATGCCTGGTGTTTTGTTCCACTCTTACCGCCCTAGTTTCCTTCATACCGGTGTTATGTTCCTTGATTTTTCGTTCCTTACGCGGTTGGGTTATAATGGGAACCCCTTGACAGTTTGCCTTGAATAAAACTCGTCCAGCAAGGCCCAACCTTGGTTTTACCATTTGCCACCTAAGCCTTTTTCCCTTGGGTTCCGCGGACTCAAGGGTCATCTTTATTTTAAACCCCCGGGCCAGTGCTCCTCTGAGTGTTGGTCCAAACTAGAGTCCTTTGCAGCACCCCCTCAGGGAAACTCGAGGTTTGGTTTTAGTTGTACAGAGCGCTCATCCGGTGTGCCCTGAGAACGAGATAAGTGCGACTCCTATCGGGATTTGTCGGCACATCGGGCGGCGTTGCTGGTCTTGTTTTACCATTGTCGAAATGTCTTGTAACCGGGATTCCGAGTCTGATCGGGTCGTCCTGGGAGAAGGAATATCCTTCGTTGACCGTCAGACCTTGTGACGGGCTAAGTTGGGACACCCCTGCAGGGTTTTGAACTTTCGAAAGCCGTGCCTGCGGTTATGGACAGATAGGAATTTGTTAATATCCGGTTGTAGAAAACCTATCACTTAACTTTACTAAAATGAGTCAACAACGTGTATAGCTGTGATGGTCTCTTTTCGGCAGAGTCCGGGAAGAGAACACGGTCTCATGTTATGCTTGAACGTAAGTAGTTTCAGGATCACTTCTTGATCATTATAGCTTCTTGACTGTGCTTTTCTTCTCTTCTCGCTCTCATTTGCGTAAGTTAGCCACATATATGCTAGTGCTTGTTGCAGCTCCACCTCACTACCTTTCCTACCCATAAGCTTAAATAGTCTTGATTGCGAGGGTGTGAGATTGTTGAGTCCCCGTGACTCACAGATTACTTCCAAAACTAGATGCAGGTGCCGACGATGCCAGTGCAGGGGACGCGATCGAACTCAAGTGGGAGTTCGACGAGGATTCTGGACATTACTATGTTTCCTTTCCGGACGATCAGTAGTGGAGCCCAGTTGGGGCGATCGGGGATCTATGCATTTGGGGTTGTCTTTATTTTGGTTCCTTAGTCGGACCTTGATTGTATTCTGGATGATGTAATGCTATATTTATGTATTGTGTGAAGTGGCGATTATAAGCGAGCTCTTTATATCTTTCTTATTCAGTACATGGGATGTGTAAAGATTAACCCTCTTGCAACATGCCTACTATGCGGTTATGCCTCTAAGTCGTGCTCCGACACATGGGAGATGTAGCCACATCGTGGGTGTTACAAGTTGGTATCAGAGCCTTCCCCGACTTAGGAGCCCCCTGCTTGATCGAATCGCTGACGTTGTTGAGTCTCGAAAAATGTTTTGAGTCTTATAGGGTTGTATATATCGGAGAGTAGGATTCTTTTTACTCCTCAGTCCCTTCGTCGCTCTAGTGAGGCCTCATGACATAGAGTTTTGACTCTTCTCTTCTCAAATTTCACGAATTTTTTTGGGATCACGCGGGTTTCTTGGAATCGTTTCGATGGTTTTGTGACGAGAACATTGTTCTTGGTGCCTCCTGACATTTAGGGGTTGTGGCAGTGTCCCTGGCAGTTGAGCTCCGAGGTGTTGTTGTCAAAATTTTATCATTGCAATTCTGGAATACCTGAGTTCGCCGACATCGAAAATCTCCTTAATGCAGTTGTTGGTGAGATAACCTCGATGCCACCCAGTACTGGGGCGGGTGTTCAGGAGTATTGCCATAACTCGTATAACGGATGCTTTTCGAAGGTTGAGGTAAATGATTTCTGAAGGTTTCTTGGTTATGTGTTGAAGGATGGATACAACTAGATGTAGGATTTGCTAGTTTTGGGTGAGATATTATGCTTCCACTGTATCCCCAGGACCTGATTGCATAACCAAAAAATTTCGGGAGTTTCATAGGTGGGAATTCATGTAGCTCTACTATTTCTTCCCGCAGATATTTGGTTTGTGATTGGGTAATCCTTACTAATTATTTGTTCATATCCGTACCTTGTTGTTTTATTCATCTATCTCTATCTAAGTGGCTTCTCAATTTATGGAAGTGTGATCATTTACTTTGGAATTCATTCGTTCATTCTTGTTTGAATGTTAAGGCTATATGTTGCAATTTCGATCCATTGATTCAGCTTGAATATATGTCTTTCAAGATGCTAATGGATGTCACCCTCTTCAGGATGGCTCCTCCAACGCGTCAGCATCCGGAACCTCCGCCACCACCTCCACCTCCGGAGGCATGGAAAGCTGTCATGGCCGCCACCAATGCCAACACGCAGATTCTTTTGCAATTCTTGCAATAGTGTAACCGAGGTAATCAAGGACAAGGCAACAATCAAGCTCAGTTTGCTACCCTCAACTAGTTCCTCGCAAACCATCCGAAGTCCTTCAGTAACTGTGTCGAGGCCATAGACGCTGACGATTGGCTCGTGGATATCTGCAAACATTTTGAGTGTAGCAATGTCAGGCCTGAGGACTTTGTCAAGTTCGCTTTGTTCCAACTCAAATACCAAGCTGCTGAGTGGTATCAACAATACAAAGTCTCCAAAGGAGGTCGTGTGATTACCTGGGATGATTTCCGCCGTGACTTCAAAGCTCACCACATTCCTCAAAGTGTTGCTGAGAGTAAGCGTGAGGAGTTCCGCAATCTGAAGCAAGGCAACATGTCCGTTTACCAATACAACATCCTGTTTCAGAGGCTTGCTCGCTTCGCCAAACAAGACATCCCTGATGAGAAGAGCATGATTTATCAATTCATAGGTGGCCTCAGAGAAGATCTGCAACTAGCTCTCGTGCTTTTTGAGCCGACCGAGTATGATGCATTCTACAACATGGCACTAAAGCAAGAAGCTGCTCAGCTAAAGTGCGATGCTTCTAAGAAGAGAGTCAGGGATGCAACTCAATCGTCTTCTTCAACTCAAGTGACAGCTAAGCAGCAAAAGTTTTGGTTGCCTCCTCCTCCTTCGTTCCGTCAGCCTTATCAGAAGAAGAGTAAAGGTGGCAATGGATCTTCCCACCCACCCAACCCAGGCTATCAGAACAAAGCTCCATCTCATGCTCCAAGGTCTAGTGCTCCGTATCACCGTCCGCTCTCAGAGGTTACTAGCAACAAGTGTTAGCAAAAAGGGCACTATGCAAACAAATGCTTCAACCAAACGCCTCTTCCGCCTCCTCCTCCTGTGAGATCTGCCAGCAATGTAGTGGTCAAGCATAATCCCAAGCATGTCAAGGTTAACATGATGAACTCGGCTCATGCAGATGACTCTTCAGAAGTGATCATGGGTAACCTTCCAGTTAACTCTATTCCTGCCAAAGTTCTTTTCGATACTGGTGCATTGCATTGTTTCATTTCAAAACCTTTTGCATCAAAGTATGAGTGTGATTATCAACAATTGCATAGAACTTTTTCAATTATGTCCCCGGGCAAGCAAATGTCAGCTAATATCTGCGTCGCGGATGTTTCTATCGAGATGGGTGAATACAAATTTCTGGCTTCTCCAATTGTTCTGGGTGACTCGGATATTGATCTAATTCTCGGCATGGACCGGCTTTCTAAGAACAAGGATCAGCTTGATTGTGCTGCCAGGCAAATTCAATTGACACACTCGTCTGAGGATGTGATCATCTTTGCCGCTCGTGACGATACCATTCAGCTGTTTTCTCTCAATGAGAAGGGCGAGTTGAATGCCATCTCTCAGATTCCAGTCGTTTGTGAATATCAAGACATCTTTCCAGAAGAGATTCCAGGAATGCCTCCTCACCGGCCAGTTGAATTCGTCATCGATCTTGAGCCTGGCACGAAACCTGTTTGCAAATGTCCTTACAAGCTTGGACCAGAAGAGTTGAAGGAGCTGAAGAAACAACTCGATGTACAAGAGCGTATGGGTCTGATCCGACCAAGTTCTTCTCCATGGGGTTGTGGTGTTCTTTTTGTCAAGAAGAAGGATGGCACGGACCGACTTTGTGTCGACTACTGCCCATTGAACAAGAAGACCATACAGAACAAGTACCCACTTCCCAACATCAATGAGCTATTCGAGCAACTCAAGGGTGCCCAAGTATTCTCCAAGCTTGACCTCCGTATGGGCTATCATCAGATTCGGATTCATGAACAAGACATCCCCAAGACAGCATTCATAACAAGTTATGATTCTTATGAATATACTGTCATATCTTTCGGCCTTGTCAATGCTCCTCCAACGTTCTCTCGCATGACGAACTTCATCTTCAACCCTTACACCATTGATTTCGTCTTGTTGTATCTCGATGATATTTTGGTCTTTTCCAAGAACAAGGAGGATCATGCCAAGCATTTGAGATTAGTGCTGGACAAACTTAGAGAACATCAATTCTATGCGAAGTTTTCAAAGTCCGAGTTTTGGCTCGACGAGGTTCCCTACCTTGGGAATATCATCTCCGCCAAGGGCATAGCTGTTAATCCTGAGAAGGTGTCTGCAATTGTGAATTGGGAACCACCTCAGAATGTCAAGCAGCTCCGCAGTTTCCTTGGGCTTGCAAGCTATTGTCGAAGATTCATTGAGAATTTCTCTAAGATTGCAAAGCCTCTTTCCAGCTCCTCTGGAAGCATGTGAAGTATGTCTGGACGCGTGAATGTGACATCGCTTTCAACACCCTCAAAGAGAAGCTAGTCACAGCTCCAGTTTTGACTCCTCCTGATGAATCCAAACCATTCGAAGTTTTCTGTGATGCTTCCCTGCAAGGTCTCGGTGTTGTGTTAATGCAAGAGAATAAAGTTGTGGCCTATGTCATTGCTCTTGTAACATGGAGACATCTTTTGTTGGGAAGGAAAGTGGACATCTTCAATGATCATAAGAGCCTCAAGTACATCTTCACTCAGCCCAACCTCAACCTCAGGCAGACTCGTTAGGTCGAAATGATTCAAGAGTATAATCCAAGTATTGAATAAACTCCAGGCAAGGCCAATGTCATTGCTGACGCTTTGAGCAGGAAGGCTTACTGCAACAGTTTGATTCTCAAGACCTTCCAACCGGATCTTTGTGAAGCTTTCCGCAAACTTAATCTCCAAGTTGTTCCGCAAGGATTTCTTGCCAACCTCCAAGTCTCTCCTACTTTGGAAGATCAGGTTCGTGAGGCACAACTTCTTGATGTAATGGTGAAGAAGGTGAAGAATGGGATTGCCAAGAGCCAACCCAAGTACAAGTGCTATCGCCTTGATGACAAAGATACTCTATTCTTCGAGGATTGAATTGTTGTTCCTAAAGGTGACCTTTGTAAAGTCATTATGAACGAGGCTCACAATTCACTCCTATCTATTAATCCTGGAAGTACAAAGATGTACCATGACCTCAAGCAGTCGTATTGGTGGACTCGAATGAAGCGCGAGATTGCTCAGTTCGTGAATGAATGTGATGTCTGCAAAAGAGTGAAGGCAGAACACCAACGGCCAGCTGGTCTCCTCCAACCTCTTGCCATTCCAGAATGGAAGTTTGACCATATTGAGATGGACTTCGTGACTGGATTCCCCAAATCCAAGCGTGGAAATGATGCTATCTTTGTTGTCATCGACAAGCTTACAAAAGTGGCTCATTTTCTTCCTATCAAAGAATCTATCACAGCAGCTCAGTTGGCGGAGCTATATACCTCCGGCATTGTCTCCTTGCACGGCATTGCACAGTTGACATCTTCAGATCGTGGAAGCATCTTTACCGCTAAGTTCTGGGACTCCTTTCAGAAGGCCATGGGCACCAACATTCTCTTCAGCACAGCCTTTCATCCTCAAACTAGTGGACAAGTCGAGCGAGTCAATCAAATTCTTGAAGATATGCTCAAGGCTTGTGTCATTTCCTTCGGTATGAAGTGGGAAGATTTTCTTCCATATGCCGAGTTCTCCTACAACAACAGTTTCCAAGCGAGTTCGGGCAAGGCCCCATTTGAGATTCTCTATGGCAGAAAGTGTCGTACTCTTAATTGGTCAGAGACTGGTGAACGCCAACTTCTTGGCAATGACTTAATCATAGAAGCTGAAGAAATGTGTAAAGTCATCCATGAAAATCTCAAAGCCACACAATTGCGCCAGAAGAGTTACTATGATAGCAAGCATCGTGACTTGGCTTTCGAGATAGGAGACCATGTCTACCTCCTCGTCTCTCCAATGAAAGGTACTCATCGCTTCGGTATCAAAGGGAAGCTTGCCCCTAGATATGTGGGTCCTTTCAAGATCATTGGCAAAAGAGGCGATCTCGCCTATCAACTTGAGCTTCCTCCCAACTTCGCAAATGTGCACGACGTGTTTCACGTGTCTCAGCTTCGCAAGTGTTTCAAGACTCCTGACCGCACCATATACTTCTAAGAGATTGATCTCCAAGAAGACCTGTCTTATCATGAGCATCCCGTTGCTATTATTGAAGAAACCGAGCGCAAGACTTGCAACAAGTCTATCAAATTCCTCAAAGTGAAGTGGTCACACCATTCCGACCGAAAAGCCACCTGGGAACGCGAGGACCACCTCCGTTCCGAATACCCGGAGTTCTTTCAGTCCTAGATCTCGGGACGAGATCCTTTCGTAATGGTGGAGTGATGTAACACCCCGGATGTAACTTACCATATTTGTACTCCAACTCTTGCCATTTTCGACTCTAAGTTATGAGATTCGTGGTTTGGCTCTTGTCTTCGTTTTGCATTTTGCTTGTGTCATGCATTTCATATCATGTCATCATGTGCATCGCATTGCACACGTGTTCGTCTCATGCATCCGAGCATTTTCCCCGTTGTCCGTTTTGCAATCCGACACTCCTACGTCCTCCGGCGCCCCCTTTTGCCACTTTTCGTGAGTGGGTATTAAACTTTCTCGGAATGGACCGAGATTTGCCAAGCGGCCTTGGTACACCACCGGTAGACCGCCTGTCAAGTTTCGTGCCATTTGGAGTCCGTTAGATACTCCAACGGTTAACCGGGGAACCGTAAAGGCCTCGTGTGTGTTGCAGCCCAACACCCCTCCAAAGTGGCCCAATAACCCATCCAAACCCCCTCCATCCTCTCGGCCGTTCGATCACAATCGCGTGGCCGAAAACCGCACCTCATTTGGACTCTCCTAGCTCCCTCTACCTATATAAACACCGCCCCCTCCTAAATTCGTGGTCAAAACCCTACCCTAACCTTCCCCGCCGCCACCGAATGCATCCGAGACGGCCGGACATGTCCGCGCCGCCGCCCGCAGCCAACCCCATGCCGCCATGTGGTGCCGACCGCGCCCACTTCGCCGCCTCGCCGCCGAAGCCCGCGGGGCCCGTTGGAGGTCCTCTCGGCCCGGATCCGAGCACCGCCCCGTGCAGGACCCCGAGCGCCGCTGCGCCCGCGCCGCCCTGCTCCTCCGCGTGCCCGCCGCCGCCTGGACTCTCGCCGGTCGCCAGTCGCCCCGCCGCCGACTGACTCCGGCCGCGCCTCACCGTCGCAGTGTCCCACCGCGCCTCGCTGGCCGTGCCCGCCGCGTCGCCGATCTCCGTCGTCTCCGGCAAGCCCCAGCGATCTCGTCTCCGGCCATTCCCCTCCTCTGCTCCGGCCACCGCAAGGATTCCGGCGAGAACCGCAACTCCGGCGAACCTCGGCTTCCGTGCCTAGATCCAGATCTGGAAAACACTAGGGTTGACTTTGAAATTCTACTAAGTCATCTTTCTGCTATGTTTTCATGCACTTTTCATCATGCCATAACTCTGTGACCGTAACTCCGTTTCGTGCGTGTGAGATATCAAAATGTTCATCATGATGTGCTCTTCATTTTGTTCCATTGTGCCATGCGTGTTTGAGTCCATCTTGATGCCCAAATGCAAGAGTGCTTCATAATGTTAGGTGCTGATTCTTAGAAGAGTGTGAGCATTTGTCTTTTTTGCTACAATTATTGTGTGCCGCATATGGGCATGAGCTCTATATGTGTTTTAGACCATGCCATGCCATCTTTACAGGGGTGCTTTCCATGTATTTTTGTGATCAATGTGGTTACTAGAACATGCATGCAAAGTAGCTCTTGTAATATTGCTGATTTCAGGGACTTAGAATTTCACTAAGTCTTTGCTCTGCTGTTATTTTTATGCCATGTGTTCATGTTGCTACAGAGTGATCCATGCTTCTTTTGAGTATGTTCAGTAAGGATGAATTGGACATATGGTTATGCTCTATCCATCCATGCCCCTGTTTGCAATTATGGAATAACCTATCATGACACAATCTTGCTCTACTTTTGCTATAGAATGTTCCTGGCAGATTGTTTATGTGTTAATCAATTTTGCCAAGGTAGTTGTAGTTGATCCATGCATGATATGAGTTTGTTCTTGCTTTGGTTAGCTTCATGAACATGTCTTCTTTCTGGTATTATGCTTAGCTTGGCATGCAATGCCTTGTGATGAGTGAATCCAGCTCGCAAACATGCCTTCATAATTCTGTTTTTGCCATGTCCAGTTTTCTGCTAAGTCTGAATGTGTTAACGAAACTTGCTATGTTTACATGGGTTCCATCATATCTTCTGTGCCTTTTTGGCTTATGGTCAGTAAGAGTCTTTTGTTATATACTTTGAGTAGATTCATGCCATGCCTTGTTTTGCTATGTTCTTTTCCTATAGCATGTTGATATCTTGCTCTAAACTTTGCTTCCTGATGTTAATTCCTGGCATGTTATTTTCACTAAGTCTGTGAAGCTGATATCTTTTGCCCTTTTGCCAACAACCTGCTCTTGTGTGATTTAGCCGTAGCTCAGTGTTCATCTTTTGTCAAGAATCTTGATTAGATCACTACGATGTGCTTTGTTGCTATGTTGGAGTGCAGTAACTTAGTTTCTTGTTGCATTCTAGATGGGATCGTGCTGTTAATCGCAGAATTGTGCCATTATTGTTTTGCTTGCCATTTGTAAACCGTGCATCCGATTGCGGTGATCTTTATATCGATTTCGATTGACATCAACTCATCTTTCCAGCGGCGCACTTGGTTTGCCAATTTGATGCCTGGTTCCATCTTTTCCTTCCGAAGCACGGATATGCATTGCATACCACATCCCGCATATCATGCCATGTTTTGCATCATGTTGCTGGCGCATTGCACCATGGTTGATTGTGGTTTCCTTTGCTTGTGTTCTTGCCTTGGGTAGAGCCGGGATACGAGTTCGTGATCAAGGAACCCGTTGAGTACGCTTACGACGATCAAGCTTACGTCAACTCGGAGAACTTTGCAGGCAAGATGACCATACCCTTGAAATCGCTTCTATCTTTGCTTGCTAGTTGCTCGCTCTATTGCCATGCCGCGGTACCTACCAATTGCTATATCATGCCTCCTATATTTCCATGTCAAACCTCTAACCCACCTTGTCCTAGCAAACCGTTGTTTGGCTATGTTACCACTTCACTCAGCCCCTCTTATAATGTTGCTAGTTAGAGGTGAAGATGGAGTTTGTTCCTTGTTGGAACATGATTATTGTTGGGATATCATTATTATATCTTGTTTACTTTAATGCACCTATATACTTGGTAAAGGATGGAAGGCTTGGCCTTATGCCTGGTGTTTTGTTCCATTCTTGCCGCCCTAGTTTCCGTCATACCGGTTTTATGTTCCTTGATTTTGCGTTCCTTACGTTGTTGGGTTATAATGGGAACCCCTTGACAGTTCGCCTTGAATAAAACTCCTCCAGAAGGCCCAACCATGCTTTTAACATTTGCCACCTAAGCCTTTTTCCCTTGGGTTCCGCGGACTCAAGGGTCATCTTTATTTTAAACCCTCGGGCTAGTGCTCATCTAAGTGTTGGTCCAAACTAGAGTCCTTTGCAGCGCCCCCTCGGGGAAACTCGAGGTTTGGTTTTAGTTGTACGGAGTGCTCATCCGGTGTGCCCTGAGAACGAGATACGTGCGACTCCTATCGGGATTTGTCGGCACATCGGGCGGCTTTGCTAGTCTTGTTTTACCATTGTCGAAATGTCTTGTAACCGGGATTCCGAGTCTAATCGGGTCGTCCTGGGAGAAGGAATATCCTTCGTTGACCGTGAGAGCTTGTGATGGGCTAAGTTGGGACACCCCTGCAGGGTTTTGAACTTTCGAAAGCCGTGCTCGCGGTTATGGGCAGATGGGAATTTGTTAATATCCGGTTGTAGAAAACCTGTCACTTAACTTTATTAAAAATAATCAACAGCGTGTGTAGCCATGATGGTCTCTTTTCGGCGGAGTCCGGGAAGAGAACACAGTCTCGTGTTATGCTTGAACGTAAATAGTTTCAGGATCACTTCTTGATCATTATAGCTTCTTGAACGTGCTTTGCTTCTTTTCTCGCTCTCATTTGCGTAAGTTAGCCAGATATATGCTAGTGCTTGTTGCAGCTCCACCTCACTACCTTTTCCTACCCATAAGCTTAAATAGTCTTGATCGCGAGGGTGTGAGATTTCTGAGTCCTCATGACTCATAGGTTACTTCCAAAACCAGATGCAGGTGCCGACGATGCCAGTGCAGGGGACGCGACCAAACTCAAGTGGGAGTTCGACGAGGATTCTGGACATTACTATGTTTCCTTTCCGGACGATCAGTAGTGGAGCCGAGTTGGGGCGATCGGGGATCTATGCATTTGGGCTTGTCTTTATTTTGGTTCCTTAGTCAGACCTTGATTGTATTCTGGATGATGTAATGCTATATTTATGTATTCTGTGAAGTGGCGATTGTAAGCCAACTCTTTATCTCTTTCTGATTCAGTACATGGGATGTGTAAGGATTACCCCTCTTGCGACATGCCTACTATGCGGTTATGCCTCTAAGTCGTGCTCCGACACGTGGGAGATATAGCCGCATCGTGGGTGTTACAACCTATTCCCATGCTTCATGCTAGTGCAACTTCTTCATGTCATTATTTACCTATTTATGATGAATATGATGATGAGCATGTTGAATTGCCTAGTTGTGATGCTATGCTACATAGGATATCATGTGAAAATTCTATTGGTCACATCATGTTTGATCATCCTTTAAACTTGTCATATGCTATGAGTGAGATATCCCATATTGCATCATTTCAATCTCAACATAGTAACTATGCATGCCCCATTAAAATCAATCCCATTTGCACTTATGGCATAGATGATGAGATGATGGTCATTGGCTTTTGTTTTTCATGTGATGATATTGCCATGCTTCCTTTACATGATTTGCACAATTCATCTACTATGCCATGCCATGATCACAATGTTCCAAATATGCATTGTTTTGGATGTTGTCAATCTTCTCCGTGTGATGTTTCCATTAATGCTCATGAGGAGACCCCCCATAGTTTCCTCATACATATTAGGAGATTTTGATGCATTCCATACTTTGCATGATTCTCATAATTGCTTGCACCATATGCATCCCACGCATAACAATGCTCTCGATATTTCCCATGATGCATTACATCCTTTGAGTCTCCATTATGCTATACATAACAACAAACCTATCATGATGGATGACATGTTTCTATATCACGCATCTCACTTATTCGAGCATTGGATATTTTGTGCTAACCAACACAAGCACGTACGCATCATGATGGATGATGTGTACATCTACCACACACACAATTTTCCTTTTGTCCTTGTTTTGTGTAGGTACTCATGTATACTCGTCAACCTCTCAATCCCAAGAGTTGACGAAAACGGCTCTTGAGAGCTATGACGATTTGGGATCCCATGGACTACCATTACCACCATTCCATTCGCGCAAGAACTACGTGCATCTCTTTTACTTGGCTCTCACACGGCTTTGGGCTATTTACCATTTGTCACCTTATGCTCATTTTACCGTGTTCACTTTGCATGCTATGCTTGCTTCTATGCCTTTGCCATGCAATTGTGACCCTCGCTTGCATCTACCCATGATTCACCATTATGCTTCTCCTATGTCTATTTGCATGTTTGGTGGAGATCCTTGTTGCTATTGCCATGTTTATCATGTGCCTCATGCTATTGATCCTATTTTGCTCATATCCTCCTTTCATGCTTGTGCTATGTCATGTGAATTATTCATACACACTATTTGCACACATGACATACTTGACATGATTCCTTCTAGTACGTTGCATCTTCGCACTACTAACTTGCTTGCCTTGATTCACATGATTGCTTGCTTTATCGCATCACCCATGTTCCATTCTTACTTGCTTTCTTGGGTTGATGACATATATGTTCATGCCTCTCACATGATATATTTTTGTTCATTGTCGCTTGCCTCCAATTGTTGCATCTATGCTTATTGATCATGGAGACTTGGACACTTTACTTGTGATGCATGCTTCCTTGTTTGAGCCTATTGTATTTGGTTATTGTCGCATCATATGCCTCCATACTATGAAATGCTCCCTTGTCCTTTCTTATGATGCGCATGATGCATCTACTTGTTGGGTATTTTACCACACGAATGATAGAATTTGCATCTCCGATAACCTCATTTGTTTTTCAGAGTGGTTGTCATGTTCTTGCATGTTGAAGGATTCACAAGGCGATACCGTCATGACACAATTTGGTCACGTGAAGGCATACACGATGTGCAACACCAACATTTGTGAGAATCTCCTAAAGGTGAATTCCTTACCTTTGAGCCATCCTCAAATATGCATATTGGATGGGTCACTCTTTCATTGGTGTTTCCTTCTTGTTGTCTACATGATACATCTCGCGAATGGAGGAGCGACATGGGAGATTGGCTCTATTGATGCGGAGCATCCCATGACCATCACCATGGACGCCCCCTCAACTATCCAAGCTCCAAGTGGACCCATGACAAGGGCTAGGGCACGTGCTATTCAATCCGAGGTGACATCACTCCTACTTGAGTTTTCCCCCTCTACAAGTGAGACATGGCTAGATGCTATGTGTGATTAGGTACAACACTCAAGACTCGGAGCCGAGGACTAGAGAAGAAGAGACGGGCGTCAACACTCTGGACAGCCCAGAACCTCCGGCTAGAGCCCGGAACTTCCGGCCCCCGGACCTTCCGGCTGACCCGGAGCTTCCGGCCTCCGACGACTTCGCCCAGCCCAGGCGTGCCAACTCTCGGGTTAGCCCGGAACCCGTCCCGGACCTTCCGGCGCCTGGAACTTCCGTCCACCCCGGAACTTCCGGCCCCCGGATGCCAATCCAGCTCCACCCGCGCCAACTCTCGGTTTAGGCCGGACCTTCCCCAGAACCTCCGGCGCCCGGAACTTCCGGTCTCGCCCGGAACTTCCGGCCCTGCGTGCGCGCAGCCACTTGGGCCGAGGCCTGTGTACCCTTTCGTAACCTAGACTATAAGTACTCTTCTCCTACCTACGTTTTAGGGTTAGCAAATGTTTAGCTCATGATTGTGTGAGAGCTTTGCTCATCCACTTGGTTACCTTCTCCTCGGAGATCGCACCTCCTCGAAGAAGATCCCCAAGCGGATTCAAGATCCCTCTTTAGGGAAGAACATCAAGACCTCCTCACGGAGAAGACTATTTACCGTGTATCGTCCCTAGTTGATAGTGGATCGTGTATCTTACTTTATGTACTCAAGGATCTAGCACATGTGTGACTATTTGTTGTTGGTTGAGTGATTTTCTGGTGTTTCCCCTCGTGATTTCCCTCGTTTTCCCCTCGTGTTCCTCGTGTTCTTAGCGGGATCTGCTCCTTTCGTGAAAGATCGGGCGATTAGGGTTCTACCCTACATCATCTTGGTATCTAGAGCCATGTTGGTCACGATTTCGGAGCCTCCCCTCTTTGTTTCTAGCCTAATTTTGTTGTTTTTCGTCCTAATCCGAAAATCCCCACCAAAAATAGCCCCAATTTTTTTTTGTGATTTGTTGGTGTGTTGAAGTATTGTTGGATTTGATCCGTGAATTTTGTGTGTGGCTCGTAAATCTAGTCTCCCCACCCTTCTTTTCCTCCAATTTCCTTGGTTTTCCCTTGCGGATTTGGGTTTTTCCTCAAGTTTTTCCGCCGAAGTCCACGATCCCCACTTCTCTGTTCTTGCCAGTTTCGCGACCCCCGGACCTTCTGGCCGCACCGGAACCTCCGGACCCCATACCTTCCGTCTTGCCCGGACCTTCCGGCTTAGACAGAAAGTTCGCACCTATTTGACAACTCCGCCCACAGTGCAGCGGCATCTTCGCCAACGTACTGAAGACCGTGCACTACGACACCGACCACAATCTCATCCTTTTGAAAACTTCAACCGTCAGCAAGAACGGCAACCTCATCTTGGTATTGGACATATCTCTCTTGCCATTACATTGATAGCCTTCATAGCCTCACTCCTTTGCATTGCTTACCCATCGAGACTAGCCTTTGAGTATTGCCGGCAACGAGACTTGTGCACATTAATGATCATACCTCCCATCGCATACATACATCATTGTTGCATATATTGGTATCATCCCTTGTGTCACAAAGTTGTTTCCACATACACAATCGCTATCTTGGTTCGTCAAGCATTGTATGAGAAAAGAGCTCAAACATCAAAGAGCCAAACAAGCTTTAAAGCAAAAAGGAAAGACAAGCAAAGAGCTTTTAAGCAAGAACCATAGCATCTTACAACATCAAGATTGTCATACTCGATCATCTTGGATCATATCATAGCAACACCTTGCATAGAACATATTTGGGATAGAAGTCGTTGCATTTTTGCTAAGTAGGTTGTGCACAAGTTCTTGTATCCGCCTATTGTGCAATCGTGCTAGCGTCTCTCTAGTGTTGTGCAACAAGATAATTTTTGTGGATTCCACATTTTGGCTCACCCTTGGTTGCACAAACCCACTTATCTTTTTGCTTGTGTGTTTCCGTGTACCTTATATGCTTGGTCAACTTGTTACATTGCATCTTGTGAATCTTTTCCAACATTATTGAAGCTCACTTACAATTGCATCAAATTTTGTGCCACCATCCTAACCAAGCTCCACCAAAAGCTTTTACTTGTGTAGTTGTGAGAAACCGACAACAGCTAGTACCAATTGTGCTATTTCCTTGTCCTACATTGGAGTGATCCTCGATCCACTTTGAACTTCGGTCAAGGTACATTTGGTACTCGTTCTTCTATTTCTACCACTCACTTTTGTCTTGGAATGATGGATAGGCCAAGTACTTCTACCAACCCACTCTTCACGGAGCAAGACGACGACATGAACTCCTTCGTCACCAAGAGTCATCTCTTTGGTGCCCAACATGCTTTGCATCAAGAGCAACAAGATATGAGTGAACGCATCGACAACCTTGCCACCGACTTGCGACTTTCCGAGCAGCGTACAAGGGACTACTTAGACCACAAGCTCGACGATCACAAGCAAGAGAATGACGCAAGGATGGACTAAATTCGTGCTTTGTTGCTCGACCGCTCGTCTTCCACTTCAAGGAGCCGTTCAAGCCGCTACTCCGACTTCACCCTCTCCGGCTCAAGTACACCGACATCGAACACGCTTCGCCGAGCCGCGTGCACCGATCATCAAGCAAGCCTCAATCCCCTACGCGACACCGACTCTCAAGAGCGCTGACAACGTCAAAGTCAATAGGCCTTTGCGCTAGCACAAGAACAGCAATGGCAACGCCAACATGAAGAGGAAGAGTGAGCGCGTCTACAGCAAAATGCTCAAGACGCCGAGGCACAACGTCAAGAACAACAACTCCGTGATGCTCAAGCACTTGTGATGCAACAGGCTCTACGTGATTCGAGTCGAGCCGTAGCCGACCGAAGCCGACAAGCCCGTGAACAAGAGGAAGCACATCGCGAAGAAATCCAAGAACAAAGATTTCAAGCTCGCGTGCATCGTCAAGTTCCTCCTCGAGCTCGCGAAGCTCCCCCACAAGCTCGCCAACACCATCAAGTTCATCGAGATCATGAAGACAATGGAAATCCTCCACGACAAGAGCAACATGAGGTTGACAACCCTCCACGTCAAGAGCACCATGAGTTGAACAATCATCTACAACATGGGCGTCATCATCCCCGGCCCCAACATAATGAAGAGCAACGCTATGGCAAGCTCAAGTTCACCATGCCCAAGTTCAACCGAACAGCGATCCCGAAGAGTACCTTTCATGGGCATTGAAAGTTGACAAGATCTTCCGTTTGCACAATTATGAAGAAGAGAAGAAGATCGCGATGGCATCCCTTGAGTTCCAAGACTATGTCCTTATTTGGTGGGAACAAGTCATTGAGCGCCGAGAGGCAAGAGGTGATCCACCCATCACTACTTGGGCGCAAATGAAGGATGTCATGAGAGCACGCTTCATACCTACCTACTACAACCGCGATCTCTTCAAGAAACTCCAACAAGTCAAGCAAGGAACCAAGAGCGTTGAAGAATACTACAAGGAGATGGATATTGCAATGATAAGAGCCAATGTCATGGAAGATGATGAGAAAACAATGGCACGCTTCTTGAATGGTCTCAACCATCCCATCAAGAAGATTGCCGACTTCCAACCATACTCAAATTTCACCAAGCTACCAAAGCGGAATGCCAAGTACAAGATGATTTCAAGTATGCCAAGTTCTCATCCAAGTCCTACGGTTTCTCCAACAACCAAGCTTCAACGACTCTAACACCGACTACAAAGCCTTCTTCAATCAACTTCGACAAGTCGACTTCCAAGAAAGCTTCGCCAACTACAAGCAATCCTACTACGAGCAACTTCAAGCCAAGAGCTTCATCATCCTCAACGCCAACCGATGAGACCGTCAAGACGAGTTCCTTCAAGTGTTTCACTTGCGGCGGCCGAGGCCACAAGTCCTATGAGTGCACCAACAAGCACACCATGATCTTCAACGACGATGGCACTTATGACTCCATGAGTGAAGGAGAAATGGAAGCCCTTGAGCATGTCGCCATGCACCGCCAAGTGAACAATGAAGAAGAACAAATATTTTGCGATGAAGACTCAAGTCCTACACTTGTTGTCTCCAAAGTCTTGACCCTCCAACATCACCACGAAGAAGACCAAAGATGCAACATATTCCACACCAAGGCCGGCATCAATGGACGATCCGTCAAGGTCATCATCGATGGAGGAAGTTGTCATAATCTCGCAAGTGAAGAACTTTGCTCCAAGCTCCAATTGCCCAAGACGAAGCATCCACATCCATATAAAGTGCAATGGCTTAGTGACTCCGGCACCATCCAAGTCGAGCACCGAGTACAAGTCTCCTTCAAAGTCGGTGCCTACGAAGACACCTTGGAGTGCGACGTCATCCCAATGACCGTTTGTCATATTCTCCTTGGACGGACATGGCAATTCGATAGAGGAGTCGTCCACAATGGGCGTACAAACCACTATAGCTTCAAGATGCAAGGAAAGGAGTTTGTGCTACGACCTATGTCTCCAAGCCAAGTGATCGCCGATAAGCAAGCCACCCATCATGGAGAGAATGGTGAGAGAGTGAGCCACCAAAAAGAGAGTGAGCGCCACAAGCCCAAATTGAGTGCCTCCACGATGAGCGACAAGAAAAACTTAGTTCTATTTGCCACCAAACGCGAGATGAGGGAAGTGTGTGAGAACCCATCGAGTGTCCTACACTATGTCCTATTGTGCAAGGACAAGGAACAACAAACTAACACCTCTCACAATCTACCCTTGGTGTTATCTTCTTTATTGCAGGAATTCCAAGATGTTTTCCCCAATGAACTACCTCTGGGACTACCTCCACTATGAGGCATTGAGCACCGCATCGACCTCATTCTCGGAGCACCGCTTCCGAACAAAGCTCCCTACCGCGTCAACCCCGAAGAAACCAAATAAATTCAAAGGCAAGTAAAGCATCTCATAGACCATGGACATGTGCGTGAAAGTTTGATCCCTTGTGCCGTACCGGTCATTCTTGTGCCAAAACGTGATGGTAGCTTTCGCATGTGCTCCGATTGTAGACCTATCAATGCTATCAATGTTCGCTATCAACATCCCATTCCACGCCTAGATGATATGCTAGATGAACTTAGTGGTGCCACTATATTTTCCAAAATTGATCTGAAGAGTGGTTACTATCAAATCCGCATACGAGAAGGTGATGTATGGAAAACCGCATTCAAAACCAAGTTTGGTTTGTATGAGTGGTTAGTCATGCCTATGGGTCTCTCAGAAGCACCGGGCACTTTTATGCGCCTTATGAATCATGTCTTTCGCCCTTACATTGGTATATTTGTTGTGGTTTACTTTGATGGCATTCTTGTGTTTAGCAAATCTATCAAAGAGCATGTCACTCATGTCCTCATCATTTTGCAAACTCTTAGAAAAGAGCGCCTCTATGCTAATATGGAGAAATGCCTTTTCGGTGTTGATAAGCTCGTTTTCTTGGGTTTTGTTGTTTCTTCTAAGGGTGTTCATGTAGATGAGTCCAAGATCAATGCTATTAAGACATGGCCGCAACCAACCAACATGCATCAAGTGCGTAGTTTCCTTGGTCTTGCGGGTTTCTATCGTCGCTTTGTGAAGGATTTTAGCACCATTGCTTCGCCTTTGCATGCTTTGAGAAAGAAGAATGCGCCTTTTATTTGGGGACCATCCCAAGATATCGCATTCAATGAGCTTAAGAATTTGCTTACTCATGCTCCCGTGCTTGCTTTACCCAACTTCCATAAACCTTTTGAAATTCATTGCGATGCTAGTGGTAATGGCATAGGAGGTGTGTTAACGCAAGGGAAGCGCCCCATAGCTTATTTTAGTGAGAAATTTTCCAGAGCGCAACTCAATTACCCAATCTACGACAAAGAGCTATATGCTTTAGTCCGCGTTTTGCATGAATGGGGACATTACCTTCGTCCCCATGAGTTTATCATTCATACCGATCATGAGACTCTCAAGTACCTTAAGGGACAAACAAAGTTGAACAAGCGTCATGCTAAATGGAGTGAATTTATTGAGTCTTTTCCCTATGTCATAAAGTACATCATGGGAAAAGAAAACATCGTAGCGGATGCTCTTTCCCGCATATGCATGCTTGTCACGCAACTTGAGTTAGATGTCATTGGATTCGAGCATATCAAAGACTTGTATGAGCATGATGCAACTTTTGCTACTCCTTATGCCAAGTGTTTGTCGCATACATATTGGGAACTCTATTACCTAAAAGACGTATATCTTATGAGAGCTAACAAACTTTGCATTCCTGAGTCCTCTCTTCGTTTGTTGCTTTTGCAGGAATCTCATGGGGGAGGCTTAATGGGAAACTTCGGACGCGACAAGACGTTCGCCACGCTCTCGAAGAGCTACTTTTGGCCAAAGATGTTTCAGGACGTCAATTGTTTCACCAACCGGTGTTCTACATGTCGCAAAGCTAAGTCCAAAGCTCAATCTCATGGTCTCTATATGCCTTTACCAATTCCATACCAACCTTGGGAAGACATTAGCATGGAGTTTGTACTTGGTTTGCCTAGAAATCGAAATGGGAAAGATTCCATATTTGTCATTGTGGACCGTTTCTCCAAAATGGCACATTTTATTCCTTGTCACAAGATATACGATGCTTCACATGTTGCTAATCTCTTTTGTAGGGAAATATTGCGTCTTCATGGTGTGCCAAAGACAATTGTCTCGGACCGCGATGTCAAGTTCCTTAGCTACTTTTGGAAGACCCTATGCGCCAAGCTCAGAATCAAGCTACTCTTCTCCACAGCTTACCATCCTCAAACCGACGGCCAAACGGAGGTGACAAACCGCACACTCTTCACTCTACTTCAAGTACTCATCAAGAAGAACATCAAGGAGTGGGAGGAGTGTCTACCCATCGCCGACTTCACCTACAACCGAGCAAGACACTCAACAACCGGCAAGTCCCCTTTCAAGGTCGTCTACAGATTCAACCCTTTGTCACCATTGGACATTCTTCCTCTACCACTCCAAGAGCGCATCAATTTAGACGCAAGTGCACGGGCGACACATCTCAAGAAGGTGCATGAAGATACAAGAAACACCATTGAGAGCCAAGTAAAACGCCTTGCGACCAAGCTCAACGTCAACAAGCAACCTCTGGTATTCAACATTGGTGATCTCGTGTGGCTACACCTTCGCAAGGAGCGCTTTCCACAAGAACGCAAGTCTAAGCTTCGACCACGAGCAGATGGACCCTTCAAGGTGCTCGCACGCTACAATGACAACGCTTACAAGATCGACCTCCCGCGTGACAAATACAACGTGAGCGACATCTTCAACATCAAAGATCTCTCTGCCTTCCATGGTGATGAAGAATCAGATCCGAAGACGGATCATCCCCAAGAAAGGGGAGATGATGCGGAGCATCCCACGACCATCACCATGGATGCCCCTCAACTATCCAAGCTCCAAGTGGACCCATGACAAGGGCTGGGGCACGTGCTATTCAATCCGAGGTGACATCACTCCTACTTGAGTTTTCCCCCTCTGCAAGTGAGACATGGCTACTGCATAAGTCCGAGATGCTATGTGTGATTAGGTACAATGCTCAAGACTCGGAGTCGAGGACTGGAGAAGAACAGACGGGCGTCAACACTCTGGACAGCCCGGAACCTCCGGCTAGAGCCTGGAACTTCCGGCCCCGGACCTTCTGGCCGACCCAGAGCTTCCGACCTCCGACGACTTCGCCCAGCCCAGGCGTGCCAACTCTCGGGTTAGCCCGGAACCCGTCCCGGACCTTCCGGCGCCCGGAACATCCGTCCAGCCCGGACCTTCCGGCCTCCGGATGCCAATCCAGCTCCACCCGCGCCAACTCTCGGGTTAGGCCGGACCTTCCCCGGAACCTCCGGCGCCCGGAACTTCCGGCCCTGCCTGCACGTAGCCACTTGGGCCGTGGCCCGTGTACCCTTTCGTCCACTTGGTTAGCAAATGTTCAGCTCATGATTGTGTGAGAGCTTTGCTCATCCACTTGGTTACCTTCTCCTCGGAGATCGCACCTCCTCAGAAAAGATCCCCAAGCGTATTCAAGACCCCTCTTTAGGGAAGAACATCAAGACCTCCTCACGGAGAAGACTGTTTACCATGTATCGTCCCTAGTTGATGGTGGATCGTGTATCCTACTTTATGTACTCGAGGATCTAGCACATGTGTGACTATTTCTTGTTGGTTGAGTGATTCTCTCGTGTTTCCCCTCGTCATTTCCCTCGTTTTCCCCTCGTGTTCCTCGTGTTCTTCGCGGGATCCGCTCCTTTCGTGAAAGATCAGGCGATTAGGGTTCTACCCTACATCATCTATGGACCTGCAAGTTGAGGAGCGCTCGGACTTATTGGAAGCACCTTCGAACCTCCACTCATGCCACGACACCAACACTTCCATATTTGTTCATTGTGCTCACACATGTCATGCTCATTGGACATATCATACACATGACAAACTTGCATCTTATGCATGAATTGACTCACATTATGATTGCCTTGTTGCATCTTGTATTCCCATGTCGTCCATGATATATGAGCTTGTGCATTTCCTTAGCAAATTTGTTGTGATCTTCCTTGAAGGCATATTCATACATGATGATCATATTGCCCACCATCAATTGCATGATCACATCACATTGAGCATCAATTGCCATGTTCATGCTTTTGATAAACTGATAGAGGCTAGGTGTCCTGTCTTTCGATCAGATGGTGACTATCATTTTGGAGGAAGTCGACTTTGATGATCTGACTACGAACGTGCGAGGACGTCGCGCCTTAGCAATCGCTAAACCAATTCTGAGAGGTTATTGACCACGCCGGAGCATGATTAACCTGACCATGAAGGTCTGTTTCCTGCAGGCAAACGAAGAACAAGCAAGAAACTAAGATTGCAATCTGGATATTGCGAATATATGATGAAAGCTTTATTGATCAAGGTGGGGTTCTGTGACGCCTTTGTCTGGTCGTTAAACACAAACGAAGTACGCGAAGTTGCAGCTATGGCGAACTTTAATCTAAACAAAACCCAAAGTCTAAACGATGCCCTAACGGCTATATATACGTAGGAAGAGGGGGGAATTTCGTGGCCCTTGGAGGAGGGGTCCGGAACCAACCCTAACTCTAGTTTCCCCACACATACGGACTCTAAAACAGCCTATACTTAAGTATTTCGAAAATACATGGGCCTGGCTCAATAATAAAGTGATGCAGCACCTAGAATAGCCTCTAGACGAAATTTATGAAGTGACATCTTGTATATTTCGTCCAAGGCTTCATGCACTCCTTATGGTGGCTTCAAAGTCCTGAAATCATCACTTGTAACTCCGTTCTTGATTCCCTTGCGCATGCCATCATCTCCATGCTTGGTCTTGCTCTAGTGTTCATCCCTCTTATCCATGCCAGGCCCTTCATTTGTAATCAAAACAAATGTATCCAATTTGGGCAGCATCATATTCTCATGAACATTAGAATCATTACCAAGAAACGAAAGTACTTGATAATTTAATTGGCGTGCGCGAGTTCTAGTAATTGGTCCAGTATGTATAGCAGCAGGGGCTGTGGGTGTAACAATGGTATTGATGTCCTCATCATCATCCCCTTCGTGAAACGAAGTCGTCCTCGATGGAAGCTCATCTTCCTCACCCAAATAAGGCTTCAAATCTACAATGTTAAAGGTGGGACTAACCCCAAAATCTGTAGGCAGCTCAAGTTTATATTTATTATCATTTATTTTCTCTAACACCTTAAAAGGACCATCAGCACGTGGCATTAGCTTTGATTTGCGCAAATTAGGAAATCTATCCTTACGCAAATGTAACCAAACAAGATCTCCAGGTGCAAACACAACATGTTTTCTACCCTTATCTCCAGCAAGTTTACATTTAGCATGCATACGCTCAATGTTTTCCTTAGTTAACTCATGCATTTTTAAAATAAATTCAGCATGTTCTTTAGCATCAAAATTAACCTTCTCCGAAGATGGAAGAGGCAACAAATCAATAGGTGCACGAGGTAGGAAACCATACACAATTTCAAAAGGGCACATCTTAGTAGTATAATGCATTAAACGATTGTAAGCAAATTCAATATGAGGCAAGCATTCTTCCCACATTTTCTTATTATTCTTCAAAACATCCCTAAGCATAGTAGACAATGTTCTATCGACTACTCCAATTTGTCCATCGGTTTGGGGGTGACAAGTAGTACTAAAAAGCAGTTTAGTCCCCAACTTAGCCCATAAACATCTCCAAAAGTGGCTAAGAAATTTAGTATCACGATCTAAAACAATAGTATTTGGCACACCATGCAAGCGAATAATTTCACGAAAGAACAAATCAGCAACATTAACAGCATCATCACTTTTATGACATGGTATAAAGTGTGCCATTTTCGAGAACCTATCCATGACAACAAATATGCTATCCCTCCCCTACTTTGTTCGAGGTAAACCTAAAACAAAGTCCATAGATATATCTTGCCAAGGAACACTAGGTACAGGCAAAGGCATATATAAACCATGATGATTGAGTCGTGACTTACCTTTTTGACATGTAGCGCGGCGAGCAACAAAATGCTCAACATCCCGTCTCATCTTTGGCAAAAGAAATGTGTAGCAAGTATATCCTCCGTCTTCTTGATGCCAAAGTGTCCCATTAATCCTCCTCCATGCGCCTCCTGCAACTACAAAAGAAGAACGGAACTAGCTGGAATGCATAGCTTGTTAGCACGAAACACAAATCCATCATTAAGAACGAACTTGTTCCAAGTTCTCCCTTCCTTAGAATTCTGCAATACATGTCTAAATTCAGCATCATCCACATATTGATCTTTGATGGTCTGCAAACCAAATATTTTAAAGTCAAGTTGTGAAAGCATAGTATAATGACGAGACAATGCATCAGCAATAAAATTTTCTTTACCCTTCTTGTGTTTAATGACATAGGGAAAGTCTCAACAAATTCAACCCATTTAGCATGTATACGGTTCAGCTTTGCTTGACTTCTAATGTGTTTCAAAGATTCATGATCAGAATGTATATCAAATTCCTTGGGCCATAAATAATGTTGCCATGTTTCTAAGGTCCGAACAAGAGCATATAATTCTTTATCATAAGTAGGATAGTTCAGACTAGGCCCACTCAATTTTTCAGAAAAGTATGCAACAGGTTTGCCATCTTGTAATAACACACCTCCTAATCCAATTCCACTAGCATCACATTCAAGCTCAAAAGTCTTATTAAAATCAGGAAGTTGGAGTAAAGGAGCATGTGTCAACTTATCTTTCAATACCGTGAAGGCTTCTTCCTGTGTGGTACCCCAAACAAAAGGCACATCCTTCTTTGTAAGCTCATTGAGAGGTGCAGCAATGGTGCTGAAATCTCTCACAAAACGCCTATAGAAACCAGCGAGGCCAAGGAAACTCCTCACTTGTGTGACCGTTTTGGGTTGCGGCCAACTCTCAATAGCTTCAATCTTAGCTTTATCAACTTCAATTCCCCGTGGAGTTACAACACAGCCAAGAAAAGATACTCGGTCGGTGCAAAAGATGCACTTTCCAAGGTTACCAAACAAACGTGCATGTAGAGCAATAAAAACAGCACGTAAATGTTCCAAATGTTTCTCCAAAGATTTGTTATAAATCAATATGTCATCAAAGTAAACTACCACAAATCGTCCAATGAAAGCACATAAAACTTCATTCATTAATCTCATGAAAGTACTAGGTGCATTAGTTAACCCAAAAGGCATGACTAACCACTCATATAATCCAAACTTAGTTTTAAATGTTGTTTTCCATTCATCTCCCAATTTCATACGAATTTGATGGTATCCACTATGCAAATCAACTTTGGAGAATATTGTAGAGCCACTCAATTCATCAAGCATATCATCTAGCCTAGGAATAGGATGACAATAACGAATAGTAATATTATTAATGCCTCTACAATCAACGCACATACGCGACGTACCATCCTTTTTCGGCACTAAAATGATAGGAACAACACAAGGACTAAGGGATTCGCGTACATAACCTTTGTCGAGCAGCTCTTGTACTTGACGCATAATCTCCTTCGTCTCCTCTGGATTAGTACGGTATGGTGTGCGGTTGGGTAATGATGCACCAGGAATTAAGTCAATTTGATGTTCAATCCCTTGAATAGGTTGTAATCCCGGTGGCATGTCTTGTGGAAAGACGCCAGCGAACTCCTGCAAAATGTTAGTGATAGCAGGAGGCAAAGAGGAAGGCACGTCCTCGAATGAAAATAATGCCTCTTTGCACACAAAAGCATAGCAAACATATTTGCTAAAATCCAGATCATCAATATCAGATTTGGTGGCAAGTAAACATGCACTTTTCAATTTAATTCCAGAAGCAACACTAGATGGTTTATTATTAGGCTTCAATTGTTGCTCAAATTCTTTTGCCACAATCTGATTTTTACTCTTATTTTTCTCTTGTTTTGCTTTATTAGCTCTATTAATATCATCTTTCAAAATGGAATCAGGAGTCATAGGAAGCAAAGTAATGTTTTTATCCTTATGAACAAGAGTATACTGATTGTTTCTACCATGGTGTACAGAATTTTTATGAAATTTCCATGGTCTACCAACTAATAAGGAACATGCTTGCATAGGTACCACATCACAATCAACATAATCAGCATACATAGAGATACTAAAATGCACACGAACAGTACGTGTTACCTTAAACTTGCCGCTGTTGTTGAACCATTGGATGTAGTAAGGATGTGAATGCAGTCTTGTGGTGAGAGATAGCTTCTCCACCATCTCCATGCTAGCCAAGTTATTGCAGCTCCCTCCATCTATGATGACGCGAACCAAACGTTCCTTCACAACTCCCTTTGTATGGAACAAATTATGCCTCTGATTTTGCTCAGCTTGTGTGACCTGCACACTCAAAACACGTTGAGCAACTAAACATTCATACCTGTCAGCATCTTCAGGAGCCATGTATTGCATCTCATGATCAGAATCATCTCCACCGTGTTCTTCATGTGTAATAAGAGCCAAAGTCTCCTCATCATAGTCACTAGCGGACTCATACCCACCATCCTCAGTAGCAATCATCACACGCTGAGATTTGCATTCTCTCGCAAAATGTCCTCTTCCCTTACAACGACGACAAATAATATCACTTGTGTGCCCTGTTGATGTCATGGAAGAAGAAGAGCTCTGCACAGGCCCAACAGGTGTGTTCTTGGCAGATAGTGGTGGTTGTGCCTGCTTTCTTGTATCATGGCTGGAGGTGGCACTTGATAGAGGTGCTGGTCCCGTCGAAGTAGAGGATGCACGTGGTGTCCATAATGAAGATCGACCTGCAGAAAATTTAGTTCGCGCCAATGCCTGTCGATCCTGCACTTCACGTTCAGCTTTACAAGCAAGATGGAATAAACGAGTGATATTAGTATACTCCTTATACTCTAGAATGGACTCAATCTCTCTATTTAATCCACCCATAAAACATGCAATCATGGCTTCATTCTCCTCAACAATACCACATCTAATCATGCCAGTTTGTAATTCCTGATAATATTCTTCTACAGAATTTTTTCCTTATCTTAAACGCTGCAACTTTTGAAGTAATTCACGTTGATAATAAGGTGGAACCCAACGTGTATGCATAGAAACTTTCAAAGCAGCCCAAGTGGCTGGAATGGGATATAATCTACAACGTTCAGACCACCAAACACATGCAAAACTAGTGAAAGAACAAAGAGCAGCAGGAACACATCTCTCCTCAGGATATTGTAAACATGTAAAACGTTGTTCAATTTCTAACTCCCACGTAAGATATATATCAGGAACATATCTACCCTCAAATGGTGGAATATTCAATTTCAGTTTAGGAAGATGGTCATGATCTCGTACCTCAGGTGGTGGTGCAGCCCTACCGTTGAGATGATATGCATGAGGACGACTTGGTGGTGGTGCTGGTGGTTGCACGTAGTTCTAATTTTGATCAACCTCATTCTCGTAATTGTCCTCCACCTCTACAGTAGTACCAGGAGCTATAGAAGCACCAACAGTAGGTATAGCAGCACCAGAAGTTTGACCAGGCTCAATGGGAACGCGCTATGCTCGTCCCACTTGATTTGGAAGACGATGTTGGTGTTGTTGTTGTAGAGGTGTGACAAGTGCAGCGGGCGGTCGAAGGCGCGCGATCAGTTCATTAAACTTGTTATCGAGCTTTGTTTCGAACGCCTTCTCAATGCCATCTATCTTCTCCATGGCCTCTTCAAATCTATTTAGCACATCTTCCACCTGTCCACTCATCATTTGCTGAAACTTCTCATGTAACTCTTTGTTTGTCATATTCTCCCAGTCAGTCTCGTCGGCTTGTGATCCTGCCATGGTTAGCAGCAATAGAAACACACAAGAATATGATCCTACAGACTACTAGGAAGTGGTGGTGATGGTGTGGTGGACAGTCACAAATCCGTCAAGAGAATCTCAAATTCTTACCAGTTCTTACCAAGCAGCAGATGGTGATTAGCAACCGTTGTACTCAAAACTCTCAAAGCTTGGATAGAGCGATTACCAGGGAGAGTCAAACGCACGACGTAGACGTATGTGGAGCTCGGAAGGCTTATAATATGGTAGCAAAAAGGGTCAGCAATAATCAATTCAGATATGCAAAGTTGAATAAACGCTCAACGACGGTACTGTGCTCGTCCTAGGCTAGACCGTGCTAGAGCCGTGAGCCTAGAACACTAACAAAATCACGGCGCTGCACATAAACAAGGGAAAAGCACACGCTGGAATTTTTTTTGCTCTGTTTTTCTTCCGCTCCTCTTTTTTTTGCGCTCCTCTTTTTATGCGTAAAATCACTATAATGGCGAGTGTCTCAAAACTCTTCCCTCGTCAAACTGACAGGATGGGCACGAAAAAAATTTGTGACTTTTTTTTCAGAAATCAGGGCAGCGACACCTCAGGATGCTGGCGAGTGTCTCAAAACGCTCCGTGGGACCTAAAAATCACTATGATGGCGAGTGTCTCAAAACGCTCCGTGGGACCTAAAAATAGATAGGGAAAAATATTTTTGGTCGCCGAAATTTTGGCCTAAAAACTGCCCCGGGGTCTCCAGACTCTTTTTTTTCGAGACCTACTTAGGCAAGGAAACACAAAAGAAAAACTAGATGGATCTCGAAAACAAACCTAATAAGAAAAGAACTCGGATTGGTGGTAGACAGGCAGATGTATATGTGGACTCGAATTGGTGGTGGACAGGCGGATGTATATGTGGACTCGGATTGGTGGTGGACATGCGGATGTATATGTGGACTCGGATTAGTGGTGGACAGACATATGTATATGTGGACTCGGATTGGTGGTGGACAGACAGATGTATATGTGGACTCGGATTGGCGGTGGACAGGCGGATGTATATGGCAGCGGTAAGGAATATGTTGGTGGTGGATGGATATGGTAGGAACGATGACGATGGTGCGGCGGTGGCGTGACAACTTATGACCAGAACTCGAAACTCTAAAAGACTAGACTGTAAGACCAGCAACTTGACACGACGATGCAACCGCAAATTCAACAAAGCAAATACAGAAAAGATTATGCAAAGGCTCAGACTGGTTCGGATATGATGAACTAACCCTAATTTTTTTGTTGGCTTTTTCGTGGACTATAGGTATGAAGAACAGACTCGATCTAAACTATGAAAAACTGTAAAATCTCACCAAGCAACCTGGATATCTGATACCACTTGATAGAGCCTAAGGTGTCTCGTCTTTCGATGAGATGGTGGCTATCGTTTTGGAGGAAGTTGACTTTGACGATCCGACTACGAACGTGCGAGGACGTCGCGCCTTAGCAATCGCTAAACCAACTCCGAGAGGTTATTGACCACGCCGG
Organism: Triticum urartu; assembly: GCF_003073215.2. Lineage (NCBI taxonomy): Eukaryota > Viridiplantae > Streptophyta > Magnoliopsida > Poales > Poaceae > Triticum > Triticum urartu. Next base: position 334,850,869 of record NC_053028.1, on the reverse strand, counting down.
AGCACGATCAACCTGACCACGAAGGTCTGTTTCCTGCAGGCAAATGAAGAACAAGTAGGAAACTAAGATTGCAATCTAGATATTGCGAATATATGATGAAAGCTTTATTGATCAAGGTGGGGTTCTGTGACGCCTTTGTCTGGTCGTTGAACACAAACGAAGTACACGAAGTTGCAGCTATGGCGAACTTTAATCTAAACAAAACCCAATGTCTAAACGACACCCTAAGGGCTGTATATATGGAGGAAGAGGCAGGGAATTTCGTGGCCCTTGGAGGAGGGGTCCGCAACCAACCCTAACTCTAGTTTCCCCACACATACGGACTCTAAAAACAGCCTATACTTAAGTATTTTGAAAATACATGAGCTTGGCCCAATAATACAGTGACGCAGCACCTAGAATAGCCTCTGGACGAAATTTATGAAGTGACATTTTGTTTATTTCGTCCAAGGCTTCATGCACTCCTTATGGTGGCTTCAAAGTCCTGAAATCATCGCTTGTAACTCCGTTCTTGATTCCCTTGCGCATGCCATCATCTCCATGCTTGGTCTTGCTCCAGTGTTCATCCCTCTTATCCATGCCAGGCCCTTCATTTGTAAGCAAAAAAAATGTATCCAATTTAGGCAGCATCATATCCTCATGAACATTAGAATCATTACCAAGAAACGAAAGTACCTGATAATTTAATTGGCGTGCGCAAGCTCTAGTAATTGGTCCAATATGTATAGCAGCAGGGGCTGTGGGTGTAACAATGGTATTGATTTCCTCGCCATAAACCATCCCATTATGACATCATTTTGCACAATGGTTGCTTTGATCACATTCACCATACCTTTGTGCATACTACAAATCCTATTGTTCCCATGAATGCTTTGCATATCATTCTGTATCATCTTCATAAGCTTCAAGCGCTTTGTCACGAACAATCTTGCCGAACGAACTCATTCTTACATGATGGACCCTTTGTGTGTGCTAACCATTGTATTTCCAAGTGTTGTTTGTGTTTGCTCTTTTTGCATGTATACTCCTCCGGCGACACTTTGGAGTACTTGGATTGCAACATGTCTTCCTCTTCGTCCAACTACAAGTCCGTCCACAACAACCGTTTCCATGGTGATGAGGTTCTCGATCCTCCCCAAGGGAGGGGAGATGATGCGGAGCATCCTACGATCACCCCCTTGTACACTCAAGCATACACCTTTGGACCTAAGGTGAATTCGCTCCTTTCTGAATCTTCCCTTTTCGCATGTAAGACATGGATGCTACTTCAAGGGCGGACCTTGTGCATACCCAGGTACACCCGAGGTGACCATGGATAGCCCAAGGACCAAGGATGCACGGAAGTGAAGGAAGGAGAAGTAAGAAGGGCCAGCTTCTACAGTGGCCGGACATCCGGCCCGAGCCTGGACATGCGGCCCGAGCCCCGGAAATCCGGGATCGGCTATCCAGAGAGCACCGCGAAGGTCCAGCGCAGCCTGGACATCCGGCCATCACCCCGGACATCCGGCTCCTCCCGAAGCCCCGGACATCCGGACCTACCCCCGGAAATCCGGCCCCTTCCTATGCAGAGAGCTCCGGAAGCGACACGGACAGCCCGGACATCCGGCCCCATGCCCCAGACATCCGGCTCCTCCCGAAGCCCCAGACATCCGGCCCCTTCGCCCAGAAATCTGGAGCACGCTAACCATAGAGCAGAAGAATTGTGCAACGCCATCCCGGACATCCAGCCAGAGGCCCGGACATCCGGCACCTGCCTGTGCGCAGAGATCGGGCCAAGGGCCCATGTATCCCCCCTCTCACTTACCCCTTCGTGGGCTAGCACTATATATACTCCCCCACCTCCTCCTAGTTAGGGTTAGCATTGGTTTAGCTCATATTTAGAGATAGAGCATTGCTCATCCACATCGGATCTACTCCACGAGAGAGACCGCGGCCTCTACGGAGAAGATCCGTTTGGATTCAAGACCTACTTGCGGAGAAGAACATCAAGACCTCCTCACGGAGAAGATCGGCTACCTTTGTATCATTCGTTGTTGACTTTGGATCTTGTATCTTCCTTTGTGTTCATGGATCTAGCGCATGTATGATCATTCTTGTTGGTTTGAGTGTCCTCTTGTGTTCCCCTCGTGATTTTCCCCTCGTTTCCCTCCTCGTGTTCTTCGTGTTCATCGCAGGATCCGCTCTTTTCGTGAAAGATCGGCCGATTAGGGTTCTACCCTACATCACGCGAGAAGTTCATTGTTATCGAGCTTTGTTTCGAACGTCTTCTCCATGCCATCTATCTTCTCCATGGCCTCTTCAGATCTGTTTAGCACATCTTGCACCTGTCCACTCATCATTTGCTGCAATTTATCATGCAACTCCTTATTTGTCATGTTCTCCCAGTCAGTCTCGTCGGCTTGTGATCCTGCCATGGTTAGCAGCAATACAAAAACACACAAGAATATGATCCTACAGACTACTAACAAGATGTGGTGGTGGGTGTCACAAATCCGTCAAGCAAATCTCAAATTCTTACCAGTTCTTACCCAGCAGTAGGCGGTGATCGGCAACTGTCGTAGTCAAAACTCTCAAAGCTTGCATAGAGCGATTACCAGGGAAAATCAAACGCACGACGTAGATGTATGTGGAGCTGGGAAGGCTTATAATATTGATGCGGAGTGTCGGTGTCAAAAACCGGCGGATCTCGGGTAGGGGGTCCCGAACTATGCGTCTAGGCCGGATGGTAACAAGAGACAAGGGACACGAAGTTTTACCCAGGTTCGGGCCCTCTCGATGGAGGTAAAACCCTACGTCCTGCTTGATTAATATTGATGATATGGGTAGTACAAGAGTAGATCTACCACGAGATCGAGGAGGCTAAACCCTAGAAGCTAGCCTATGGTATGATTGTTGATGTGTATGTTGTCCTACGGACTAAAACCCTCTGGTTTATATAGACACCGGGTAGGATTAGGGTTACATAGAGTCGGTTACAGTGGTAGGAGATCTGCATATCCGTATCGCCAAGCTTGCCTTCCACGCCAAGGAAAGTCCCTCCGGGACACGGGACGAAGTCTTCAATCTTGTATCTTCATAGTCTAGGAGTCGGGCTAAAGGTATAGTCCGGCCATCCGAACACCCCCTAATCCAGGACTCCCTCAGTAGCCCCTGAACCAGGCTTCAATGACGACGAGTCCGGCGCGCATATTGTCTTCGGCATTGCAAGGCGGGTTCCTCCTCCAAGTACTTCATAGAAGATTTTGAACACAAAGATAGTGTCCGGCTCTGAAAAATAAATTTCCACATATTGCCATAGAGAGAATAATATTTACACAGATCTAATCTGCTGACGTATTCCGTAGTGTGAGATCACACCACGGCCAAGCTTTTATTCGAACCGTTTTACTGTCCCATCTTAGTGCGTTATGCGAGGCGGTTTCCTTGGCACGTCTTGTTAAAGCAGAGATCGTGTCCCCCTTACTCCGGGATTCTCATCAATACGGGCATGGGTAACCCAACCGCGCCATCGATTACGGCGCTTGGAGATAAGCGAGTTTTACCAGGCTGGTGGGGACATGTAGCTGCGTCCACCCATATAAGGGGATAAAGATCCACCTTTTCACCTACGCCTTCTTCCTCCTTCGCCTATCCATTCTTGCGCACTCGAGCTCCAGCGCCCAAGTCCGCACTCCCCACCTCAACCTTCTCCAGCCATGTCCGGAGCGGGAGGCAAGTGGATGGTCTCCTCCGTCACGGAGGGACACATCAAAAAGCCGAGGAAGGCCGGATACCTGTCTAACGACATCGCGTACCGGCTCCCCGAGAAGGGGCAGCTCATCCCCACCCCTAGGCCCCATGAGAGGGTGGTGTTTCTCCCCCATTTCCTCCGCGGACTGGTCTTCCCTCTCCACCCATTTGTCCAAGGGCTCATGTTCTACTACGGCCTGGATTTCCACGATCTGGCCCCAAACTTCATCCTCAACATCTTGGCGTTTATCATCGTGTGCGAGGCCTTCCTCCGCATCCGCCCCCATTTCGGGCTCTGGCTCAAGACTTTCAATGTCAAGCCGAAGGTGGTGCACGGCAGCCAGGCGGAGTGCGGAGGCGCCATGGTGGGAAAAATGGCCAACATCCTCTGGCTCGAGGGCTCCTTTGTGGAGACCCTGAAGGGGTGGCAATCGGGGTGGTTTTACATCACCGAGCCGTGCGACGCCGAATGGGTCGCACCCCCCGAATCCCGGTCCGGACCCCCAACGCGGCTCACGTCCTGGAAAGAGACGGGCCAGTCGTGGGGCAAAAAAGGAGAGCTAACCGGACTCCAAACATGCGTCAAAACCCTGGTGGACAAGAATCTCAAACTTGTCAACGTAGTCCAGGTTATGCTCATCCGCTTGATCCTCCCGTGCCAACAATGGGCTTTCAACCTGTGGGAGTTCGACCGGCGCAGCACCAAACTCTGAGCAGGCTCTTCGACATGACGTACGAAGATGCCTGGAGGGTGCTTTTCAAGGGCGCCGAGGCTCCCGCATCCGCTACTGAGTATCGCGGATTCAGTGCGCAGCGTCACGCTCTCGCGGTAAGCGGTTTTTTCCTTTTACAGGGTATCAGTTTTTCATAGTTTGACTCCATGCGGGATCTAAGCTCCCTTACCTTTGACAGGATTGGCAGGTGACATCTGGACAGATCAACTGTCCGGCTCCTTTGCCCGAAGGCCCAGCGGATGCTCGCTTGGCGAAGCTGCTGGTTCCGGCACCCTATGTGGTGCCGGAGAAGAAGGTCAACAAGAAGGCCACGGGGACTCGAAAGAGTGCCCGACGCCCGGAGGTGTCGGATTCATCATCCGACGAATCCAAGACGCACTCCTCCCGCGAAGACGAGGAGGAGCAAGAAGAAGAGACCCCTCCCCCTCCAGCGGGGGAAGGGAAGAAAAGGAAGGCCGCCCCAACTGGGGAGGCCATAGGGTCCAAGAAGGGAAAACCCTTCCTCCGGACTGCTCCGTCGGCGCCTAGGGCCAAGCCCCTGGCCAAATCGTAAGTATCCGGATACTAGAGTAATTTTATTTGTTTATTGCAAGCTTTCCCTCATGTCGAATATGTTTATGCAGCCCACCCAAAGACCGGCTTGATGCGTCGTCGAGCGGCTCACTGGACTCGTCGGATGTGAACTCACTTCCGACGGCTTCCTCCCCCCGCCCTATGGACGACACCAAAGTGTTGTCCCAACAGGTTCCAAGCCAGGAGGAGGTGGTCCTGGAGGCGCCGCAAGGCGACCTCCCGGACTCCAGGAGCAAAGGGGATGAAACCACCCAGGGTTCCAAGTCCGGCTCGAGGCCGGACACCGCCCCGGAACCTTCAAAGGTTCCAGAGTCCGGCGGGGGACCTCCTTCCAAGAGGAGCAAGTCCACCGTGCCGGCGGCCCCCGTCCAACCGGAGGCGCCAGACAATATGTTGGAGGCGCTCCAAGGCGCCTCCATCGATGAGGAGCACCGCGCTATTATGAGTGCGGTGGTCCAGAAGGTTTAGTCCGCCAAAAACGGACTGACTGAAGCTTGTACTAGCCTTTTTTCAGGCTTTGAGGTAAGTAAAGAAAGTGTAAATAATAGTACCACATAGATAGTAGCCCTTGATGCTCTGTTTGGCGTTCGGGAAGAAAAGCCGAATAGAGGATCAAATAGAATTCGCAGGAGTCTAACAAAAATGAGTCAATATGCATGTGCAGGCTACCCTGCATGTGTCCGCCGCACTGACTGCGGAAGTGGACATGCTAAAGCAGGACCTCGAAAGGTCCAAGAAAGAGCTCGAGCGTGCCAAGAAGCAGCTCGAGGACAATGAAGGTAGGAAATACCTTGTTTAAAATATGTATATAAAAAGGTGCAATTGCAAAAAATGACAGGATAATCGTGGCTATTGTAAGGGCCACGTCTGAGGTGGCGACCCTTAAGCAAGCGCTGGACGAGGCCGAGAAGAGGGCAGCCTCGGAGCGCAACGAGCGGGAGAAGTATGAGGCCGAAGTTGGCAAGGTGCGGCAAGAGCTCCAGGATCTCATGGAAAAGCATGAGAGTTTGGAGCTTGACTCAAAGACGCGAGCGTCCGAGCTCGTGGTGGCTATTGAAAATGCCAAGTCTGCCAAGGCCGAATCCCAGAAGACCCTCCATGAGTTGGATGAGGTGAAGAAGATAGCGGTGGGTAAGCCATTCTTTATGCAAAGCAAACATATAAACGTGAGTTACTCTTTACTTACCCGAATCTAGAGTTCTCAAGGAGCATTCGCAGACCTTCCCCGGAGTGTGTCCGATGCTGCCGCATTCTATCGAGCCGAGGAGGGCAGCTCGACGGAGAAGGTGTTCTGGTCTCAGTACGCTAAGGCCGGACACCCCGTGCCCCTGAGCGACCAGCTGAAGCAACTGGTCGAGCTCCACAAGGCGGCCGAACAGGCCATGAAGGGCCTCATAGTTTGGATGTGGCCTGGAGAGGCTCGGCCTGGGAGCTATTTCGGGCTGGTGCGGCGGCTGGTGGAGGCCTGTCCAAGGCTCGAAGTCATCAAGCGCTCCGTCTGCATTGAAGGTGCACTGGGGCAAGCTGGATGCTGAGAAGCTTGTGAAGGACGGGCCACCGCCGGGGAAAGAGCATCGCAAGCCCGATAATTACTATAAGGATGTTCTGAAGGGTGTCCGCCTTGTGGCGGATGAATGTTCTATGGATGCAATTTTTGAGTAAAACTCCCTCGTTTTGTCCTGTGCGATGAAAACTTGTTCATATGCGCTTAGCAATGCTGTTTGAATTTAAAATATTACCTTATGTGCGGCTGTTTATCAATTCTGAGAGATGGCGAGTTGTCGGCTTCTGCCCCCGTGCCGCTAGTGCTGGGGTGTTCGGGGATAAACCTGAGCGCTCTTTTTCCCATGTTTGGGTCCTTCGAGGGAGGCGCTCAGCCCAATGAACAAGGCAATCGGACTATAATGCATGAACACTCTCACTTAGCCATATAATTCTATAATTTTAAATTTTGGCGAAGCCCCTGGTATTCGGAAGACCGAGTTCGGGGCGCTATCCACGCCTTGGCCGGACAGAGCCGGCTCCTCGCCCTAAGCGGCATAAGTCTTTAGGGACTCGGAAAAACCTCTCGAACAGCGACCAGCTCTCGCTTCATCATGACAGTCAGTTTTAGCTTTCTCCACTGAGGTGCTCGACCCAGCTCAACCGGGGCACAATCGCAGTGGTTCTCCTAGTGCTACCTTAGCCGATATAGCGGAACGTAAGGCACCAAAACATAGGAGCCGGGCAAACGCAACTATTGACCCAAGACATGATTCGGAGCCGATGCATATAATGCTATAAGTTCGGGGTGCCGCACTTGTTAAAGTGTTCGGACATCTCACACCATATTGAGGGGTACTAAAGCCCCTGGCGTATTTTGGCCGTACCAACGTGTACGGGTGCAACATGTCGTTAAGGAACATATATAAAGAAAAAAAGGTAATGCAAAAATAGATGAAAGCTATGCATTGTTTATTAAAAAGGGCTGCGATCAAAGCAGAACGATACAAATAATGCGATAAGTGGAAGGTTGGACTAGTTAACATGTCCGTTCCAGGGGCAAGCTGCGGAATAGTATGCGGAACGGGTATACTGCTTGTGATAGAGACCACCTGGGAGTTCCGTAGTGCGGCGTGGCTGGCCTGCTTCCCTGGTTCTTGCATCATTTGAGCGGCAATTGAACTGCCGAACAGGCCTTCCGAAGGATGGAGTCCTGAAAGTAAGAGAAAATTAAAAAATCGGCAGCCCCTGGTACGGTTTAAGCCATGTTTTGGGCGTGCCGTGATGGTGCCCCTCCCCCTGTGCCCATGGTATCTCTAGAGCGTAGTTATGTACGCGAGGTACTGGCGTCGCCTTTTTGCGAGGGTTGGGGTTGGGGTCGCATTGCTACGCCTGCTCGGATCGTGTCAGGCGGTCTTGTTGTAGGTTACTCCAGGCGCGCTTGACGGTGTCCGGTCATTTAGTGGCCGGACTGGAGAACTGCCTGGAGAGGCTGCTTTGTACTTCCGCTGCAAGGGCTGCCGTGTGCTCCTCCGTTCGTAGGGAGCGCTCGGTGTTTCCATTGATCGTAATTACTCCTCGAGGTCCTGGCATCTTGAGCTTAAGGTATGCGTAATGCAGTACCACATTAAACTTAGCGAATGCGGTTCGCTCGAGCAGTGCGTGATAGCCACTGCGAAACGGGACTATGTCGAAGATTAGCTCCTCGCTTCGGAAATTATTCAGAGATCCAAAGACCACTTCAAGTGTGACTGAGCCTGTACAGTTGGCCTCTACACCTGGTATTACGCCTTTAAAGGTCGTTTTGGTGGGCTTAATCCTCGAGGGATCTATGCCCATTTTCCGCACTGTATCCTGGTAAAGCAGGTTCAGGCTACTGCCGCCGTCCATAAGGACTCTAGTGAGATGAAATCCGTCAATAATTGGGTCAAGAACCAATGTGGCGAATCCGCCATGATGGATGCTAGTGGGATGGTCCCTTCGATCAGAGGTGATCGGGCAGGAGGACCATGGGTTGAACTTTGGGGTGACTGGCTCTACCGCGTATACGTCCCTTAACGCATGCTTCCGCTCCCTTTTAGGGACATGCGTTGCGTATATCATGTTCATCGTCCGCACTTGTGGGGGAAAACCCTTCTGCCCACTGTTGTTCGGCGGCCGGGGATCCTCGTCGTCATCGCTATGCAGCCCCTTGTCTTCATTTTTGGCGTTTAACTTGCCTGCCTGCTTGAACACCCAACAATCCCTGTTGGTGTGATTGGCTGGCTTTTCGGGGGTGCCATGTATCTGGCACGAGCGGTCGAGTATTCGGTCCAAACTGGACGGGCCCCTAGGATTCCTTTTGAATGGCTTTTTCCGCTGACCGGATTTAGAGCCTCTGAATCCGGCATTAACTGCCGTATCCTCAGCATTGTCGCCGTTAATGTGGCGCTTCTGCTTGTTGCGACACGACCTGCCACTACTGTCCCTGGTGTCCGAATTACCAGGGTTCTTTGTCATATTGTTGCTACGAGCAAGCCAGCTGTCTTCTCCTGCGCAAAAGCGGTTCATTAGTGTCGTGAGTGCTGCCATAGATTTCGGCTTTTCCTGTCCAAGGTGCCGGGCCAGCCACTCATCACGGATATTGTGTTTGAAGGCTGCTAGGGCCTCAGCGTCCGGACAGTCGACTATTTGATTTTTCTTTGTTAGGAACCGTGTCTAGAATTGCCTGGCCGATTCCTCTGGCTGCTGAATTACGTGACTTAGGTCATCGGCGTCTGGGGGTCGCACGTAAGTGCCCTGGAAATTGTCGAGGAATGCGGCTTCCAGGTCCTCCCAACAACTGATTGATCCTGTTGGCAAGCTGTTAAGCCAATGCCGAGCTGGTCCTTTAAGCTTGAGTGGGAGGTATTTGATGGCGTGGAAATCATCACCGCGGGCCATGTGGATATGAAGGAGATAATCCTCGATCCATACCGCAGGATCTGTTGTGCCATGTGGATATGATTCGATGTTTACGGGTTTGAAACCCTCTGGGATTTTATGATCCATTATTTCGTTTGTAAAGCAGAGTGGGTGTGCGGCGCCTCTGTATTGGGCTATATCATGACGTAGCTCCAATGAGCCTTGTCTACTGTGTTCAGCCCCGCCGAATTTGTGGCCGGCATGACGGTTACCGTCTCTAGCCGTGGGGCGCCCACGCGATTTGTAGATCGATCTTGTTTTCCTTGCCTTGTCCTCCAACATGTCTCGTAAGTCCGGCGCATATTCCCGTGCCTTGGTATAAGGTGCGGCTTGAGTGGAGGGCCGAGAGGCCTCTCTGTCGCGACCGCGAGGTGGCCGGTCGGCCGCATCAAGTGCTTCCTCCTCTAATCGGGGTAGCAACCTGCGCTTTGGGTAGCTCTTGTAGGGGCGTTCGAGGTTATGCTCTTCGGCCACAAGGACTTCAGTCCATCTGTCGACTAGCAAATCTTGATCAGCCCTAAGCTGTTGCTGTTTTTTCTTGAGGCTTCCTGCCGTGGCCATAAGCCTGCGTTGAAAACGCTTTTGCTCGATGGGATCCTCTGGCACGACGAATTCGTCGTCGTTGAGGCTTGCCTCGTCTTTGGAGGGAGGCATATAATTATCGTCCTCGACCTCTCTATCTGCCGCTCTCTCGTGAGGGCTGGTTTCTCCATCCTCCTGTGCTAAATCTTGCTGGAGGGGGTTTTCTTTGGCGCTTTTCGGAGTATTATTATCTCCCATGCTGGAATCACCATGTTTGTTTTGGCAGGATTTTGAGCGGCGCCGCTGACGCCGGCGCTTAGGCTGTTTCTTGGAGGGGTCATCCTCCGCTGTTCCATCGCCATCTCCCTCTTTTGGGGTGTCCACCATATATATGTCATATGACGAGGTGGCTTTCCAGGGCCTAGTAGGCGCTGGTTCTTCATCATCTCCTTCATTGGCGTCCATACCGTCGATATCTTCGGAGTCAAAGTCGAGCATGTCGTTTAAGTCATCGACAGTGGCTACAAAGTGGGTGGTGGGTTGGCTTTGAATTTCTTCATCGTCCGTACCCCAACCTTGCTGACCATAGTCCGGCCAGGGCTCTCCTAATAAAGAGAGAGACTTCAGTGACTTCAGGATATCGCCAAAAGGCGAGTGCTGAAAGATGTCCGCGGCAGTGAACTCCATGATCGGCGCCCAATCGGATTCGATCGGTAGGGGCGCGGAGGGTTCGGAGTCCGGAGAGGAGTCCGAATCCTTGGAGTCACAAGCCTCGCAAAGTACGGGGCTGGTGCTTGGCTCAATCGCCGTTGGGGTTCCAGCCCCCGAGGTGGCGTCCAACCGCCCATCCTCGATCGGCGCAGTTGGCTCCGAATTATGGGTCAGGGCCGATGCAGATGCGGCCTCCAGAGCACTGTTCGGCGGCAGAGCTAGATCATGCTCGTCGTGACAGTGCGGCGCGCTCGGAAGTGGCTCGAATTCGTCGCAGATCAAGTCCCCGCGGATGTCAGCCGTGTAGTTTAAATTTCCAATTCTGACCTGACGGCCAGGGGCGTAGCTTTCGATCTGCTCCAGACGGCCAAGCGAATTGGCCCGCAGTGCGAAGCCGCCAAAGACGAAGATCTGTCCGGGGAGGAAGGTCTCACCCTGGACTGCATCGCTATCGATGATCATAGAAGCCATCGAGCCTGACGGCGACGACACAGAGGAACTCTCAATGAAAGCAGCAATGTCGGTGTCAAAACCGGCGGATCTCGGGTAGGGGGTCCCGAACTGTGCGTCTAGGCCGGATGGTAACAGGAGACAAGGGACACGAAGTTTTACCCAGGTTCGGGCCCTCTCGATGGAGGTAAAACCCTAAGCCCTGCTTGATTAATATTGATGCTATGGGTAGTACAAGAGTAGATCTACCACGAGATCGAGGAGGCTAAACCCTAGAAGCTAGCATATGGTATGATTGTTGATGTGTATGTTGTCCTATGGACTAAAACCCTCTGGTTTATATAGACACCGGGTAGGATTAGGGTTACATAGAGTCGGTTACAATGGTAGGAGATCTGCATATCCGTATCGCCAAGCTTGCCTTCCACGCCAAGGAAAGTCCCTCCCGGACACGGGACGAAGTCTTCAATCTTGTATCTTCATAGTCCAGGAGTCCGGCTGAAGGTATAGTCCGGCCATCCGGACACCCCCTAATCCAGGACTCCCTCACGGAGCATCCTACGATCATCCCCATGTACACTCGAGCATATGCCATTGGACACAAGGTGAACTCGCTCCTTTCTGAATCTTCCCTTTCCTCATGTAAGACATGGATGCTACTTCAAGCACGGACCTTGTGCATACTCAGGTACACCCGAGGAGACCATGGAGAGCCCAAGGACCAAGGCCAAGCATGCACGGAAGTGAAGGAAGGAGAAGGAAGAAGGGCCAGCTGCTACAGCGGCCAGACATCCGGCCCCAGCCGGACATCCGGCCCGAGCCCCGGAAATCCGGCATCGGCCATCCAAAGAGCACCGCAAAGGTCCAGCGCAGCCCGGACATCCGGCCATCACCCTGGACATCCGGCTCGTCCCGAAGCCCCGGACATCCAGCCCCTTCGCCCGGAAATCCGGCCCCTCCATCACCGAATGCTTCTGGAAGACCTAGGCCAGCCCGGACATCCGGCCTCCCAGCCCCCACATCCGGCCCATCGCAAAGCCACGGACATTCGGCCCCTAGCCCGAACATCCGGCGCCTGTGTGCGCATAGTGAACGGGCCAAGGGCCCATGGATCCCTCTTTCCAACTTACCCCTTCGTGGCTTAGACTATATATATACTCCCCCACCTCCTTCTAGTTAGGGTTAGCATTGTGATAGCTCATTTGAGAGATAGAGCTACACTCATCCATATCGGATCTACTCCTAGAGAGACCGCGGCCTCTACAGGGAAGATCCATTTGGATTCAAGCCCCCTTTATAAGGGAAGATCCCCCCGTGGATTCAAGACCTCCTCACGGAGAAGACCGGTTACCTCTTGTATCGTTCGTTGTTGACTTTGGATCTTGTATCTCCCTTTGTGTTCATGGATCTAGCACATGTGTGATCATTCTTGTTGGTTTGAGTGTTCCTCTCGTTCTTCCCCTCGTGTTTCCCTCGTTTTTCCCTTGTGTTCTTCGTGTTCTTCGCGAGATCCGCTCCTTTCGTGAAAGATCAGCCCCTAGGGTTCCTACCCTACATCAAATATGGTAGCAAAAAGGGTCAGCTATAATCAATTCAGAGATGCAAAGTTGAATAAACGCTCAACGACGGTACTGTGCTGGTCCTAGGCTAGACCGTGCTAGAGACGCGAGCCTAGAACACTAACAAAATCACGGCGCTGCACGTAAACAAGGGAAAAGCACACTCTGGAACTTTTTTTCGCTCTATTTTTTTCAGCGCTCCTCTTTTTTGCGCTCCTCTTTTTTTCGAAAAAAACACTATAATGGCGAGTGTCTCAAAACTCTTCCATCGTCAAACTGAATGGGCACGATTTTTTTTTTTTGACTTTTTTTCAGAAATCAGGGCAGCGACGACGAAAAAGTGCGACAAAAAATCACTATGATGGCACGTGCCTCAAAAGACTCAGAAAAGCCTAAAAATAGGATTGGGAAAAATATTTTTGCCTGGGATTTTTTTCAAAACCTACTCAGGCAAGGAAACATGAATCGGAAGTTAGATGGACCTCGAAAACAAACCTAATATGAAAGGAACTCGGATTGATGGTGGATATATGGTGGTAGGATATGGCAGTGGTGGTGGTATATGGATACGGATTGGTGGTGGTATATGGATACAGATTGGTGATGGTATATGGAGACAGATCGATGGCGGATAAGCGGTGGTGGTAGATGGCAGGGGCGATGATGATGGTGCGGTGGCGGCGTGACAACTTATGACAAGAACTCGAAACTCTAAAAGACTAGACTCTAAGACCAGCAACTAGACACGACGATGCAACCGCAAATTCAACAAAGCAAAATACTAGAAAGACTATGCAAAGGCTCAGATTGGTTCAGATATGATGAACTAACCCTATTTTTTGGCTTTTTTCATGGATTGTAGGTATGAAGAACAGACTCGATCTAAACTACGAAAAAACTATAAAATCTCACCGAGCAACCAGGAAATCTGATACCACTTGATAGAGGCGAAGGTTTCTTGATGTTTTTTCATAGATCCATGAACAACAGTTAGGGTTGGTTTCGGACCCCTCCTCCAAGGGCCACGAAATTCCCCCCTCTTCCTCCATATATACATCCCTTAGGGCATCATTTAGACTTCGGGTTTTGTTTAGATTAAAGTTCGCCATAGCTGCAACATCGCGTACTTCGTTTGTGTTCAACGACTAGACAAAGGCGTCACAGAACCCCACCTTGATCAATAAAGCTTTCCTCTTATATTCACAATATCCAGATTGCAATCTCAGTTTCTTGCTTGTTCTTTGTTTGCCTGCAGGAAACAGACCTTTGTGGTCAGGTTGATCGTGCTCCAGCGTGGTCAATAACCTCTCGGAGTTGGTTTAGCCATTGCTAAGGCACGACGTCCTCGTACGCTCGTAGTCGGATTGCCAAAGTCGACTTCCTCCAAAATGATAGCCACCATCTCATTGAAAGACAGGACACCTTTGCCTCTATCAAGTGGTATCAGATTTCCAGGTTGCTCGGTGAGATTTTACAGTTTTTCGTACTTTAGATCGAGTCTGTTCTTCATACCTAAAGTCCACGAAAAAGCCAAGAAAATTAGATTTAGTTCATCATATCCAAACCAGACTGAGCCTTTGCATAGTCTTTTCAGTATTTTGCTTTGTTGAATTTGCGGTTGATCGTCGTGTCTAGTTGCTGGTCTTAGAGTCTAGTGTTTTAGAGTTTCGAGTTCCAGTCATAAGTTGTCACGCCGCCACCGCACCATCGTCATCGTTCCTACCATATTTCACCACCACCAACATATTCCTTACCACTGCCATATACATCCGACTGTCCACCACCAATCTGAGTCCACATATACATCCGCCTGTCCACCACCAATCCGAGTCCACATATACATCTGTCTGTCCATCACTAATCCAAGTCCACATATACATCCGCCTATCCACCACCAATCCGAGTCCACATATACATCTGCCTGTCCACCACCAATCCGAGTTCTTTTCATATTAGGTTTGTTTTTGAGATCCATCTAGTTTTCATTTTGTGTTTCCTTGCCTGAGTAGGTCTCGAAAAAAAAATTCGGCGACCGAAAATATTTTTCCCTATCCTATTTTTAGGTCCCACGGAGCGTTTTGAGACACTCGCCATCATAGTGATTTTTTGTCGCACTTTTTCATCATCGCTGCCCTGATTTTCAAAAAAAAAGTCAAATTTTTTTTTCGGTCCCATCCTGTCAGTTTGACGAGGGAAGTGTTTTGAGACACTCGCCATTATAGTGATTTTTCACAAAAAAAGAGGAGCGCAAAAAAAAGAGCGCCAAAAAGAAAAAAGGGCGAAAAAAATTCCAGAGTGTGCTTTTCCCTTGTTTACGTGTGGCGCGGTGATTTTGTTAGTGTTCTAGGCTCGCGTCTCTAGTACGGTCTAGTCTAGGACCAGCACAGTACAGTCGTTGAGCGTTTATTCAACTTTGCATCTCTGAATTGATTATTTCCGACCCTTTTTGCTACCATATTATAAGCCTTCCCAGCTCCACATACATCTACGTCGTGCGTTTGACTCTCCCTGGTAATCGCTCTATCCAAGCTTTGAGAGTTTTGACTACGACTATTGCCGATCATCGCCTACTGCTGGGTAAGAACTGGTAAGAATTTGAGATTTGCTTCATGGATTTGTGACACCCACCACCACCTCTTATTAGTAGTCTGTAGAATCATATTCTTCTGTGTTTCTATTGCTGCTAACCATGGCAGGATCACAAGCCGACGAGACTGACTGGGAGAACATGACGAATAAGGAGTTGCATGATAAATTTCGGCAAATGATGAGTGGACAGGTGCAAGATGTCCTCAGTAGATTTGAAGAGGCCATGGAGAAGATAGATGGCATGGAGAAGACGTTCGAAACAAAGCTCGATAACAAGTTTAATGAATTGCTCGGGCGTCTTCCACCACCACCACCGGCTGCACCTAACGCACCTCTACAACAACAACAACAACGACTGATAGAGGCGAGGGGCCCGATCTTTCGATGAGATGGTGGCTATTGTTTCGGTGGAAGTCGACTTTGACGATCTGATGAGGACATAACTACCTTGGATATGACCAAAAATATTGCATACATTCATATTTGTCTGGTGATTTCTAGTGCAAACTATTCAATAATCTATTTATGTTTTCCAGAACAAAAATACTTCACACACTTTTGTGTTTTGTCTAATTGCAGGTGTATGGGACACTTGTACAATCCACATATGAAGATAAGGGAAAAGGAGAAGTTTAGGTTCTGTTCAAAAAGTCCTCTCACATCACTTTTGGGACAAGGGAAGATAGAGTCCAAGTCTCTCACGTTCTGGATTCAGATTTGGACTGCACAGACATACCTGAATCAAAATGTCAACAACTTTTTCATACGGACTCCGAATTGGGTGATTCTTTTTTTTGTTGGAAAGTAGATTTCTTGCTCTTTCCAACCCAATTGGAATCACCTTCAAATTCATCCGGAGCATTGAGATATCGACGAAACAATCTGACGCTGCAGCAGAATCCGAGTCAAACAACAAATCCAAAGGTGTTGCACCACCTCCACTTGGGCCCATGAGCCTTGTACGACCTAGGGTTAGTTTTAGGCTGCCATGGGATGTCCTCCCACCTCCTTGGCCGCCACCCCTTGCTCCAATATAAGTAGATCCATCTAGTAGTTTTTTTGGGGGATTTGTTTAGTTAAAAGTTAGCCATTGCAACTTCGTGTACTTCGTTTGTGTCCAACGAATAGACCAAGAGCGCTTACGGATCCCCACCATTATCAATACTTCATATATATTCGCAATATTCAGATTGCTCTATCATATTCTTGCTCGTTCTTCGATTGCTTGTAGGAATAGACCTTCATGGTCAGGCTGACCGTGCTTCCGGCATCGTGAGTAACCTTAGGAGATTGGTTTAGCGATTTCTAAGGCGTAACGTCGTGCACGTTTGTAGTCGGACCGTCAAAGTCGTCTCCACCAAATTGATAGTTATCATCTCATCGAAAGATCGGGACACCCTTGCCTCTATCGAGTGGTATCAGTTTTCAGGTTGCTCGGTGAGAATTTCTAGTTTTTCCTAGATTAGATTTATTTTCTTACCAATTGTTCAAGAAAAAGCCACAAAAAAAGTTAGATCTATTCATCCTTTGTCCAAGCCAATCTGAGCCTTTGCAATTTTCTTTTCATTGCTTGCATAGTTGAATTATCAGTTGCATCGTCGTGTCGAGTTGCTGGTCTTAGTGTCTAGTTCATTTAGAGTATCGAGTTCTGTTCACATTAGTCACGCCGCCGCTGCATCGTTATCCCTTCCGTTGTCCACCACCCATCCATCAATTTCCTCCACATGCTACCCACCGTTCATTGTCATAATCATAGTTGAGATCATTCTCATCTTCGTTTGATCCAATCTGCATCTTATCTAGTTTGTTTTGGAAAGAGGGAGAGAGAAAAAAAAGACGGAAAACAAGAGAGGAAAAAGTAAAAAAAGGAAGAAAAAGGAAAAAAAGTGTGAGGAGAAAAAAAAACAAAATTCGGACTCATCTAGACTCAATCTCGTAGTTGAATTTGGATTGGAATATGTTTTGTGCACTGTTCAGTAAAATAGGCATAACTTCCTCATACGAAGTCCATTTTGTCACCGTGAGTACTCAAATGAAAGCTAGCGAAGAGACGCATCTAAATAGTTGCAGAAGCAAGTTCAATATTTGGAACCTCAAAATCGGCTCCTAAATAGGTCTTTTTTCCCTCCCAAGTTCACGAACATAGCTTATTCCAGTTTTTCAGGCCAGTTTTAGAATTTTTTGACTCCTTATATGAACTCGGAATTGAGTGATTCCTTTTGCGTTTGAAAGCTTGAGTCAATACCATTCTTGAAAAAAAAATATCAAAAAATTAGCACAAACTTTTCCAGAGGAAAGTTGGAGAGAACATTGTTGATATATCCTGCTTGGCTGTTGTTTCACATCATTATCTTTACGACTATTGTGATCTTCACTTATATTTTGCTGTCCAGAGCTACTTCATATCCTTTATTGAAGCTAGTTGTGCTACGGCGTGACCTCATTAGTGTTCTAGGCTCGCGTCTCTAGTCCGGTCTAGCCTAGGACCAGCACAGTACCGTCGTTGAGCGTTTATCAACATTGCAGCTCTGAATTGATTATTGCTAATCTTTTGCTACCATGTATAGCCAACCTAGCTCCACATATTTCTACACCGTGTATATGTATGTTCCCCTGTCAATCGCTTTACACAATCTTCGGAGTTATTTGACACCGCTGGTTGCCTGTCACCACCTGCCGCATGGTAAGAACTTGTAAGATATTGATATTTGCTTTACTGTGAGCACTTTACAACCACATCCTAGTAGTTCATAAGAACATTATTCTTGAATTTTGTTTCTTGTTTCTACTAATCATGACAGGTTCCGGAGATAGAAGTTCTTGGGCGACGGACACATCTTCACGATCACGAGAGTTGGGACAACACACACATGCACATGGTCAGGTTATCTCTTTACCGTCATTTGAGGGTAGATTTAATCCTGCTATTTATCTAGCTTGGGAGCTTGAAGTAGAAAAAGTTTTTACTCACCATGATTTTTCTAAACTTGAGAGAGTACGAGCTACCATTAGAGCATTTACTGGTTTTGCTTCTGTTTGGTGGAGTGAAAATTGTAAGAAAAACATTGATAAAAAACCCAAAACTTGGAAAGTTTTGAAAGCTGTAATGAGACAACAATTATTTCCTCCTTACTATCGTCGTGAATTGCTTCGCAAATTGGAACAATTAAAACAAGGCAGTAGCACTGTTCATGCTTACTACCAAGAGTTCAAATCTTATATGCATCATTGTGACATGGAAGAATCTAAGGATGATACAATGAATAGATTTTTTGGTGGTTTGAACCATGATATCCATGCAAGGTTTCAGTATATTCCTCGTTGCATTACTGGTATGTATGTTCGCACTTGTACCTTTGAGAGACAGATACAGGAGGATGCATTGGGTGACTACAACAACTACTATTCCAGTTCATGCTCACCACCGCTGGTTGGTTCCTCCACCGTTGCACCTACTAGAGCAGCCCCACCTTGGATTGTGAGCGCGACATCATCTCAAGAGTATGGTACATTGTCAACGTGCGTACCTACATCAGCTACGTCTTTGCGATAAGGTAACAATAAAGGTATTGATGATATAACTTCACATGAGAATGATGCATGCCTAGTTAACTTGAATGCATCATGTGTTGAGTTACCTGTTGATTTGAGCACACCACCTATTTTAGAGAATCTTGTTACTGTCATGAATGCGTCATGTGATCAAATAACTGAAATACCAACAATTTTGAGTGCACCCATTGAATTAACTATTGATGCAAAAGAACCGATGTTTAATCATTTTGATATGACCTCTAATCTTGGTGATGATTCTATGTCCAATGACTTATTGCATGTTTGCTTATTTAAGCATGTTGTAGCATGTAAATTTGATGCAAGTGAGGTCTATTCACCAATGTTGGTATGGTTTAATGATGAACATTGTCAATCTTTTGAAATGAATAAGAGCTTCACTTATATGTCCAAGTCTCTCACGTTCTGGATTCAGATTCGACCTGCACAGACATACCTGAATCAAAACGTCAACAACATTTTCATACGGACTCCGAATTGGGTGATTTTTTTGTTGGTAAGTAGATTTTGTGCTCTTTCCAACCCAATTGGAATCACCTTCAAATTCATTCGGAGCATTGAGATATCGATGAAATAATATGATGCTGCAGCAGAATCCGAGTCAAACATCAAGTACAAAGGTGTTGCACCACCTCCACTTGGGCCCATGAGCCTTGTACGACCTAGGGTTAGTTTTAGGCTGCCTTGGGACGTCCTCCCACCTCCTTGGCCGCCACCCCTTGCTCCTATATAAGTAGATCCATCAACTAGCTTTTTGCAGGGGATTTGTTTAGTTAAAAGTTAGCCATTGCAACTTCATGTACTTCGTTTGTGTCCAACGACCAGACCAAGACCGCTTACCGATCCCCACCATTATCAATACTTCATATATATTCGCAATATTCAGATTGCTCGATCATATTCTTGCTTGTTCTTCGATTGCTTGAAGGAATAGACCTTCGTGGTCAGGCTAACCGTGCTTTCGGCATCGTCAGTAACCTCAAGAGATTGGTTTAGCGATTGCTAAGGCGCAATGTCGTGCACGTTTGTAGTCGGATCATCAAAGTCGTCTCCACCAAATCGATAGTTATCATCTCATCGAAAGATCGGGGCACCCTCACCTCTATCACGATTCGACTACGAACGTGCGAGGACGTCGCGCCTTAGCAATCGCTAAATCCACTCCAAGAGGTTATTGACCACGCCGAAGCACGATCAACCTGACCACGAGGGTCCATTTCCTGCAAGCAACGAAGAACAAGCAAGAAATTGAAATTGCAATCTGGATATTGTGAATATAAGAGGAAAGCTTTATTGATGAAGGTGGGGTTCTGTGACATCTCAGTCTGGTCGTTGGACACAAACGAAGTACGCGAAGTTGCAGCTATGGCAAACTTTTAATCTAAACAAAACCCAAAGTCTAAATGATGCCCTAAGGGCTATATATATGGAGGAAGAGGGGGGAATTTCGTGTCCCTTGGAGGAGGGGTTCGAAACCAACCCTAACTCTTGTTTCCCCACACATACGGACTCTAAAAACAACATATACTTAAGTATTTCGAAAATATATGGGCCTGGCCCAATAATAATGTGACGCAGCACCTAGAATAGCCTATGGACGAAATTATTGAATGTCATCTTGTATATTTCGTCCAAGACTTCATGCACTCCTTATGGTGGCTTCAAAGTCCTGAAATCATCACTTGTAACTCCGTTGTGGATCCCCTTGCACATGTGATGTAGGGTAGAACCTTGTAGGCCGATCTTTCATGAAAGGAGCAGATCCCGCGATGAACATGAAGAACACGAGGAGGGAAACGAGGGGGAAATAACGAGGGGAACACAAGAGAACACCAAAACCAACAAGAATGATCACACATGAGCTAGATCCATGAACACAAAGGATTCACACGGTACACAATCAACCAAGGACGATACAAGGGTAGCCGGTCTTCTCTGTGAGGAGGTCTTGATGTTCTTCTCCAAGAGGAGGTCTTGAATCCAAAGGGATCTTCTCCTTAGAGGCCGCGGTATCTCTCGTGGAGTAGATCCGATATGGATGAGCGTAGCTCTATCTCTCAAATGAGCTAAACCAACGCTAACCCTAACTAGAAGGAGGTGGGGGAGTATATATAGTCTAAGCCACGAAAGGGTAAGTGGGAAAGAGGGATACATGGGCCCTTGGCCCGTTCACTATGCGTAGACAGGCGCCGGATGTCCGGGCTGGGGGCCGGATGTCCGGCCGTTCGCGGGTGGCCACATGTCCGGGGCACGAGCCGGATGTCCGGGCTGGCGAGGATCGGCCTCGGTGCTCTCTGGATAGGGGGCGCCGGATTTCCGAGCAGGCGTCGGATGTCCGGCCCGTTGCGGGGCGCCGGATATCCGGATGTCGGCCGGATGTCCGGCCGCTGTAGAGTCTCCTAGCGTCTGTCTCTCTCTGGTCTTCTTCTGGTTGGTGGCACCGGATGTCCGAGCTCTTGCCGGATGTCCAGCCGTTGTAGCTCCACGGCGACTCCACTTGAGGCACTTCTCGATCCGCTTCCGTGTGGACTTGTCCTATGCTTCGAGCATCTCCATGGTCGTCCCCTCGGTTCCTAAGCACACGTAGTGTCTTTACATTAGGTAGCACCCATGTCTCGCACGAGTGGGACGGGCAAGCATTTAGAAACGGGTTCACCTTGTGTCCGATGGCGTATGCTTGAGTGTACATGGGGATGATCGTAGGATGCTCCGCGTCATCTCCCCTTCCTTGGGGAAGATCCGACCTCGGAACAAAAACCTCATCACCATGGAAACAGTTGTCGTGGACGGACTTGTAGTTGGACGAAGAGGAATACATGGCGCAATCCAAGTACTCCAAACTGTCGCTGGAGGAGTATACATGCAAAAAGAGCAAACACAAACAACACTCAGAAATACAATGGTTAGCGCACACAAAGGGTCCATCATGTAAGAATGAGTTCGTTCGGCAAGATTGTTCGTGACAAAGCGCATGAAGCTTATGAAGATGATATAGAATGATATGCAAAGCATTCATGGGAACAATAGGATTTGTAGTATGCACAAAGGTGTGATCAAAGCAACCATTGTGCAAAATGATGTCATAATGGGATGGTTTATCAAAAGCATGAACATGGAAATTGATGCTCAAAGTGATGTGATCATGCAATTGATGGTGGGCAATATGATCATCATGTATGAATATGCCATCAAGGAAGATCACAACAAATTTGCTAAGGAAATACACAAGCTCATATATCATGGACGACATGGGAATACAAGATGCAACAAGGCAATCATAATGTGAGTCAATCCATGCATAAGATGCAAATTTGTCATGAGTGTGAGATGTCCAATGACTATGACATGTGTGAGCACAATCAACAAATATGGAGGTGTTGGTGTACTAATGCTCGATGTCGTGGCATGAGTGGAGGTTCGAAGGTGCTTCCAATAAGTCCGAGCGCTCCTCAATGTGAAGGTCCATAGAGCCAATCTTCAATGTCGCTCCTCCTTTCGTGAGATGTATCATGTGGACAACAAGAAGGAGACAACAATGAAAGAGTGACCCATCCAATATGCGTATTTGAGGATGGCTCAAAGGGAATGCGTTCACCTTTATGAGGATGTCGAAAATGTTGGTGTTGTGCAACATGTACGCCTTCACATGACCAATGTGTTTCATGACGGTGCCACCTTGTGAATCCTTCAAAATGAAAGAACATGACAAACACTCGGAAAAAAATGAGGTTAGTGCAAATGCAACACCTATCATTCGAATGGTGAGATACCCAACAAGTGTATGCATCATGCTCATCATAAGAAAGGACAAGGGAGCATTTCATGGTATGGAGGCATATGATGCGAGAACAACCAAATACAATAAGCGCAATCAAACAAGCATGCATCACAAGTAAGATGTCCAAGTCTCCACGATCAATAAGCATAGCAAGTTGGCACTCAATACAACTGGATATGAGAGATGCCACTAATGGAAACAAGAGACAATGATCAAGACAAATCAAGTGAGAGGCATGAACATATACGTCATCCACCCAAGAAAGCGAGTAAGAATGGAACATGGGTGATGCGACAAAGCAATCAATCATAGTGATCAAGTCAAGCAAGCTAGTAGTGCAAAGATGCAACATACTAGGACTAATCATGGCAAGCATGTCATGTGTGCAAATGGGGGGCATACATAATGCACATGACATATCACAAGTATGGAAGCAAGATATGAGCAAAATATCATCAATGTATTGGTGAGAGGCCATATGTAAATAGCAATGGGACATCATGACTCTCCCAACACAACAAGCAACAATAGGATGAGGCACATGATAAACATGGCAATAGCAACAAGGATCTCCACCAAGCATGCAAATACACATAGCACTAGTAAAATGATGAATCATGGGTAAGTGCAAGCAAGGGTCACAATTGCATGGCAAAGACATAGAAATAGGCATAACATGCAAAGTGAACAAGTAGTATATAGCCCATAGCCGTGTGAGAACCAAGTAGAAGAGATGTGCATAGTCCTTGCACAAAAGGAACGGTGGTAAGGATAGTCCACGGGATCCCAAATCGTCGTTGCTCTCAAGAGCTCGTTTCGTCAACTCTTGGGATTGAGAGATTGACGAGTATATGTGAGTACCTACACAAAACAAAGAGAAAGGGAAAATTGTGTGTGCGTGGTATATGTACAAATCATCCATCATGATGCGCACGTGCTTGTGTTGGTTAGCACAAAATATCCAACGCTCAAATAAATGAGATGCGTGATATAGAAACATGTCATCCATCATGATAGGTTTGTTGTTATGTATAGCATAATGGAGACTCAAAGGATGTAATGCATCATGGGAAATATCGAGAGCATTGTTATGCGTGGGATGCATATGGTGCAAGCAATTATGAGAATCATGCAAAGTATGGAATGCATCAAAATCTCCTACTATGTATGAGGAAACTATGGGGGTCTCCTTATGAGCATTAATGGAAACATCACGTGGAGAATATTGACAACATCCAAAACAATGCATATTTGGAACAATGTGATCATGGCATGGCATAGTAGATGAATTGCGCAAATCGTGTAAAGGAAGCATGGCAATATCATCACATGAAAAACAAAAGCCAATGACCATAATCTCATCATCTATGCCATAAGTGCAAATGGGATTTATTATAACGGGGCATGCATAGTTACTATGTTGAGATTGGAATGATGCGATATGGGAGATCTCACTCATAGCATATGACAAGTTCAATGGATTGTCAAACATGATGTGACCAATAGAATTTTCACATGATATCCTATGGAGCATAGCATCACAACTAGACAACTCAACATGCTCATCATCATATTTATCATAAATAGGTAAGTCATGACATGAAGAAGTCGCACTAGCATGAAGCATGGGTATAGGTGTGTCAACATCATGCAAGCAATCATTGGTAAAATAGTCCACTATTGGGACAAGAGAAGCACCATCACCTATGTTACCTTTGGAGCATTGCTCATGTGTTGTATGTCAGGTGTCGAAGACCAAGTCGTTGTCATCTTCATTTTTATCGAACCATGTGGGGGTGCATCATCGTCCACCATGGCCATCGTTGTCTTCATTGGAGGTATGGACTCGTCGAGGATAGGCGTGTCATCTTGTACGAGACCTAGCACCAAAGAAGAAAACACACTCGGAGTAGAGGTTAAGTCGTTAGATATAATTGTGGCCTCACATGCCGTGTCAACAACCTCACTCACTAAGTGTTGTGGCTCACTCACTCCCTCTTAGATGCTCTCACTCATATGGTTGGTGGAGTCACTCAAATGGCTCTCAACCTCACATAGGATGTGTGTCATGCTCTCATGTGTGGGGCTAGTGGTGGTCACACTCATCTTCTCATAGGAAATGCACTCAATGTCACATATGGTGGAGTCACTCATGTCACTCATGTGGTGGTGGCTCTCCTCACATGGGAATTGGGGCATCTCTTCATATGTGGGTGTCGGAGAGATGTAGGTGCAAATGTCTCCATGCTCAATCATGTCGTGGTCGTAGCCGTGGATGAAGGCCGAAGATGGCACATCATCACTCTCCTCCAAGACCAAAGATAAGGTCTCATGTGCGGTCTCGTAGCTTGACTCGGAGTATGAGTCCAATATGGGCGCCGTCTTCATGTTGTTGACGAGGTTGATGCTCGTCGCCATGGTCGAAGGGGGTGGCCCTTGCTCGACCTTCTTGTCGTCGTATTGTTGTAGGAGGCCCCTATGATGTGGCACCTCGTAGCTCGTCTCCTTGACCGAAGGGAATTTCCCATGCTCGACCATCTTCCTTGAGAGGCTTCCGAAGATGGAAGTGTCGCCCTCGCTCGTAGTTGGTAGCCTTGTACTTGATGATGTCGATGTAGGTGAACTCACGGGAAGTAGGTGAAGATGCCGTACGTCCAAAGGAGAAGATGCCTTGATAGCACTTGGCAAAGATGCCAAAGTGGTGGTGGTAGTAGCCGTAGCACCATCTTGGTGGTGCTTGTCTCGCGTTCTTCTCTCGTGCTCATGAAGTTTGGACTTGGCGTGAACTAGGGCTTGTTGGGACTTGTGCATTTGCGCTTGGTGAGCATCGTCATGATGATGTTGGCGTTGTCGCACTTGAGCTCGTAGTAGATGTCGTTCGTCGTTGTCGTGCACATGTTGCTTGGAGGTGACTTGCCCTTCATGAAGAGGTGGATCACGAACGTGATGGTGGTCGCCATGGAGATGTGGACGTGGATGACTTGCACTTGCATCCTTTTTGCGCTCCGAAGACTTGTGACTTGAACGTCGCCACCTTGAGGATGATGAAGGGAAAGAACGGTTGATCAACAAGGTCCGAATCTCCTCCATCCTTGCATCTAGCTCCTCCTTTTGTGCGGAAAGCTTGTTGTTGATGTAGTCCCTTTTCCTTGCTTCGGAGTGACGAATGTTGATGGAGAGGTTCTCGATGCGCTCTCGAAATATTGATTGTGCGCCTTGCATTTGTCATTGTAGATCGAAGATTGATGCTTTGGTGATGTAGCTGTTCACGCCGTCGTTGTTGTGGAAGACCGGAGATGAAATGCCTTGCCAATCCATCACTCCAAGAGAAAAATGTGAGTGGTAGAAAGAGAAGAACGAATACCAAATGTACCTTGACCAAAGTTGAAAGTGGATCAATGATCACTCCAATGTGCACAAGGAAATAGCACAATTGGTACCAATTCTTGTCGGTTTCTCACACCTACACAAGTAAGGCTTATGGTGGAGCTCGGTGAGGATAGTGGCACAAAAATTTGATGCCAAATGTTAGCAAGAGTCAATAATGTTGAAAGAGATTCACAAATTCGCAAGTGAAACAAGTAGACCAATAGCTATATGTGGCACACGGAAACACACACACGGATAGATAAATGGACTCGTGTAACCAAGGGATGAGCTCAAAATGTGGAATCCACGGAAAATTCTCTTGCTGCACAACTCTAGAGAGACGCTAGCACGAATGCTCAATAGGCGGATACGACACTTGTGCACAACCTATAGGAGACAAAAATGCAACGACTTCTATCCCAAGTATGCTATGTATATGATGTTCCGGTGGTATGATCCAAGATGATCTTATATGCAATGTGGTATGATGCTATGGCACTTGCTTACAAGCTTCTTTGCTTTTTCTCTTTTGCTTAAAAGCTTTATTCTCTTTTTTATGGCCACTTTGCGAAATGCACAAACCAAGATAGCTATTGTGTATATACGGGAACAAACTTGAGGCGCAAGGGATGATATGATACCGATATGATATGGTATGTATGCAATGTATGGTGTAGATCACTAATGTGCACAAATAAAGTTGCCGGCAATACTCAAATGACTAGTATCGATAGGTAAGTGATGCAAAATGGGCTAGGGGTTATCACTGCAATGGCAAATGGATATACCATGGAGGGATCCCACGATGCTAAGATGATATGGAGGTTACCGTCCTTGGCGATGATGAGTGGCGGTGATCTTGATGGAGATGTCAAGATGATGGAGACTAAGTAGCCGAAACACCTTAGGAAACGGAAAACCGCAAACTCAAAATCTCAAATGTCAAATGATGATAGCGGGATGCGGTGGTGGTTGCGGAAACTCAATGGGATTGCGGAAATGCCATGATGGGTTATGCCAGTAGGCAATGCGGAAGTGCAGGCTAAGGTGGTGGACTATACACGGTGTCGGAGTTGAAAGCACAGCCCCTAAGTAGCCGAAACAGCTTAGGAGACACAACTCACAACACAAACAAAAATGGGTTAAGTCAGTGTGGAAGAAGTGTATGGTTCTTAAGCCTATGTGGAAGTTATGGTGGTGGTGGTGGTTGATGAAGAAGCAACCGTCCCTAATTAGCCTAGACACCTTAGGAGACTCAAATCACTCCTCAAGCAACCACTAATGTGATGGGGAACAAAATTGGTTAGGTTCCGGAAGTCGGTGGTGGAGTAGTGGACGATGTGGTGGAAGCCCTAGGCAAAGATGCCAAAGTTCCAAAAATATGATGGAGTCAAATGGTTTTGATGGTATTTTTGTTGGAAGGGGGATGTCAAGAGCTTTTCAACGAGCTAAAGAACGCGAAAATCAGACTCCGGATGAATTAGTTATGGACAAAACGGTGAAACGGGGATGGCTGAGATGTCAGGGGCCCGACATCCGGGCTCGGGGCCGGCAATCCGGGACCTGATGTCCAGAACCGAGCAGATTTGGTGCTCCAGGAGCCGGATGTCCAGACGGGGACCCGGATGTCTGGCCCAATGGCCCAGATGTCCGGCCTTTGGCCCGGATGTCCGGCCCGATGAATCCAGATCTCGTTTGGGGCGGAAATTTTCGAATTGGGGGCGGAAATGGTTGATTCCAAAGGCAAAATTGGAGAGATTTCGTGGATGGAAAGTGGGGAAAAGTGGGGATATGCTAGATCCACTTGAAACCAAGCAAATATATGGATCAAAATCAACAAAACTTCGTCAAACCAACAAATCACAAAAAAAACTTGGGGCTATTTTTGGTGGGGATCTTCGAAATTGGGGAAGAACACAACAAAATTAGGCTAGAAAACACAATGGGGAGGCTCAGAAATCATGATCAACGTGGCTCATGATACCAAGATCATGTAGGGTAGAACCCTATAGACCGATCTTTCACGAAAGGAGCAGATCCCGCGATGAACACGAGGAGGGAAACGAGGGGAAAATCACGAGGGGAACACAAGAGAACAGTCAAACCAACAAGAATGATCACACATGCGCTAGATCCATGAACACAAAGGATTCACATGGTACACAATCAACCAAGGATGATACAAGGGTAGCCGGTCTTCTCCGTGAGGAGGTCTTGATGTTCTTCTCTAAGAGGAGGTCTTGAATCCAAAGGGATCTTCTCCGTAGAGGCCATGATCTCTCTCGTGGAGTAGATCCGATATGGATGAGCATAGATCTATCTCTCAAATGAGCTAAACCAACGCTAACCCTAACTAGAAGGAGGTGGGGGAGTATATATAGTCTAAGCCATGAAGGGGTAAGTGGGAAAGAG
This sequence comes from Triticum urartu, assembly GCF_003073215.2. Taxonomy (NCBI): domain Eukaryota; kingdom Viridiplantae; phylum Streptophyta; class Magnoliopsida; order Poales; family Poaceae; genus Triticum; species Triticum urartu. The sequence goes on along the minus strand of NC_053028.1, from coordinate 334,822,445 downwards.
GGATACATGGGCGTTCACTGTGCGTAGATAAGCGTCGGATGTCCGGGCTAGGGCAGGATGTCCGGCCGTTCGCAGGTGTACGGATGTCCGGGGCACGGGACGGATGTCCGGGCTGGCGAGGTCGGCCTCGGTGCTCTCTGGATAGGGGGCGCCGGATTTCCGGGCAGTCGCCGGATGTCCTGCCCGTTGCGGGGCGCCGGATGTCCGGAGGTCGGCCGGATGTCCGGCCGCTGTAGAGCCTCCTAGCCTCTGTCACTCTCTGGTCTTCTTCTGCTTGTTGGCGCCGGATGTCCAGGCTCTTGCCGGATGTCCGGCCGCTGTAGCTCTGCAGCGACTCCACTTGAGGCACTTCTCGATCCGCTTCCGTGTGGACTTATCCTATACTTCGAGCATCTCCATGGTCGTCTCCTCGGTTACTTAGCACACGTAGTGTCTTTACATTAGGTAGCACCCATGTCTCGCACGAGTGAGAAAGGGGAAGCATTTAGGAATGGGTTCACCTTGTGTCCGATGGCGTATGCTTGAGTGTACATGGGGATGATAGTAGGATGCCCCACATCAGCATGCCATCATCTCCATGCTTGGTCTTGCTCCAGTGTTCATCCCTCTAATCCATGCCAGGCCCTTCATTTGTAAGCAAAACAAATGTATCCAATTTAGGCAGCATCATATTCTCATGAACATCAGAATCATTACCAAGAAATGAAAGTACCTAATAATTTAATTGGCCTGCACGAGCTCTAGTAATTGTTCCAGTATGTATAGCAGCAGGGGCTGTGGGTGTAACAATGGTATTGATGTCCTCATCATCCTCCCCTTCTTGAAATGAAATCGTGCTCGATGAAAGCTCATCTTCCTCACGCAAATGAGGCCTCAAATCTGCAATGTTAAAAGTGGGACTAACCCCAAAATCTGCAGGCAGCTCAAGTTTATATGCATTATCATTTATTTTCTCTAAAACTTTAAAAGGACCATCAGCACGTGGCATTAGCTTCGATTTGCGCGAATTAGGAAATCTATCCTTATGCAAATGTAACCAAACAAGATCTCCAGGTGCAAACACAACATGTTTTCTACCCTTATCTTCAATAAGTTTATATTTAGCATTCATATGCTCAATGCTTTCCTTAGTTAACTCATGCATTTTTAAAATCAATTCAGCACGTTCTTTAGCATCAAAATTAACCTTCTCCGAAGATGGAAGAAGCAACAAATCAATAGGTGCACGAGGTAGGAAACCATACACAATTTCAAAAGGGCACATCCTAGTAGTAGAATGCAATGAACGATTATAAGCAAATTCAATATGCGGCAAGAATTCTTCCCACATTTTCTTATTATTCTTCAAAACAGCCCTAAGCATAGTAGACAATGTTCTATTGACTACTTCAGTTTGTCCATTAGTTTGGGGGTGATAGGTAGTACTAAAAAGCAGTTTAGTCCCCAATTTAGCCCATAAATATCTCCAAAAGTGGCTAAGAAATTTAGTATCACGATCTGAAACAATAGTATTTGGCACACCATGCAAGCGAATAATTTCACGAAAGAACAAATCAGCAACATTAACAGCATCATCGCTTTTATGACATGGTATAAAGTGTGCCATTTTCGAGAATCTATCCACGACAACAAATATGCTATCCCTCCCCTTCTTTGTTCGAGGTAAACCTAAAACAAAGTCCATAGATATATCCTCCCAAGGAACACTAGGTACATGCAAAGGCATATATAAACCATGAGGATTGAGTCATGACTTAGCTTTTTGACATGTAGTGCAGCGAGCAACAAAACGCTCAACATCCCGTCTCATCTTAGGCAAAAAGAAATGTGTAGCAAGTATATCCTCCGTCTTCTTGACGCCAAAGTGTCCCATTAATCCTCCTCCATGCGCCTCCTGCAAGAACAAAAGACGAATGGAGCTAGATGGAATGCATAGCTTGTTAGCACGAAGCACAAATCCATCATTAAGAACGAACTTGTTCCAAGTTCTCCCTTCCTTACAATTCTTCAATACATCTTTAAATTCAGCATCATGCATATATTGATCTTTGTGGTCTCCAAACCAAAATAGTATAACGACGAGACAAAGCATCAGCAATAACATTTTCTGTACCCTTCTTGTGTTTAATGACATAAGGGAAAGTCTCAATAAATTCAACCCATTTAACATGTCTACGGTTCAGTTTTGCTTGAATTTTAATGTGTTTCAAAGATTCATGATCAGAATGTATAACAAATTCCTTGGGCCATAAATAATGTTGCCATGTTTCCAAGGTCGGAATAAGAGCATATAATTCTTTATCATAAGTAGAATAGTTCAGACTAGGACCACTCAATTTTTCAGAAAAGTATGCAACAGGTTTTCCATCTTGTAATAACACAGCTCCTAATCCAATTCCACTAGCATCACATTCGAGCTCAAAAGTCTTATTGAAATCAGGAAGTTGGAGTATGAGCATGTGTCAACTTATCTTTCAAAACCGTGAAGGCTTCTTCTTGTGCGGTACCCCAACCAAAAGGCACATCCTTCTTTCTAAGCCCGTTGAGAGGTGCAGCAATGGTGCTGAAATATCTCACAAAACGCCTATAGTAACCAGCAAGGCCAAGGAAACTCCTCACTTGTGTGACCGTTTTGGGCTGCGGCCAACTCTCAATAGCTTCAATCTTGTCTTTATCAACTCCAATTCCCTGTGGAGTAACAACATAGCCAAGAAAAGATACTCGGTCGGTGAAAAAGGTGCACTTTCCAAGGTTACCAAACAAACGTGCATCACGTAGAGCAATGAAAACAACACGTAACTGTTCCAAATGTATCATCAAAATAGACTACCACAAATCATCCAATAAAAACACGTAAAACTTCATTCATTAACCTCATGAAAGTACTAGGTGCATTAGTTAACCCAAAAGGCATGACTAACCACTCATATAATCCAAACTTAGTTTTAAATGTTGTTTTCCATTCATCTCCCAATTTCATACGAATTTGATGGTATCCACTACGCAAATCAACTTTGGAGAATATTGTAGAGCTATTCAATTCATCAAGCATGTCGTCTAGCCTAGGAATAGGATGACGATAACGAATAGTAATATTATTAATGCCTCTACAATCAACACACATACGCGACATACCATCCTTTTTCGGCACCAAAATGATAGGAACAACACAAGGACTACGGGATTCACGTATATAACCTTTGTCGTGCAGCTCCTGTACTTGATGCATAATCTCCTTCGTCTCCTCTGGATTGTTATGGTATGGCGCATGGTTGGGTAATGATGCACCGGGAATTAAGTCAATTTGATGCTCAATCCCTCGAATAGGTGGTAATCCCGTTGGCACGTCTTGTGGAAAGACATCTGCGAACTCCTGCAAAATGTTAGTGATAGTAGGAGGCAAAGAGGAAGGCACATCCTCGAATAAAAATAAAGCATCTTTGCACACAAAAGCATAGCAAACAGATTTGCTAAAATCTAGATCATCAATATCAGATTTGGTGGCAAGTAAACATGCACTTTTCAATTTAATTTCAGAAGCAACACTAGATTGTTTATTATTAGGCTTCATTTGTTGCTCAAATTCTTTTGCCACAATCTGATTTTCACTCTTATTTTTCTCCTATTTTGCTTTATTAGCTCTATTAATATCATCTTTCAAAATGGAATCAGGAGTCATAGGAAGCAAAGTAATATTTTTATCCTTATGAACAAGAGTATACTGATTGTTTCTACCATGGTGTACAGAATTTTTATCAAATTGCCATGGTCTACCAAGTAATAATTAACATGCTTGCATAGGTACCACATCACAATCGACAGTACGTGTTACCTTAACCTTGCCGCTATTGTCGAACCATTGGATGTAGTAAGGATGTGGATGTGGTCTTGTGGTGAGAGATAGCTTGTCCACCATCTCCATGCTAGCCAAGTTGTTGCAGAACGTTCCTTCACAACTCCCTTTGTATGGAACAAATTATGCCTCTGATTTTGCTCAGCTTATGTGACCTGCACACTCAAAACACGTTGAGAAACTAAACATTCATACCTGTAAGCATCTTCAAGAGCCATGTATTGCATCTCATGATCAGAATCATCTCCACCGTGTTCTTCATGTGTAATAAGAGCCAAAGTCTCCTCATCATAGTCACTAGCGGACTCATACCCACCATCCTCAGTAGCAATCATCACACGCTGAGATTTGCATTCTCTCGCAAAATGTCCTCTTCCCTTACAACGACGACAAATAATATCACTTGTGTGCCCTGTTGATGCCATGGAAGAAGAAGAGCTCTGCACAGGCCCGACAGGTGTGCTCTTGGCAGATAGTGGTGGTTGTGCCTGCTTTCTTGTATCACGACTGGAGGTGGCACCTGATGGAGATGCTCGTGCAGTGGAAGCAGAGGATGCACGTTTTGTCCATGATGAAGGCCGACCTGCAGAAAAGTTAGTTTGCGCCAATGCCTGTCGATCCTGCACTTCACGTTCAGCTTTACAAGCAAGATGTAATAAACGAGTGATATTAGTATACTCCTTATACTCTATAATGGTCTGAATATCTCTATTTAATCCACCCATAAAACGTGCAAGCATAGCTTCATTCTCCTCAACAATACCACATCTAATCATGCCAGTTTGTAATTCCTGATAATATTCTCCTACAGAATTTTTTCCTTGTCTTACATGCTGCAATTTTTGAAGTAATTCACGTTGATAATATGGTGGAACCCAATGAGTACGCATAGCAGTTTTCAAAGCAGCCCAAGTAGCTAGAATAGGATATAATCTACAATGCTCAGAACACCAAACACATGCTAAAATAGTGAAAGCACAAATAGCAGTAGGAACACGTCTCTCCTCGGGATATTGTAAACATGTAAATCATTGTTTAGTTTCTAACTTCCAAGTAAGATATATATCAGGAACATATCTACCATCAAATGGTGGAATATTCAATTTCAGTTCAAGGAGATGGTCATGATCTCGTACCTGAGGGGGAGCTCTACTGTGATGCCCTTGATTCAATCGTACATTAATCATACATGCAAATGTGTACGATCAAGATCAAGGACTCACGGGAAGATATCACAACACAACTCTAGACACAAATCAAAATAATACAAGCTTTATATTACAAGCCAGGGGCCTCGAGGGTTCGAATACGTAAGCTCGAAAACACAAGAGTCGGCGGAAGCAACAATATCTGAGTACAGACATAAGTTAGACAAGATTGCCTTAAGAAGGCTAGCACAAAAGCAACATCGATCGAAAAGGCAAGGCCTCCTACCTGGGAGCCTCCTAACTACTCCTAGTCGTCTGCGGTGTTCACGTAGTAGTAGGCATACTCTGGATAGTAGTAGTCATCAGTAGCGTCGTCTGGCTCCTGGGATCCGTCATCTGGTTGCAACAATCGGGTATGGAGGGAAAAGAAGTAGCAAAGCAACCGTGAGTACTCATCCAAAGTACTCGCGAGACTTACATCAGATCTAAACTAAGTATGCATCTGTATCGAAGGGAATGGGTTGTATCTGTGGGCTAAACTGCAAAATGCCAGAAGGGAAGGGGAAAGCCTAGCCTATCAAAGACTAGCATCTTCAAGCATCTTGCAGCATATAGAAGAGTACAGATCAACATAATGTAAGTAGTAGTGTTATCAACCTCGGCCAGAGATCCTTTCTCGACTCCCTGCGAGAAAGCAATCCCAGAGCCATACTATCCAGTTATCATCTCATATCCAAGTCTCATCTCCATGTCTCATCTCAAGTATCCAGTTCTAGTTGTATCGATCGGGATACAACTCCAAGTGTCTGTTACCGTAGGACAGGCTATCGATAGATGTTTTCTTCCCTGCAGGGGTGCACCAACTTACCCACCACGCTTGATTAACTCTGGCCAGACACACTTTCCAGGGTCATGCCCGGCCTCGGCCAAACAATACGCCGCAACCCGACCTAGGCTTAATAGAGAGGCCAGCACGCCGGACTAAACCGATGCCCCCAGGGATCATGGGCCATCTCCCCGGGAACTCCTGCACGTTGCGTACGCGGCCGGTGAGCAGACCTAGCTACCTCCTTCAACAAGGCAGGAGCTTACGTAGTCCAACCTGGCGCGCGCCGCTCAGTCGCTGACATCTATGAAGCTTCGGCTGATGTATACGACGCAGAACGCCCATACTATGCCCACGTGATGGTTAGTGCTATCAGGCCAAAGGCCCCTCGGATCAAATATCCAAATCATAGTGGATTAGGAGCACGCGGTAACGAGCAGAGACTCACGATCGATGTGACCCCGTCGCCCCGTCTCGAGTACTTGCCGCAAGGGCTAAGAATGCCCGGCCACGCCTCGTAAGTATCTCACGGGCACCCTCCAGGTCAACCCGACTCCACATCACTCGCTATTAAGCTCGCGCGGGTACCCCTTAGGGCCGACCCATCTTTAGTAACATGGCTCAGTACAAAGGCATAGTAACCAAAGTAACTGTGTGTCTAACACCAAGGGGAAAACCCGAGGAATCACCCTCGGTGAATTCCACTCGATGTTGTCATCAAGGTGAACGTAAGAGGATCCACCCTCGAGGTTCACACTTGAGGGGTTGCACGACAGAGCCGTAATGGAAGTGGTTATGGAGGAAATCACCCTCGATGACCTCGATCGTATAGCTACACTACATAGATCTCATTAGGAGTGATGTTTGAGGTTCACCCTCGTCACTCGATAGTAACTCTGTAGTGTCGTACAACTAGGGGGGTGATGTGTGGTGTCGGGGCCTGGACGTCGATCACGTTGATCGAGTCATCGAACATAAAGCGGGGCAACTAGGACAAGGTGGGGTCACTGATGGATCTCTAACCAACCTATACTAAGCAGTTTAGGACAAGCAGGTAAGGTATGAAAGCAGTTAGCAACAACAGGCTATGCATCAGAGTAGGATCATACAGAATGCAGTAGCAGTTCTAATGAAAGCATGAGAAGGAAAGAAATGGGCGATATTGGAATGCTCAAGAGGGGTTTGCTTGCCTGGTTGCTCAGACAAGGAGGGGTCGTCGGTGACGTAGTCGATCACAGTGGCATCATCGGTCTTCGGGTCTACGAGAGAGAAGAGGGGGAAGAAATAGTAAATACAGAGCAAACAATGCATCACAAGGCATAACATGACGACGGGCAGAGCTAGGGTTGCCCTAACGTAGTACTACACGTTGCAGACGGAGGGGATAAACATCCGAGGATGAATTCCCGGCGTTAGGTGGATTCCGGACAGATGAAAGAGAGGGGACGGTTCCATGCTGAACATGCTAGGGGCATGCGACAGATGAACGGACCGCATACTCGGATTCGTTGGATCTTTCTGAGCAACTTTCATATAGAAAACATTTTCATCGGAGTTACGGATTATTTTCTATGAATTTCTAAAGATTTTATTATTTTCTGGATTTATTTTATTTACAGAAAACGATATATGACATCAACATGATGTCATAGTGACATCAGCAGGTCAACCGACGGCTGACCAGGTCAAACCTGACATGTGTGTCTAGTGGGTCCCACATGTCAGCGTCTGTGGCACTGAAAGTGGATTAAATTGACTAACAGAACTAGTTAGGGGTGTGGAGATCCAAAAAGAGAGAAGAAGCCATCTAGCTACTAACTATGGACCCGAAGATCTGAGGTAAACTACTCACACTTCATCGGAGAGGCTATGATGACGTAGAAGCCCTCCGTGATGACGTCCCTCTTCCGGCGGAGCTCCGGAATAGGCCCCAAGATGGGATCTCGTGGATACAGAAAGTTGCAGCGGTGGAATTAGGTTTTTGGCTCCGTATCTGGTCGTTTGGGGGTACATATGTATATATAGGAGGAAGAAGTACGTCAGTGGTGCATCGAGGGGCCACGAGGCAGGGGAGCGCGCCCTAGGGGGGGCGTGCCCCCCACCCTCGTGACCGCCTCTCTGATGCCTTGGCGTAGGGTCCAAGTCTCCTGGATCATGTTCGGTGAGAAAATCATGTTCCTAAAGGTTTTATTCCGTTTGGACTCCGTTTGATATTCCGTTTCTTCGAAACAATGAAATAGGCAAAAACAGCAATTCTGGGCTGGGCCTCCGGTTAATAGGTTAGTCCCAAAAATAATATAAAAGTGGAAAATAAAGCCCAATATAGTCCAAAACAGTAGATAATATAGCATGGAGCAATCAAAAATTATAGATACGTTGGAGACGTATCACATCACCGCGTCACTCTAACCCAACGGCACCGGCTATGGTGGTCGAAAGCGACGGCAGTGACGAGCTCAGGCGGCGGACAGAAAAGTGGCGCAGCGGCGAGCTAGCTATGGTGATGCACAAGCCGCGAGGATAGGAAAGGAGGGAGGGAGGAGCTCACCGCGCGGCACATGAAGGCCGGTGAGAGGCTTAGTAGCAGCAGCAGGCGTCGGCGGAGATGAAGAAGAACGACGGCAGCCGGAGATGGGGACGAAGGGGATCCGATGCTGCCATGCCTCCGAGCTCCAGCTGAGGCCACCGGTCGAAGGAGTAGACCCCCGCGGAGCTCACTGACAGGGTCAGCGGGCGCGGGGCCACGGGTGGCCGCGACAACGACGGAGGACGGCGGCGACCGTGCTCGGGTGGTGGCTCTGAGAAGGAGGCGAGGCGACGGAGCGAGCGGGGAGAGGGGATAGGGACTGGCGCGAGTGGGGGTAGCAGGGCAAGTGTGAGGGGAGAGGGGAGCCCGAGGCGTCGGGGGTCTTATCCCTCGTTGTCGACCCAGCGAGGAAGGTGGATGGGCTGGGCAGCTGGAGTGGGCCGGCCAGGTGGGTGTAGTCCAAGGAGGGGGTAGAGGGCCTCTCCGACTTTTCCTTTCCCTTTTTTCTTTTTTTTATTTTCAGCAACTTTTGCATTTTCCTTTTTGTCAAAAATGACTTTGCAAAATTATGCCACTGATCAAAACAAATTCAAAGAATTAAGGTGCACTGCCACAAAAGGTTGGGAGGCTTTTGGAAAAGTTGCCAATTTTATAAATTAAAAAGGGAATTTAATTTATTGCTTAAGTTACTGTTTTAAGTAGTTTAGGCCACTTAAACCCTTTGCAAAAATGTTGGTTCACCACCAATATTAGTTGTGGAATATTTGGCACATGATGAACAGTTTTGTTTTCATGTCTGAGCATTTTGAATTTCACAGAGAATTTGAATTTGAAGTCAACTGGAATTTGAAAGAACATGAGACAATAATGATCAGGCACATGTTTAGCAAAAAGATTAACTTAACCCAGGGGTTACTGTAGCATCATTACTCCGGGGTGTTACACCTACCATTCCCATTATTTGCATGTGGACGACCTGGTGGTTGCGGTGCTGGTGGTTGCACGTAGTTCTAATTTTGATCAACCTCATCCTCGTAATCTCCCTCAAAATCCTCCTCCTCTGCATTAGCAGCAGGAGCCATAGAAGTATCAACAGCGGCACCAACAGTTTGGACAGGTGCAAGAGGGAGACGACTCGCTCGACGGAGGGTTGTTTCACGACGTGGAGGTAGTCGTTGTTGTTGTTGTTGTAGAGGTGCGTTAGGTGCAGCCGGCGGTGGTGGTGGAAGACGCACGAGCAATTCATTAAACTTTTTATCGAGCTTTGTTTCGACCATCTTCTCCATGCCATCTATCTTCTCCATGGCATCTTCAAATCTGTTTAGCACATCTTGCACCTGTCCACTCATCATTTGCTGAAATTTATAATGCAACTCCTTATTCGTCATGTTCTCCCAGTCGGTCTCGTCGGCTTGTGATCCTGCCATGGTTAGCAGCAATAAAAACACACAAGAATATGATCCTATAGACTACTAACAAGAGGTGGTGTTGGGTGTCACAAATCCGTCAAGAAAATCTCAAATTCTTACCAGTTCTTACCCAACAGTAGGCGGTGATCGGCAACTGTCGTAGTCAAAACTCTCAAAGCTTGGATAGAGCGATTACCAGGGAGAGTCAAACGCACGACGTAGATGTATGTGGAGCTGGGAAGGCTTATAATATGGTAGCAAAAATGGTCAGCAATAATCAATTCAGAGATGCAAAGTTGAATAAACGCTCAACGACGGTACTGTGCTGGTCCTAGGCTAGACCGTGCTAGAGACGCGAGCCTAGAACACTAACAAAATCACGATGCTGCACGTAAACAAGGGAGGAGCACGCTCTAATTTTTTTTTCACTTTTTTCCTCTCTTTTTTGCTCCGCAACAATTTTTTTTCGAAAAAGTCTACAAATGGTCCAAAAACTGCCTAGCCAGAATTTTCTAGACTTGGGGAGTCTGACTTGGTCACGACTGCGAATAGCACGGAAGTTGGGGAGTCTGACTTGGTCACGACTCGAAGTATCGCGTGATTTGGAACTCAAAAACAAAGCAGCAAATACTGGACTTGGACTAGGACTGATGGCGGAGATGAATCTGGTGGAACTCGGACTGGTGGTTGTATATGGTGATGGTATGTCTGGACTCGGATTGGTGGTGATATATGGCAGCGGTGATGAAGATGATGCGGGTAGCATGAAAGTTCGGGAGTCCTACTCTATCACGACTCGGAGTATCGCGTGATCTGGAAGTCCAAAATAGAGTAACAAAATACTGGACTCAGACTAGGACTGGTGGCGGAGATGAAACTGGTGGAACTCGGACTGGTGGCGGCGATGAATCTGGTGGAACTCGGACTGGTGGCGGATATATGTTGCAGGTGGACTCGGATTGGCGTGATGGCGGTGGATATGTGGTATATGGCAGCGGCGATGACGAGGGTGGTATATGGCAGCGGTGATGACGATGGTGGTATATGGAAGCGGTGACGATGATGGTGGTATATGGCAGCGGTGATGATGATGATGCGACGGCGGCGTGACTACTTGTGAACAGAACTCAAAACTCTAAAGGACTAGACACTAAGACCAGCAACTAGACACGACGATGCAACCGCAAATTGAACAATGCAAAACCCTAAAAAGATTATGCAATGGCTCAGATTGGTTCGGATATGATGAACTAACTCTAATTATTTTTTGTGGCTTTTTCGTGGACTGTAGGTATGAAGAGCAGACTCGATCTAAACTACGAAAAAATGTAAAATCTCACCGAGCAACCAGAAAATCTGATACCACTTGATAGAGGCGAGGGGCCCGATCTTTCGATGAGATGGTGGCTATCGTTTTGGTGGAAGTCGACTTTGACGATCTGACTACAACGTGCGAGGACGTCGTGCCTTAGAAAACGCTAAACCAACTCCTAGAGGCTATTGACCACGGCGGAGCACGATCAACCTGACCACAAGGGTCTATTTCCTGCAAGGAACGAAGAACAAGCAAGAAATTGAAATTGCAATCTGGATATTGCGAATATAAGAGGAAAGCTTTATTGATGAAGGTGGGGTTCTGTGACGTCTTGGTCTGGTCGTTGGATACAAACGAAGTACGCGAAGTTGCAGCTATGGCGAACTTTTAATCTAAACAAAACCCAAAGTCTAAACGACGCCCTAAGGGCTGTATATATGGAGGAAGATGGGGGGGATTTCATGGCCCTTGGAGGAGGGGTCCGAAACCAACCCTAACTCTTGTTTTCCCACACATACGGTCTCTAAAAACAGCCTATACTTAAGTATTTCAAAAATACATGGGCATGGCCCAATAATAAGGTGATGCAGCACCTAGAATAGCCTTTGGACGAAATTTATGAAGTGGCATGTTGTATATGTCGTCCAAGGCTTCATGCACCCCTTATGGTGGCTTCAAAGTCCTGAAATCATCACTTGTAACTCCGTTCTGGATCCCCTTGCGCATGCCATCATCTCCATGCTTGGTATAGCTCTAGTGTTCATCCCTCTTATCCATGTCAGGCCCTTCATTTGTAAGCAAAACAAATGTATCCAATTTAGGCAGCATCATATTCTCATGAACATCAGAATCATTACCAAGAAACAAAAGTACTTAATAATTTAATTGGCGTGCATGAGCTCGAGTAATTGGTCCGGTATGTATAGCAACAGGGGCTGTGGGTGTAACAATGCTATTGATGTCCTCATCAACGACTACCTCCACGTCACGAAATAGCCCTTCGCCGAGCGAGCCGTGTCCCTCTTGCGCCTAGTCAAACTGTTGGTGCTGCTATTGATTCTTCTGTGGCTCCTACTGCTGACGCGGAGGAGGAAGATTATGTGGGAGATTACGAGGATGAGATTGATCAAAATCAGAACTACGTGCAACCACCAGCACCACAACCATCAGGTCGTCCACATGCAAATAATGGCAATGGTAGGGCTCCCCCTCAGGTACGAGATCATGACCATCTCCCTAAACTGAAATTGAATATTCCACCATTTGAGGGTAGATATGTTCCTGATATATATCTTAGTTGGGAGTTAGAAACTAAACGACGATTTACATGTTTACAATATCCTGAGGGGAGACGTGTTCCAGCTACTGTTTGTGCTTTCACTAGCTTTGTATGTGTTTGGTGGTCTGAACATTGCAGATTATATCCTATTCCAGCTACTTTGGTTGCTTTGCAAACTGCTATGCGTACTCGTTGGGTTCCACCATATTATCAACATGAATTACTTAAAAATTGTAGCGTTTAAGACAAGGAAAAAATTCTGTAGAAGAATATTGTTAGGTATTACAAATTGGCATCATTAGATGTGGTGTTGTTGAGGAGAATGAAGCTATGCTTGCGCGGTTTATGGTTGGATTAAATAGAGAGATCCAGACCATTCTAGAGTATAAGGATTATACTAATATCACTCGTTTATTCCATCTTGCTTGTAAAGCTGAACGTGAAGTGCAGGATTGACAGCCATTGGGACGAACTAACTTTTCTGCAGGTCGATCTTCATCATGGACACCACGTGCATCCTCTAGTTCGACTGCACCAGGATCTCCATCAGGTGCCACCTCCAGCCGTGATACAAGAAAGCAGGCACAACCACCACTCTCTGCCAAGAGCACACCTGTCGGGCCTGCGCAGAGCTCTTCTTCTTCCATGGCATCAACAGGGCACACAAGTGATATTATTTGTCGTCGTTGTAAGGGAAGAGGACATTTTGTGAGAGAATGCAAATCTCGGCATGTGATGGTTGCTACTGAGGATGGTGGGTATGAGTCCGCTAGTGACTATGATGAGGAGACTTTGGCTCTTATTACACATGAAGAACGCGGTGGAGACGATTCTGATCATGAGACGCAATACATGGCTGCTGAAGATGCTGACAGGTATGAATGTTTAATTGCTCAACGTGTTTTGAGTGTGCAGGTTACACAAGCTGAGAAAAATCAGAGGCATAATTTGTTCCATACAAAGGGAGTTGTGAAGGAACGTTCTGTTCGCGTCATCATAGATGGAGGGAGCTGCAATAACTTGGCTAGCATGGAGATGGTCGAGAAGCTATCTCTCACCACAAGACCGCATCCACATCCTTACTACATCCAATGGTGCAACAACAGCGGCAAGGTTAAGGTAACACGTACTTTCATGTGCATTTTAGTATCTCTACACATGCTGATTATGTTGATTGTGATGTGGTACCTATGCAAGCATGTTCCTTATTACTTGGTAGACCATGGCAATTTGATAAAAATTCCGTACACCATGATAGAAACATTCAGTATACTCTTGTTCATAAGGATAAAAATATTACTTTGCTTCCTATGACTCCTGATTCCATTTTGAAAGATGATATTAATAGAGCTAATAAAGCAAAACAGGAGAAAAATAAGAGTAAAAATCATATTGTGGCTAAAGAATTTGAGTAACAAATGAAGACTTATAATAAACCATCCAGTGTTGCTTCTGAAATTAAATTGAAAAGTGCATGTTTACGTGCCTTCCTCTTTGCCTCCTGCTATCACTAACATTTTGCAGGAGTTCGCTAAGGTCTTTCCACAAGACGTGCCACTAGGATTACCACCTATTCGAGGGATTGAGCATCAAATTGACTTAATTCCCGGTGCATCATTACCCAACCGTGCACCATACCGTACCAATCCATAGGAGACGAAGGAGATTATGCGTCAAGTACAAGAACTGCTCGACAAAGGTTATATACGCGAATCCCTTAGTCCTTGTGTTGTTCCTATCATTTTAGTGCCGAAAAAGGATGACACGTCACGTATGTGCGTTGATGGTAGAGCCATGAATAATATTACTATTCGTTATCGTCATCCTATTCCTAGGCTAGATGATATGCTTGATGAATTGAGTGGCTCTACAATATTCTCCAAAGCTGATTTGTGTAGTGGATACCATCAAATACGTATGAAATTGGGAGATGAATGGAAAACAGCATTTAAAACTAAGTTTGGATTATATGAGTGGTTAGTCATGCCTTTTGGGTTAACTAATGCACCTAGTACTTTCATGAGATTAATGAACGAAGTTTTACGTGCTTTTATTAGACGATTTGTGGTAGTTTACTTTGATGACATATTGATTTATAGCAAATCTTTGGAGGAACATTTGGAACATTTATGTGATATTTTTATTGCTCTACGTGATGCACATTTGTTTGGTAACCTTGGTGAAAGTGTAACTATCCCTAGGTGGTTTTGGTAATTCATAACAACATATAGCTCATTGAGCTAATGCTATTCCAAGATGATTATTTCAGGAAAGCTCAATGATTGGCATGGCATGGATGTGAAAGTGGAACCCTCAAAATGCTAAGGACAAAGGATTGGCTCAAGCTCAAAAGCTCAAGACTCTTCATTTCATATTTTAGTGATCCAAGATCACATTGAGTCCATAGGAAAAGCCAATACTATTAAGGAGGGATGAGGTGTTGCTTAATGAGCCTCTTGCTTCATGTGCTTAGTGATATGCTCCAAAACCCTCAACTACTTTCCCATATCCACATATGACCTAAACTCCAAGCCAAACTCGGTCCTACCGATTTTTCCTATCCGGCGCCACCGAGTTTCACTTGTCATTAGCCACTACCAAACCCTAGCAAATTCGGTTCTACCGATAAGGTTCTCGGTCCCACCGAGATGGGGTTGCAATCTCTCTGTTTCCCTTTCGTAACTTTTCGGTCCCACCGAAAGAGCGAATCAGTCCCACCGAGATTGCAATGTAAACTCAGTGTTTCCCCTTTGTAACTTTTCGGTCTCACCGAGTTCCACTCGGTCCCACCGAAAGAGCAAATCGGTCCCACCGAGTCTGCCTGACCAACTCTCTGGTTAGCTAATTACCAAACTCGGTCTCACCGAGTTTGTGTAATCGGTCTCACCGAGATTACGTTATGCCCAAACCCTAACCTAATCGGTCCTACCGAGTTGCATGTCAGTCCCACCGAAATTCCTAACGGTCACTAGGTTTACTATTTCGGTCCGACTGAGTTTATTGATTCGGTCCCACCGAGATTGGAAAACTGTGTAACGGTTGGATTTTGTGTGGAGGCTATATATACCCCTCCACCTCTTTCTCATTCCAAGGGAGAGCCATCAGAACACACACATCATTCCAACTCATTTGTTCTGAGAGAGTACCACCTACTCATGTATTGAGACCAAGACATTCCATTCCTATCATATGAATCTTGATTTCTAGCCTTCCCAAGTTGCTTTCCACTCAAATCTTCTTTCCACCAAATCCAAATCCTATGAGAGAGAGTTGAGTGTTGGGGAGACTATCATTTGAAGCACAAGAGCAAGGAGTTCATTACCTACACACCATTTGTTACTTCTTGGAGAGTGGTGTCTCCTAGATTGGCTAGGTGTCACTTGGGAGCCTCCGACAAGATTGTGGAGTGAACCAAGGAGTTTGTAAGGGCAAGGAGATCGCCTACTTCGTGAAGATCTACCGCTAGTGAGGCAAGTCCTTCGTGGGCGATGGCCATGGTGGGATAGACAAGGTTGCTACTTCGTGGACCCTTTGTGGGTGGTTGCTTCTTCGTGGACCCTTCGTGGGTGGAGCCCTCCGTGGACTCGCGCAACCGTTGCCCTTGGGTGGAGCCCTGTGTGGACTCGCGCAACCGTTACCCTTCGTGGGTTGAAGTCTCCATCAACGTGGATGTAGGATAGCACCACCTATCCGAACCACGGGAAAAACATCCGTGTCTCCAATAGCGTTTGAAATCTCCAAACCCCTCCCTTTATATTCTTGCAAGTTGCATGCTTTACTTTCCGCTGCCAATATACTCTTTGCATGCTTGCTTGAATTGTGTGATGATTGCTTGACTTGTCCTAAAATAGCTAAAATCTGCCAAGAACTAAAATTGGGAAAAGGTTAAGTTTTTATTTGGTCAAGTAGTCTAATCACCCCCCTCTAGACATACTTTCGATCCTACAAGTGGTATCAGAGCTTTGGTCTCCATTTGCTTGATCTCCATAGCTTTTGGTGGTCATAGCCTTGGTTTCACAACCTAGGAGAGTATGGCGTCTAGCGAGGGAAATTATCACCGTAGAGGTCCTTACTTTGATGGTACTAATTTTGCTAGTTAGAAGCATAAAATGAAAATGCATATTCTTGGACATAACCCCGCTGTTTGGGCTATTGTGTGTGTTGGCTTGCAAGGTGACTTCTTTGAAGGGAGAGAACCAAACCATGAAGCTACCGCGGAAGAGTTGAAGATGTTGCAATACAATGCTCAAGCTTGTGATATTCTCTTCAACGGATTGTGCCCCGAAGAATTCAACAAAATCAGCCGCCTTGAGAATGCAAAGGAAATTTGGGACACTTTGATTGATATGCACGAAGGTACCGACTCCGTCAAGGAATCCAAGTTGGATGTGCTTCAAAGCCAACTTGACAAGTTCAAGATGAAGGATGGTGAAGGTGTCGCTGAAATGTACTCTAGGCTTGCTCTCATCACAAATGAGATTGCCGGCTTAGGAAGTGAAGAGATGACCGATAAATTCATCATCAAGAAGATCCTAAGAGCCTTGGATGGAAAATATGATACCGTGTGCACATTGATCCAAATGATGCCAAATTACAAAGATCTCAAGCCAACGGAAGTGATTGGAAGAATTGTTGCTCATGAGATGTCACTTAAGGACAAAGAGGAACTTCACAACAAGTCAAGTGGTGCCTATAAAGCCTCATGTGAAGTCCCTACATCATCAAGTGAGAAACAAGACTTCAATGAAGAATTGAGCTTAATGGTGAAGAACTTCAACAAGTTCTACAAGAGTAGAAGCAAAGATAGAAGCTTCAAATCAAGATCCTACAATGACAAAAGATCTTCTAGTCGAGAGCGAAACTGTTACAATTGTGGAAGACCCGGACACTATTCCAATGAGTGTACGGCTCCCTACAAGAGAAGAGAAGATTCTCCAAAAAGAAGAAGCAAAGGATCACCACCAAGAGAGAGAAGGAGTAGAGATGATCGTTATGAAAGAAGATACTCACGGAGAAGCAAGGATTCGGAAAGGAAGGAAAAATCATCAAGGAGCTACACAAGACGAAGACATCAAGCTCATGTTGGTGAATGGGTATCCGGCTCCGACTCCGACAGCCACTCCGAGAGAAGTTATCACTACGACTCCGAAGATACTCAAGATGAAGGTGTTGCCGGTCTAGCACTTGTGTCAACCAACTCCTACGACATATTTGACTCACCAAATGAAGGAATTGGAAGATGCTTCATGGCCAAAGGTCCTAAGGTAACACACCCCGAGTATGTTGATTTCAATAGTGATGAAGATGACTTGTTAGGTGATGATTTGATTGGTGACAACTCTAGTGATGAATACTATGATGAAAGACCAATTAATCATGCTAATCAAGATAAAACGAATGACAATGATAAGGCGAAGATTGAGGCTCTAACTAAAGAACTAAAAACTCTTAAGTTAGCTCATGACACTATCTTCGAAGATCATCGAGAACTTTTAAGGGCTCATGAGAAGCTACGCTTTGAAAAGCTCAATCTTGAGCAAGAGCATGAGTTCTTAAGGGCAATCAATGATGATCTCCGCCAGAAAAGTTCTTCTTACATTGCCAAGCGTTTACTCTTATCCACTTACATGCCTCAAGTCAAGTCTAGTAACAAGAAAGATTCTTCCTCTAGTAGTAACAATGATCATGCTAAATCCAATATTGTTGCTTCTAGTAGTTCTCTTGATTCCACTAATGATTCTCTTAGCCAAGTTACACTTGAGCAAGAAAATAGCTTATTGAAGGGAATTATAGAGAAAGGAGTGTACAAAAGCCTTGCCGGGAGTAAGCAATTCGAGGAAATTGTGCGCAAGCAAGGAATGCACCGGAAGAATCAAGGTGTTGGTTTTGAACGAAAGTTCAATGCCAATGGAGTTGAGTGGGAAGAAGATCAATACCCCAAGACAAAGTTTGTCCCTCAACAAGAGAAGTATACTTCTTTCAAGGGGACACAAGCTCAAGATGATCTTCCACCACAAGACTACGAGCAAAAAGGCAAGGACAAGCTTCAAGAGGAAATTGATGCATTTAAAGAAGCTCCTAAGACCTTAGTCAAGTGGATTCCCAAGACTACTTCAAGTTCCACTTCATCAAGTACGACTACAACTCCAAGGATTCCCATCAAGATGATGTGGATCCAAAAGAAGAAGAACTAGAGAGTTCTTGAGGGTGACTCCGCCAACATACTTCACTCTTATCATTTTGGCAAGAACAAGTGCAATCAACTTCCACATCTTGCACTAGTTCAAGGAGTCACAAACCCTCTTGTTGGTAAGACAAGGGACAAGGTAACCTAAAGTTTTCATGGACATCATCTTTTGTGTGCATCACTCTATGTCTATGGATATCCTTGTTTGTTCCTTGTGGGACTAACCCATGTAGGTATTGAAAGTGCAATTCACTCAAAAGGATAGCTCCAAGAGATCTACATCAACATTGAGCATCCACATCTTCAATATCTACATGAAGTCATCATCGACAAAACCCAAGGTTAGTTCATCCCTCTTAGGGGGGATATCACATCTAGGGGGAGCTTTACTCTAAGACTTGAGCTAAAGCAACTCTAAAGATGTGAACAAAACAATGCTTTATGTAAAAGTGGTAACCCCACTTGAGCTTAAACGATGAGTATGACCTACGATCAAGTGTTCTCACTTGACTCCTAAGTCAATATACTCATATATAGATGACCTAGTCATCGCAAATTGCTTGATAGATGCTAGAATTGGTTGTGCATGCTTTGCCACATATTTCATTTGCCATCTTATTGTGTGAGCATGCTGATTGCATATTTTACTCATTCGAGGACATCCACTTGTTGCTTTGATTGTTTGGCTTTATCCTCTTTTGCCAAGTGGATGGACAAGAATGCCTAAGAACCTCCTCTAGCTATCTATGCTTTTCTCGTCTCAAACTCTATTCATGCTGCATCACAAAATTTGATCAAGTCAGATTCGAACCACTCTGTGTGAGGAGCGCTCGGAGTCCCCGATTCGTCATAGACTTAAACTTCCAAAACCTCTTTATGAATCTCGGTCTGACCGATACTCCATTTTCGGTCCTACCGAGTTCATTAAGTTGATCTAGGTTTTCGATCTTGGTGCAACCGATTTGAACTTTTCGGTCACACCGAGTTGCAAAAACTGCACACAGTTTTGCATCTCGGTGCCACCGAGTCGTTCCACTCGGTCACACCGACAGGGTCGGGCTATATATAGTGACGGGCAGAATTTTGGAAATTTCTCCGAAACCTCCTCGCCTGCGCGATAGCCTGCTCTGCCTTCATGGTCTCCGGATTGTCTCCTCGCCGCCAGTAGCCTCCAATCGCTGGTCTTCGCCGCCGTCAACGGATTTTTGCCCCGCCGTTGCCACCGTAGCAAGTCCACGCCGAACTAGGGTATGGACTTGATCTTTGTGCTATTCCTCAATATGATTCCTAGCACATTGTGATCATCATGATTCTTGCCACGTTTGATAAACTTCTATCCAGTCAAAACGCTCATAGATTAGGTTTAATTCGAAAATTCTAGGTTTAGGTTTCCGCCGAAACCATCTCGGACCCACCGAGTTGAAAAACTCGGTCCCACCGATCTGGCTTTTGCCATTGCACAATTTAAACTCGGTCTGACCGAGAATAACTTATCGGTGCGACCGATTTTGGAATTCTGTGAAACCCTAGCAGTCTCGGTGCCACCGAACTGTGACTCGGTCTGACCGAGTTCACCAGTTCTGGTGCCAAAACTGCTTCGGTGTCACCGAGTTTGAAAATCGGTAGATCCGAGATGCTTTCTGTGGAAAACTAAAACTAAGTTTTTGAATTAATCTTTTGCAAAAATCTCTGCTTTTTGTGATGCTCATCCACTCTATCTCTTCTATAATCTATTCACAGGGTCAGCAGTCAGTTTGCAACATGTCTGATCAAAGTGACAGCCAGAACCTCTCAGAGCAGCAAGTTGTGATGAGTGAGGGCACTAGCCCCTCAAGTTCTTCTGATGATGGCAGCAGGAGCACACCCAGCAATCTGCCTAAGGCTGCCACACGTCAAAGGAAGAAGAGAACGTCTGATTCTGAGGATGAAGACTATGTGGCAGAGGAAGAGGCCACTTCCAAGAGAGTTGAGCCAGCTCAAGGCTCAAAGCCAGGCCTGAAAATTAAGAGGCCAGCAGGGAGGCAGCCAATGTCAAAGGCTAGAGCCTCAACTGAGAAGCCTGCACCTGCTCCCATTGAGCCTGTTGCAGCTGAGGGCAAAAAGAGGAAAGAGAGGGTGAAAAAGACTGTAGCCAAAGTGCTTGGGAAAGCCTCCATCATGGTAGAAAAGGAGGAGGAAGAAGAAGAGGCAGCTGCACCAGTGCCCAAGGCAGCCAAAGTCATGGGAGATGCTATAAGGTCAGGAACAGCTGCATCCAAGCCAGCTCCAAAGCCTAAGACAGCACCAAAGAGGAACACACAGAGCATACCTGCAGCTGAGAAGAACAAGGCCCCAGTGCCTGAAGCTATTGAAGAAGAGGAAGAGAGTGTCCTTCGGAAGCTCAAGCCCAAGATCCCAGACCACAACGATGCTCATCCTGTGGCTGAGGATATGAAGCTCAGGAGAGATTCAGGGCTGAGGAAGTGGAGAGAAGCAGACCCGTATGCTTCTAGGAGAAGGACTGCCGTGGATTACAGGTTTCACGCCAAGGAGCAGCAAGACTTTTATGAGACTGTTTTGCTTGACAAGAAGCCAATCGTTTGTGACATGAGATTGGTCGACTGGACCTACATCAAGGAGAATGAGGAGTACTTCCCAGGAGTTCAGGACAGCTTTAGAGCGTGTGGAGTAGAGGACTTTGTTGGGCAGAAGCTCACAAAGTGGAACGAGGAACTCATCATGCAGTTCTACTCCACAGCTCACTTTTATCCAGATGGAAGGATTACATGGATGTCTGAGGGTACAAGGTACCAATCTACAGTGGCTGAGTGGGCACAGATCATCAATGCCCCAGAAGAGCAAGATGAGGACTTGGATATCTATGCCAAGAAAAAGATGGACCATAACTCCATGTCCAACATGTATAAGGAAATTCCCAATGAAGCTCTTGACACATTCAAGTTTGGCTCAGTGCATTATCTGCTCTCAGGATTGCCTACTATCAATTGGATACTAAGGCACACTCTGTTGCCTAAGTCTGGAGATCACAAGATGATCAGAGGTCACACGATCAACCTGCTTCATGTCTTTGACGTGCCTCAGAAATTCAAGTTCATGAGTCTCATTGTGGAAACCATTAAGAGGACAGCTGCAGATCAGAAGAGGAGCTGTGGATATGCCCCTCAGATTCAGGAGCTCATCAACTCCAAGATGGGCACGGGCGTATATTTGTTGGATAAGGAACACCTACCCATCCGTCCAGATTTTGAGAACAATGAAGTTGTGATGACAGAGAATGAGCCATCGTCTGCACAAGCATATGCAAAGAAGGAGAAGGCGAAGAAGGAAAAAGCTGCCAGGATGCCTACTCAAGAGGAGGCATCTGACTATTTCTTGAAGACTAAGCAAGAGCAGCTCAGTTACTTGATTGCATCCACGCTGAGAATTGAGCAAAGTCTGGCCAATCTCACTAAAAATCAGCAGAGCCTAGAGAGGATCATGGAACAGAAGTTCTATGACTTGGATGTCAAGGTAACAGAAGTTCAGTCTGTAGTGGAGCAGCTCCAGGAGGACATGAATGAGAGGAGAGGCAGGACCACAACTCATGCTTTTTCTAGAGTGCCACGAGGCCCGAGGTCGTCTGCACTGCCAGTTGCTGACACCAGAGCTACAACTTCAGCACCAGCCACAGCCTCAGCTCCAGCGTCTACTTCAGCTCCAACTCCAGCGACTACTTCAACATCTACAGAAGCCTTCGTCCTTGGAGTGATCCGGACTCCACCACCACCTGAAGATCAAGCCTGAGCGTCGATCTAGTGCTATGCATTTTCTAGGAACTTTTTGGTAACTTGTTGACAAAGGGGGAGAAGATGTATAGATCATAGGCTTCGAGAGAGAGAGTGTTGCTTTTCTCTCTTGCTTTATTTGGTGTTTTTTCGAACTTTGTTTGCTTTTGAGTGCTTGATACTATGTCATTATTTGTGAGACATCGATGATCATGTGTTTGATCATAAGCTACACTTAATGTTTGCTTGATGCTTGTTTAAATATTATCATTATATCTATCGTTTGTGATCATTCACTATTCTTGGTGATGAGTGCATGTATTTCAATCTTATCATTTTGAGCGCTCCACCAAGATGTATGTGACATGGAAGAGTAACCCATGATTCTAACTCTTTGTGCATTTGCAGTCCAAAGCAAATTTTAAATATGCACAAATTTAGGGGGAGCTCTTACTTATCACATACTTCTCAAAGCAACGATATATTTCATGCTTATTATCATTTGTCGAAGCTTTGATCTATATGTTGTCATCAATTACCAAAAAGGGGGAGATTGAAAGTGCAACTATCCCTAGGTGGTTTTGGTAATTCATAACAACATATAGCTCATTGAGCTAATGCTATTCCAAGATGATTATTTCAGGAAAGCTCAATGATTGGCATGGCATGGATGTGAAAGTGGAACCCTCAAAATGCTAAGGACAAAGGATTGGCTCAAGCTCAAAAGCTCAAGACTCTTCATTTCATATTTTAGTGATCCAAGATCACATTGAGTCCATAGGAAAAGCCAATACTATTAAGGAGGGATGAGGTGTTGCTTAATGAGCCTCTTGCTTCATGTGCTTAGTGATATGCTCCAAAACCCTCAACTACTTTCCCATATCCACATATGACCTAAACTCTAAGCCAAACTCGGTCCTACCGATTCTTCCTATCCGGCGCCACCGAGTTTCAATTGTCATTAGCCACTGCCAAACCCTAGCATTTCGGTCCTACCGATAAGGATCTCGGTCCCACCGAGATGGGGTTGCAAACTCTCTGTTTCCCTTTCGTAACTTTTCGGTCCCACCGAAAGAGCGAATCGGTCCCACCGAGATTGCAATGTAAACTCAGTGTTTCCCCTTTGTAACTTTTCGGTCTCACCGAGTTTGTGTAATCGGTCTCACCGAGATTACGTTATGCCCAAACCCTAACCATATCGGTCCTACCGAAGTTGCATGTCAGTCCCACCGAAATTCCTAACGGTCACTAGGTTTACTTTCGGTCAACCGAGTTTTATGATTCGGTCCCACCGAGATTGGAAAACTGTGTAACGGTTGGATTTTGTGTGGAGGCTATATATACCCCTCCACCTCTTTCTCATTCGAGAGAGCCATCAGAACACACACATCATTCCAACTCATATGTTCTGAGAGAGAACCACCTACTCATGTGTTGAGACCAAGACATTCCATTCCTATCATATGAATCTTGATCTCTAGCCTTCCCAAGTTGCTTTCCACTCAAATCTTCTTTCCACCAAATCCAAATCCTATGAGAGAGAGTTGAGTGTTGGGGAGACTATCATTTGAAGCACAAGAGCAAGGAGTTCATTACCTACACACCATTTGTTACTTCTTGGAGAGTGGTGTCTCCTAGATTGGCTAGGTGTCACTTGGGAGCCTCTGACAAGATTGTGGAGTTGAACCAAGGAGTTTGTAAGGGCAAGGAGATCGCCTACTTCGTGAAGATCTACCGCTAGTGAGGCAAGTCCTTCGTGGGCGATGGCCATGGTGGGATAGACAAGGTTGCTTCTTCGTGGACCCTTTGTGGGTGGTTGCTTCGTGGAGCCCTCGTGGACTCGCGCAACCGTTGCCCTTGGGTGGAGCCCTGTGTGGACTCGCGCAACCGTTACCCTTCATGGGTTGAAGTCTCCATCAACGTGGATGTAGGATAGCACCACCTATCCGAACCACGGGAAAAACATCCGTGTCTCCAATAGCGTTTGAAATCTCCAAACCCTTCCCTTTATATTCTTGCAAGTTGCATGCTTTACTTTCCGCTGCCAATATACTCTTTGCATGCTTGCTTGAATTGTGTGATGATTGCTTGACTTGTCCTAAAATAGCTAAAATCTGCCAAGAACTAAAATTGGGAAAAGGTTAAGTTTTTATTTGGTCAAGTAGTCTAATCACCCCCCTCTAGACATACTTTCGATCCTACACTTGGAAAGTGCACCTTTTGCACCGACCGAGTATCTTTTCTTGGCCTCGCTAGTTTCTACAGGCGTTTTGTGAGAGATTTCAACACGATTGCTGCACCTCTCAACGAGCTTACAAAGAAGAATGTGCCTTTTGTTTGGGGTACCACACAGGAAGAAGCCTTCACGGTATTGAAAGATAAGTTGACACATGCTCCTTTACTCCAACTTCCTAATTTTAATAAGACTTTTGAGCTTGAATGTGATGCTAGTGGAATTGGATTAGGATGTGTGTTATTACAAGATGGCAAACCTGTTGCATACTTTTATGAAAAATTGAGTGGGCCTAGTCTGAACTATTCTACTTATGATAAAGAATTATATGCTCTTGTTCGGACCTTAGAAACATGGCAACATTATTTATGGCCCAAAGAATTTGTTATACATTCTGATCATGAATCTTTGAAACACATTAAAACTCAGGCAAAACTGAACCGTAGACATGCTAAATGGGTTGAATTCATTGAGACTTTCCCTTATGTCATTAAACACAAGAAGGGTAAAGAAAATGTTATTGCTGATGCATTGTCTCGTCGTTATACTATGCTTTCACAACTTGACTTTAAAATATTTGTTTTGGAGACCATCAAAGATCAATATGTGCATGATGCTGAATTTAAAGATGTATTGCAGAATTGTAAGGAAGGGAGAACTTGGAACAAGTTTGTTCTTAACGATGGATTTGTGTTTCGTGCTAACAAGCTATGCATTCTAGCTAGCTCCGTTCGTCTTTTGTTGTTGCAGGAGGCGCATGGAGGAGGATTAATGGGACACTTTGGCGTCAAGAAGACGGAGGATATACTTGCTACACATTTCTTTTGGCCAAAGATGGGACGGGATGTTGAGCGTTTTGTTGCTTATTACATGTCAAAAAGCTAAGTCACGACTCAATCCTCATGGTTTATATATGACTTTGCCTGTACCTAGTGTTCCTTGGGAAGATATATGTAATGCCCTCGATGCCGCTATATCTCCCACGTGTCGAAGCACGACTTACAGGCATAACCGCATTGAAAGCAATGTCGCAAGTGAGGTAATCTTCACAACAACCCATGTAATAAATAAGGGAAAAGATACATAGTTGTCTTACACTCGCCACGTCACACAAATAGCATAAATATCATTATTCATCCAGTTACACTCAAGGTCCGACTACGGAACCAAAATGAAGATAAACCCCAAATGCAACAAAATCCCCGATTGCCCTAACTGGGCACCACTACTGATCATCTGGAAAACACACGTAGTATTGTCCTGAGTCCTCATCGAACTCCCACTTGAGCTCAGTCGAATCACCTGGAGCGGTATCATCGGTCCCTGCATCTGGTTTTAAAAGGAATCTGTGAGTCACGGGGACTCAGCAATCTCACACCCTCGCGATCAAGACTATTTAAGCTTATAGGAAGGGTACAGGTATGAGGTGGAGCTGCAGCAAGTGACTAGCATATATGGTGGCTAACATACGCAAATGAGAGCGAGAAGAGAAGGCGAAGGCACGATCGGTGAACTATGATCAAGAAGTGATCCTAGAACAAACTATAGTCATGCATAACACGAGACCGTGTTCTCTTCCCGGACGCTGCCGAAAAGAGACCATCACGGCCACACACTCAGTTGATTCATTTTAATTAAGTTTAGTTTAAGGTTTTCTACAACCGGACATCAAAAAATTCCCATCTGCCCATAATCACGGGCACGTCTTTCAAAAGTTCAAATCCCTGCAGGGGTGTCCCAACTTAGCCCATCACAAGCTCTCACGGTCAACGAAGGATATTCCTTCTCCCAAGACAATCCGATCAGACTCGGAATCTCGGTTACAAGACATCTCGACAATGGTAAAACAAGTCCAGCAAACCACCCAGATGTGCCGACAAATCCCGATAGGAGTTGCACATATCTAGTTCTCAGGGCACACCGGATGAGCAAGACGTCGGGCAGGCCAGCCCAGAGTTGCCCCTGGTAGCCCCGGACATCACTCAGTTGGACCAACACTTAGAGAAGCACTGGCC
The DNA here is from genome assembly GCF_003073215.2 of Triticum urartu. Classification (NCBI taxonomy): domain Eukaryota; kingdom Viridiplantae; phylum Streptophyta; class Magnoliopsida; order Poales; family Poaceae; genus Triticum; species Triticum urartu. Next base: position 334,795,889 of record NC_053028.1, on the reverse strand, counting down.
CGGGGGGTTAAAATAAAGATGACCCTTGAGTCCACGAAATCCAAGGGAAAAGGCTAGGTGGCGAATGGTAAAACTAATGTTGGGCATTGCTGGAGGAGTTTTGTTCAAGGCGAACTGTCAAGGGGTTCCCATTATAACCCAACCATGTAAGGAACGCAAAATCAAGGAACATAACACCGGTATGACAGAAACTAGGGCGGCAAGAGTGGAACAAAAAACTAGGAATAAGGCCGAGCCTTCCACCCTTTACCAAGTGTATAGATGCATTAAAATAGACAAGATATAATAATGATATCCCAACAATAAACATGTTCCCATAATGGAACAAACTCCAATCTTCACCTGCAATTAGCAACGCTATAAGAGGGGCTGTGCAAAGTGGTAACATAGCCAAACAACGGTTTGCTAGGACAAGGTGGGTTATAGGTTTGACATGGCAATATGGGAGGCATGATAAGCAAGTGGTAGGTATCGTAGCATAGGCATAGCAATAGAGCGAGCATCTAGCAAGCAAAGATAGAAGTGATTTCGAGGGTATGGTCATCTTGCGTGCAAAGTTCTCTGAGTTGGCTTGATCCTCGTAAGCATACTCAACGAGCTCCTCGATCATGTACTCGTCTCCCAGCTCTACCCAAAGCAAGAACACAAACAAAGGGAGACACAATCAACCACGTGCAGTGCACAAACAACATGATGCAAAACATGGTATGATATGCGGGATGCGATATGCGATGCATATGCATGATTCGGCAAGGAAAGATTGAACCTGGCCTCAACTTGGAAAACCAAGAGTTCCACTGGAAAGAGTAGTTGATTTTGGTCGAAATCGATATAAAGATCACCAGAATCGGACTCACGGTTTGGAAATGACAAGCAAAACAAATATGGCACCAGTCTGCGATTAACATCACGAGGCCCTCTAAATGCATCAAGAACAACATGCTACAGCACTCTAACATAACAACAAAATACATGGCAGGGATCCAATCAAGATGCTTGACAAAAGATGAACACTGAGCTATGGTTAATTCACTCAATAGCAAGTTCAAACAAGCATGGCAAAAGTGCAAACTATATCAGGTTACAGACTTAGTGAAAATAACATGTCACGCATTTAACATCAGGAAGCAATGTTTAGAGCAAGGTAACAACATGCTACAGGAACATATCATGGCAAAGCAAGGCATGGCATGAAGCTACTCAAAGCATACAACAAAAGTCCCTTACTGACCATAAGCCAAAAGGGATCAGAAAATACAATGGCAACCACGCGAACATAGCAATTATCGTTAACAGATCCAGACTTAGTGAAAAACTGGAACATGACAAAACAGATATCAAGTAGGCATATTTACGAGCTCGATGCACTCACCACAAGGCATTGCATGAAAAACTAAGCATACACCCAGCAATTAGACATGGCAAGAACAACACCATAGCATGCATGGATCAACTACAACAAGCTCGGCAAAATGCTTAACATGTAAACATTCTGCCAGGAACAGTTTATAGCAAAAGTAGAGCTCGATTGACTCAAGCTAGGGTGCTCCATAAATGCAAATAAAGACATGAATGGATAGAGAACCACAACATCTACAAAACATCCTTATTGATCATGCTCAAAAGAGGCACAGATCACTAGGTAGCAACATGAACACATGGCATAAAAATATTGACGGGACAAAGACTTAGAATATTTCTAAGTCTCTGAAATCAGCAACATTGAGAGGCCTACCTTGCATGCTTGTTTCACCCAACAAAGTGCACAAAGAGACATGACATAAATACTAGCATGTAGTAGGCATGAAAAAGAGCATGTTCATGTGCAAAAGTACTCCATAGCATATTTGCATAAATATACCCATAAAAGACAAAACAACAACATGATGTAAAATGCCATGTTCATGAACTTGCTCAAATGCAAAAAGTAATGCCACCACTGGATTGGTGGGATTTTTCTACCCCAAAAACATATATAATATGTTGGGGTTGCTGTAGAAAAATCCCAACAAATGCTCTAAGATGCAAACTGCCTAAAAAGGAAATAGACAGAAAAGGAAAATGCCTAAAAATGGAAACGTCCCGATCTGGACTTACCAGATAAGGAAAAGGCCCGAACCGGAAAGACCCCAAAACGCCAAGCTGCTCGATTTGGTTTAATACAGGGCTGTGTAGATGACATGTGGGCCCGTGGGTCCCACGTGTCATGTGAGAGAAGGCGTGTGCGAGTGTGCGGCTGGCCGGTGGGCCTGGCGAGACGTGAGGCTGGCATGTGGGTCCGGCTTGGGCCCACAAGGCGGTGAGGCAGGCACACGGGAGCAGGGGAATATAGAGGAGGGAGTCGGCGGCGACCGAGCGCGGCGGGGCCCCGCCGGAGTTGCTCCGTTGGCCCTACGGCACGCGGAGAGGGGCAACAGGATCGCGGGAAGATCCCACGCCTGCGAGTGCTGCTAGGTGCACCGAGCGACGACGGAGTCGACACCGGCGATGAGCTACAGAGCCGGCGACGGCGCGGACGCGCGCGGCTAAGAGAACAACTACGCGAGCATCTAAGCGTGTTGATCGAACCTATTCTAAGTGGAGAACACGACGGACACACACACACGGGCAACGAGGGACGGAGCACTCGTCGGAGACGAGGTCCGACGGCGATGACTCGGGCGGACGGTGCGAGAGCAGCTAAAGCATGCAAAAGAGGGGGCGAAAGGCACGGGACTGCACAGGGGCTTACCACGAGCACGATCGTGTGCTCGGTTGGCTGGGAGATGGACGGAGATGAGCACGACGGCGACCGAACACCTACGAGTGCCGCGGGGAAGAAGAGGAAGGAGACGGCTCTGTCTTGGCGTCCCGAGGGGAAGTAGTGGACGTCGGGGACGTAGTCGACGTAGGGGAGGAAGACGGACATGATCACCGGGGTGGAGGTGGTCGAACATCACGCCGGCGACGAGCTCACGCTCCCAGATGCGCTCGGGACATGGCCAAAACAACGGATCTGGTGGCTAAACCTACCAATCGACAGCGGCGGCGGAGGAAGGAAACCATAGGAGAGGCAGGGGACAAGGAGTGGGGGCTTAAGAGGGGCTAGGGTGAGCGGCGTGAGCTCACGCGCTCTCGATCTTGGGGTCCCCATGGCAACGGCAAGAGGAGAGGGAAAAGGTGGGTTCGATCTACAGGGAGGCACCGACAGGTGGGGCTGAGGCGACCACGTGGCAAGAGGCTAGCGGGGGCGCGGGCACGCGCGGGTGAGAAAAAGAGGGAGAGGGGGCCGAGCGGGTAGGCTGGCGCGCTGGGCTCACTGGCGCGGGGCTAGCTGGGCCTGCCTGGGAGGCCAAGGCCCATTTGGGTGTTGCTGCTACTGCCCTGCTGCGCTTTCTTTTTTTATTTTTCTTCAGACAGAAAAACAAAAGGAAAATCACAGGGGAAAAAAAGAGGAGTTTGAGTAATATAAAAATATCCACATGATCCTGAAATTGTGTAGTATTTAATAAAATTGCTTTGGTAATTTTTAAAGGTAGAAAAATATTCCAAGTTTGAATTATATTTCAAACTTGATGCATTTTTGAACTCAACCAAAATAGTTCTAAAAGAGGTGAAATTTGACAGAGAGGCTAGGTATATGGTGTTTGAAAATTGGTGAAAAGATGAACATTTATGGTGGAGGCAAAGTGGCACTTGCAAAGAATGGAAGAAAAGGGAAGGAAGGAGAAGTGATGGTGCAATGGTTTGAGAGGGTGACAAGGGTAATGCACATGATGCTCATGGCAACAACATGAATGACCAAATGCAACATGGTAAGCACAAAGCTATACTAGATATGACCAAGATGCAACATAAGATGGCATAGAGGAAAATGACAAGCAAAGAAAAGACAAAGCAAAGGGAAACAAAGCAAACCCAAAATGAAACCCAGAAAGAGGAAAACCACATGGTATTGAACATGACAAGGCTGGATACATTGCCAAATTTGGAAGTTTTACATGTAGGGTGTTACAATATATCTATGGACTTTGTTTTCGGTTTACCTCGAACAAAGAAGGGGAGGGATAGCATATTTGTTGTCGTGGACAGGTTCTCCAAAATGGCACACTTTATACCATGTCATAAAAGCGATGATGCTGTTAATGTTGCTGATTTGTTCTTTCATGAAATTATTCGCTTGCATGGTGTGCCAAATACTATTGTGTCAGATCGTGATACTAAATTTCTTAGCCATTTTGGAGATGTTTATGGGCTAAGTTGGGGACTAAACTGCTTTTTAGTACTACTTGTCACCCCCAAACTAATGGACAAACTGAGGTAGTCAATAGAACATTGTCTACTATGCTTAAGGCTGTTTTGAAAAATAATAGAAAAATGTGGGAAGAATGTTTGCCTCATATTGAATTTGCTTATAACCGTTCAATGCATTATACTACTAAGATTTGCCCTTTTGAAACTGTGTATGGTTTCCTACCTCGTGCACCTATTGATTTGTTGCCTCTTCCATCTTAGGAGAAGGTTAATTTTAATGCTAAAGAACGTGCTAAATTGATTTTAAAAATGCATGAGTTAACTAAGGAAAACATTAAGCGTATGAATGCTAAATATAAACTTGCTGCAGATAAGGGTAGAAAGCATGTTGTGTTTGCACCTGGAGATCTTGTTTGGTTACATTTGCGTAAGGATAGATTTCCTAATTTGCGCAAATCAAAGCTAATGCCACGTGCTGATGGTCCTTTTAAGGTGTTAGAGAAAATAAGTGATAATCCATATAAACTTGAGCTGCCTGCAGATTTTGGGGTTAGTCCCACTTTTAACATTGCAGATTTGAAGCCTTATTTGGGTGAGGAAGATGAGCTTCCATCGAGGACGACTTCATTTCAAGAAGGGGAGGATGATGAGGTCATCAATACCATTGTTACACCCACAACCCCTGCTGCTATACATATTGGACCAATTACTAGAGCTCGCGCACGCCAATTAAATTATCAGGTACTTTCGTTTCTTGGTAATGATTCTAATGTTCATGAGAATATGATGCTGCCTAAATTGGATACATTTGTTTTGATTAAAAATGAAGGGCCTGGCATGGATAAGAGGGATGAACACTGGAGCAAGACCAAGCATGGAGATGATGGCATGCGCAAGGGGATCAAGAACAGAGTTACAAGTGATGATTTCAGGACTTTGAAGCCACCATAAGGAGTGCATGAAGCCTTGGACGAAATATACAAGATGTCACTTCATAAATTTCGTCCAGAGGCTATTCTAGGTGCTGCGTCACCTTATTATTAGGCGAGGCCCATGTATTTTTGAAATACTTAAGTGTAGGCCGTTTTTAGAGACCGTATGTGTGGGGAAACAAGAGTTAGGATTGGTTTCGGACCCCTCCTCTAAGGGCCACGAAATCCCCCCCCCTCTTCCTCCATATACAGCCCTTAGGGTGTCGTTTAGACTTTGGCTATTGTTTAGATTAAAGTTCGCCATAGCTGCAACTTCGCGTACTTCGTTTGTGTTCAACGACCAGACAAAGGCGTCACAGAACCCCACCTTGATCAATAAAGCTTTCCTCTTATATTCGCAATATCCAGATTGCATTCTCAGTTTCGTGCTTGTTCTTTGTTTGCCTGCAGGAAACAAACCTTCATGTCAGGTTGATCGTGCTCCGGCGTGGTCAATAACCTCTCAGAGTTGGTTTAGAGATTGCTAAGGCGCGACGTCCTCGCACGTTCGTAGTCGGATCATGAAAGTTGACTTCCGCCAAAACGATAGCCACCATCTCATCGAAAGATGGGACACCTTTGCCTCTATCACCAACACATGCATGTGTGCATCATGATGGATGATGTGTACATATACCACGCACACACACTTTTCTCTTTGTCTTTGTTTTGTGTAGGTACTCACGTATACTCGTCAACCTCTCAATCCCAAGATTTGATGAAACGAGCTCTTCAGAGCAAAGATGACTTGGGATCCCGTGAACTATCTGTCCCACCACTCTCTTCGTGCAATGACTACACGCATTTGTTTCACTTTGCTCTCGCACAGCTATGTGCTATATACCGCTTGTCGCTTCATGCTCATTTTACCGTGTTCACTTTGCATGCTATGCTTGCTTCTATGCCTTTGCCATGCAATTGTGACCCTCGCTTGCATCTACCCATGATTCACAATTATGCTACTCCTATGTGTATTTGCATGCTTGGTGGAGATCCTTGTTGCTATTGTCATGTTTATCATGTACCTCATGCTATTGATGCTATTTTTCTCATATCCTCCTTTCATGCTTGTGATATATCTTATGCATTATTCATGCCCACCATTTGCACACGTGACATACTTGACATGATTCCTTCTAGTATGTTGCATCTTCACACTACTAGCTTGCTTGCCTTGATTCACATGATTGCTTTCTTTGTCGCATCACACATGTTCCATTCTTACTTGCTTTCTTGGGTGGATGACGTATATGTTCATGCCTCTCACATGATATATTTTGTTCATTGTTGCTTGCCTCCAATTGTTGCATCTATGCTTATTGATCTTGGAGACTTGGACACTTTACTTGTGATGCATGCTTGTTTGATTGAGCCTATTGAATTTGGTTGTTCTCGCATCATATGCCTCCATACTATGAAATGCTCCCTTGTCCTTTCTTATGATGAGCATGGTGCATACACTTGTTGGGTATCTTACCACATGAATGATAGGTTTTGCATTTTGGCAAACCTCATTTCTTTTTCCGAGTGTTTGTCATGTTCTTTCATTTTGAAGGACTCACAAGGCGATACCATCATGAGACAGTTTGGTCATGTGAAGGCATACACGATGTGCAACACCAACATTTGCGAGAATCTCCTAAAGGTGAACCCCTTCCCTTTGAGCCATCCTCAAATATGCATATTGGATGCGTCACCCTTTCATTGTTGTTTCCTTCTTGTTGTCTACATGGTACATCTCGCGAACGGAGGAGCGACATTGAAGATTGGCTGTATGGACCTTCACATTGAGGAGCGCTCGGACTTATTGGAAGCACCTTCGAACCTCCACTCATGCCACGACATCGAGCATTAGTACACCAACACCTCCATATTTGTTGATTGTGCTTACACATGTCATGCTCATTGGACATCTCACACTCATGACAAATTTGCATCTTATGCATGGATTGACTCATATTATGATTGCCTTGTTGCATCTTGTATTCCCATGTCATCCATGATATATGAGCTTGTGCATTTCATTAGCAAATTTGTTGTGATCTTCCTTGATGGCATATTCATACATCATGGTCATATTGCCTACCATCAATTGCATGATAACTTATTCATATTAAGCATCCATTGCCATATTCATGCTACTGATAAACCATCTCTCTATGACATCATTTTGCACCATGGTTGCATTGATCATATTCACAACACATTTGGGTGCACAATGAATGTTTTTGCTCCCATGAACGCTTTGCATATCATTCTCTATCATCTTGATAAGCTTCATGCGCTTTGTCACGAACAATCTTGCTGCACGGACTCATTCTTACATGATGGACACTTTGTGCGCGCTAACCATTGTATTTCCGAGTGTCGTTTGTGTTTGCTCTTTTTGCATGTATACCACTCTGGCGACACCTTGGAGTACTTGGATTGCGCCATGTCTTCCTCTTAGTCCAACTACAAGTCCGTCCACGACAACCGTTTCCATGGTGATGAGGTTTTCGATCCGAGGTCGGATCTTTCCCAAGGGAGGGGAGATGATGTGGAGCATCCTACGATCATCCCCATATACACTTAAGCATACGCCTTTGGACCTACGGTGAACTCACTCCTTTCCGAATCTTCCTTTTCCGCACGTAAGACATGGATGCTACTTCAAGCACGGACCTTGTGCATACTCAGGTACACCCGAGGGGACCATGGAGAGCCCAAGGACCAAGGCCAAGCGTGCACGGAAGTGAAGGAAGGAGAAGGAAGAAGGGCCAGCTACTACAGCGGTCGGACATCCGGCCCAACCCTCGAAAATCCGGCATCGGCCATCCAGAGAGCACCACAAAGGCCCAGCGCAGCCCAGACATCTGGCCATCACCCCGGACATCCGGCTCCTCCCGAAGCCCCGGACATCCGGCCCCTTCGCTCGGAAATCCGGCCCCTCCATCACCGAATGCATCTGGAAGACCCAGGCCAGCCCGGACATCCGGCCCCTTGCCCCGGACATCCGGCCCCCAGCCCGGACATCCGGCCGCTGCCTGAGTGCAGAGAACGGGCCAAGGGCCCATGTATCCTCTTCAACTTACCACTTCGTGGCTAAGTCCTATATATACTCCTTCACCTCCTTCTAGTTAGGGTTAGCGTTGTGATATCTCATTTGAGAGATAGAGCCTCGCTCATCCATATAGGATCTAGTCCTTGAGAGAGACCGCGACCCCTCTTCGGAGAAGGTCTACTTGGATTCAAGACCTCCTCATGGAGAAGACCGGTTACCATTTGTATCATCCTTTGTTGATCGTGGATCTTGTATCTCCTCTCATGTTTCGAGGATCTAGCACATGTTTGACTTAATCTTGTTGGTTTGTGATAGAGGCAAAGGTGTCCCGATGTTTCGATGAGATGGTGGCTATCGTTTCTGTGGGATTCGACCTTGACGATCCGACTACGAACGTGCGAGACGTCGCGCCTTAGCAATCGCTAAACAACTTCCGAGGGGTTATTGACCACGCCGGAGCACGATCAACCTGACCACGAGGGTCTGTTTCCTGCAAGCAAACGAAGAACAAGCAAGAAACTGAGATTGCAATCTGGATATTTCGAATATAAGATGAAAGCTTTATTGATCAAGGTGGGGTTCTGTGTCGTCTTGGTCTGGTCGTTGGACACAAACGAAGTACGATAAGTTGCAGCTATGGCGAACTTTCAATCTAAAAAAAAACCCAAAGTCTAAACGATGCCCTAAGGGCTGTATATACGGAGGAGAGAGGGGGAATTTCGTGGCCCTTGGTGGAGGGGTCCGAAACCAACCCTAACTCTTGTTTCCCCACACATACGGACTTTAAAAATAGCCTATACTTAAGTACTTCGAAAATAAGGTGACGCAGCACCTAGAATAGCCTCTAGACGAAATTTATGAAGTGGCATCTTGTATATTTCGTCCCGTGCTTCATGCACTCATTATTGTGGCTTCAGAGTCCTGGAATCATCACTTGTAACTCCGTTCTTGTTCCCCTTGCGCATGCCATAATCTCCATGCTTGAACTTGCTTCAAGGTTCATCTTTCTTGTCCAAGCTACGCCCTTCATTTGTAAGCAAAACAAATGTATCCAATTTAGGCAGCATCATATTCTCATGAACGTTAGAATCGTTACCAAGAAACAAAAGTACCTGATAATTCAATTGGCGTGCGCGAGATCTAGTAATTGGTCTAGTATGTATAGCAGCAGGGGCTGTGGGTGTAACAATGGTATTGATGTCCTCATCATCCTCCCCTTCTTGAAATGAAGTCGTCCTCGACAAAAGTTCATCGTCCTCACCCAAATAAGGCTTCAAATCTGCAATGTTAAAAGTGGGACTAACCCCAAAATCTGCAGGCAGCTCAAGTTTATATGCATTATCATTTATTTTCTCTAACACCTTAAAAGGACCATCAGCACGTGGCATTAGCTTTGGTTTGCGCAAATTAGGAAATCTATCCTTACGCAAATGTAACCAAACAAGATCTCCAGGTGCAAACACAACATGTTTTCTACCCTTATCTCCAACAAGTTTATATTTAACATTCATACGCTCAATGTTTTCCTTAGTTAACTCATGCATTTTTAAAATCAATTCAGCACGTTCTTTAGCATCAAAATTAACCTTCTCCGAAGATGGAAGAGGCAACAAATCAATAGGTGCACGAGGTAGGAAACCATACACAATTTCAAAAGGGCACATCTTAGTAGTAGAATGCAATGAACGATTATAAGAAAATTCAATATGAGGCAAGCATTCTTCCCACATTTTGATGTTATTCTTCAAAACAGCCCTAAGCATAGTAGACAATGTTCTATTGCCTACTTCAGTTTGTCCATCAGTTTGGGGGTGACAAGTAGTACTAAAAAGTAGTTTAGTCCCCAGCATAGCCCATAAACATCTCCAAAAGTGGCTAAGAAATTTAGTATCATGATCTGAAACAATAGTATTTGGCACACCATGCAAGCGAATAATTTCACGAAAGAACAAATTAGCAACATTAACAACATCATCGCTTTTATGACATGGTATAAAGTGTGCCATTTTCGAGAACCTATCCACGACAACAAATATGCTATCCCTCCCCTTCTTTGTTCCAGGTAAACCTAAAACAAAGTCCGTAGATATATCCTCCCAAGGAACACTAGGTACAGGCAAAGGCATATATAAACCATGAGGATTGAGTCGTGACTTAGCTTTTTGACATGTAGTGCAGCGACCAACAAAACGCTCAACATCCCGTCTCATCTTTGGCCAAAAGAAATGTGTAGCAAGTACGTCCTCCATCTTCTTCACGCCAAAGTGTCCCATTAGTCCTCCTCCATGCGCCTCCTGCAACAACAAAAGACGAACGGAGCTAGCTGGAATGCATAGCTTGTTAGCACGAAACAAAAATCCATCGTTAAGAACGAACTTGTTCCAAGTTCTCCCTTCCTTACAATTCTGCAAGACATCTTTAAATTCAGCATCATGCACATATTGATCTTTGATGGTCTCCAAACCAAATATTTTAAGGTCAAGTTGTGAAAGCATAGTATAACGATGAGACAATGCATCAGCAATAACATTTTCTTTACCCTTCTTGTGTTTAAAGACATAAGGGAAAGTCTCAATGAATTCAACCCATTTAGCATGTCTACGGTTCAGTTTTGCTTGACTTTTAATGTGTTTCAAAGATTCATGATTAGAATGTATATCAAATTCCTTGGGCCATAAATAATGTTGCCATGTTTCTAAGGTCAGCATATATTTCTTTATCATAAGTAAGATAGTTCAGACTAGGCCCACTCAATTTTTTAGAAAAGTATGCAACAGGTTTGCCATCTTGTAATAACACACATCCTAATCCAATTCCACTAGCATCACATTCAAGCTCAAAGGTCTTATTAAAATCAGGAAGTTGGAGTAAAGGAGCATGTGTCAACTTACCTTTCAATACCGTGAAGGCTTCTTCCTGTGTGGTACCCCAAACAAAAGGCACATCCTTCTTTGTAAGATCGTTGAGAGGTGCAGCAATGGTGCTGAAATCTCTCACAAAACGCCTATAGAAACCAGCGAGGCCAAGGAAACTCCTCACTTGTGTGACCGTTTTGGGCTGCGGCCACCGCTCATTAGCTTCAATCTTAGCTTTATCAACTTCAATTCCCCGTGGAGTAACAACATAGCCAAGAAAAGATACTCGGTCGGTGCAAAAGATGCACTTTCCAAGGTTACCAAACAAACGTGCATCACGTAGAGCAATAAAAACAGCACGTAAATGTTCCAAATGTTTCTCCAAAGATTTGCTATAAATCAATATGTCATCAAAGTAAACTACCACAAATCGCCCAATGAAAGCACGTAAAACTTCGTTCATTAGTCTCACGAAAGTACTAGGTGCATTAGTTAACCCCAAAGGCATGACTAACCACTCATATAAACCAAACTTAGTTTTAAATGCCATTTTCCATTCATCTCCCAATTTCATACGAATTTGATGGTATCCACTACACAAATCAACTTTGGACAATATTGTAGAGCCACTCAATTCATCAAGCATGTCGTCTAGTCTAGGAATAGGATGACGATAACAAATAGTAATATTATTAATGCCTCTAAAATCAACACACATACGCGACGTACCATCCTTTTTCGGCACTAAAATGATAGGAATAGCACAAGGACAAAGGGATTCATGTATATAACCTTTGTCGAGCTATTCTTGTACTTGACGCATAATCTCCTTCGTCTCCTCTAGATTGGTATGGTATGGTGCACAGTTGGGTAATGATGCACCAGGAATTAAATCAATTTGATGCTCAATCCCTCGAATAGGTGGTAATCCCGGTGGCACGTCTTGTGGAAAGACGTGAGCGAACTCCTGCAAAATGTTAGTGATAGCAGGAGGCAAAGAGGAAAGCACGTCCTCGAATGAAAATAATGCATCTTTGCACACAAAAGCATAGCAAACAGATTTCCTAAAATCTAAATCATCAATATCAGATTTGGTGGCAACTAAACATGCACTTTTCAATTTAATTTCAGAAGCAACACTAGATGGTTTATTATTAGGCTGCATTTGTTGCTCAAATTCTTTTGCCACAATCTGATTTTCACTTTTATTTTTCTCCTGTTTTGCTTTATTAGCTCTATTAATATCATCTTTCAAAATGGAATCAGGAGTCATAGGAAGCAAAGTAATATTTTTATACTTATGAACAAGAGTATACTGATTGTTTCTACCATGGTGTACATAATTTTTTATCAAATTGCCATGGTCTACCAAGTAATAAGGAACATGCTTGCATAGGTACCACATCACAATCAACATAATCAGCATATGTAGAGATACTAAAATGCACACGAACAGTACGTGTTACCTTAACCTTGCCACTGTTGTTGAACCATTGGATGTAGCAAGGATGTGGATGTGGTCTTGTGGTGAGAGATAGCTTCTCCACCATCTCCATGCTAGCCAAGTTATTGCAGCTCCCTCCATCTATGATGAGCGAACAGAACGTTCCTTCACAACTCCTTTTGTATGGAACAGATTATGCCTCTGATTTTGCTCAGCTTGTGCAACCTGCACACTCAAAACACGTTGAGCAACTAAACATTCATACCTGTCAGCATCTTCAGCAGCCATGTATTGCGTTTCATGATCAGAATCCTCTCCACCATGTTCTTCATGTGTAATAAGTGCCAAAGTCTCCTCATCATAGTCACTAGCGGACTCATACCCATCATCCTAAGTAGCAATCATCACACGCTGAGATTGACATTCTCTCGCAAAATGTATCACGGCTAGAGGTGGCACCTGATGGAGGTGCTGGTGGAGTGGAAGTAGAGGATGCACGTGGTGTCCATGATGAAGATCGACCTGCAAAAAAGTTAGTTCGCGCCAATGCCTGTCGATCCTGCACTTCACGTTCAGCTTTACAAGCAAGATGGAATAAACGAGTGATATTAGTATACTCCTTATACTCTAGAATGATCAGAATCCTCTCCACCAATAAAACGTGCAAGCATAGCTTCATTCTCCTCAACAATACCACATCTAATCATGCCAGTTTGTAATTCCTGATAATATTCTTCTACAGAATTTTTTCCTTGTCTTAAACACTGCAATTTTTGAAGTAATTCACGTTGATAATATGGTGGAACCCAACGAGTACGCATAGCAGTTTTCAAAGCAGCCCAAGTAGCTGGAATAGGATATAATCTACAATGTTCAGACCACCAAACACATGCAAATCTAGTGAAAGCACAAACAGCAGCAGGAACACGTCTCTCCTCAGGATATTGTAAACATGTAAATCGTTGTTCAGTTTCTAACTCCCAAGTAAGATATATATCAGGAACATATCTACCCTTAAATGGTGAAATATTCAATTTTAGTTTAGGAAGATGGTCATGTACCTCAGGTGGTGGTGCAGCCCTACCGTTGCGATGATATGCATGAGGACGACATGGTGCTGGTGGTTGCACGTAGTTTTGGTTTTGGTCAACCTCATCCTCGTAATGGTCCTCCACCTCTGCAGTAGCAGCGGGAGCGATAGAAGCATCAACAGCGCCACCAGAATTTTTCCCAGGGTCAATGGGAATGCGCTGTGCTTGTTCCACTTGATTTGGAAAGCGACGTTGTTGTTGTTGTTATTGTACAGGTGCGTTAGGGGCAGCCGGTGGTTGTGGTGGAAGACGCACGAGCAATTCATTAAACCTGTTATTGAGCTTTGTTTCGAACATCTTCTCCATGCCATCTATCTTCTCCATGGCCTCTTCAAATCTGTTTAGCACATCTTGCACCTGTCCACTCATCATTTGCTGAAATTTATCATGCAACTCCTTATACGTCAGGTTCTCCCAGTCAGTCTTGTCGGCTTGTGATCCTGCCATTGTTAGCAGCAATAGAAACACACAAGAATATGATCCTACAGACTGCTAACAAGAGGTGGTGGTGGATCTCAAAAATCCTTCTAGCAAATCTAAAATTCTTACCAGTTCTTACCCAGAAGCAGGCGGTGATCGGCAACCGTCGTAGTCAAAACTCTCAAAGCTTGGATAGAGCGATTACCAGGCAGAGTCAAACGCACGAGTAGATGTATGTGGAGCTGGGAAGGCTTATAATATGGTAGCAAAAAGGGTCAGCAGTAATCAATTCAGAGATGCAAAGTTGAATAAACGCTCAACGACGGTACTGTGCTGGTCCTAGGCTAGACCATGCTAGAGACGCGAGCCTAGAACACTAACAAAATCACGGTGCTGCACGTAAACAAGGGAAAAGCACACTCTGGATCTTTTTTCGCTCTTTTTTTGCGCTCCTCTTTTTTGTGCGCTCCTCTTTTTTTTGCAAAAAATCACTATAATGGCGAGTGTCTCAAAACTCTTCCCTCGTCAAACTGATAGGATGGGCACGAAAATTTTTTATGACTTTTTTTCAGAAATCAGGGCAGCGACGACAAAAAAGGGCGACAAAAAATCACTATGATGGCACGTGGCTCAAAAGACTCAGAAAAGCCTAAAAATATGATAGGGAAAAAATAATTTTGCCTGTGAAAATTTTGGCCTAAAAACAGGCCTAAAATTTTGGCTTGTGAATTTTTTTTCCCGAGACCTACTCAGGCAAGGAAACACGAATCGGAAATTAGACGGACCTCAAAAAAAACCTAATATAAAAGGAACTCGAATTGGTAGTGGATATATGATGGTAGGATATGGCAGCGGTGGTGGTATATGGATACGGATTGGTGGTGGTATATGGATACGGATTGGTGATGGTATATGGAGACGGATTGGTGGTGGTATCTGGATACGGATCGATGGCGGATAAGCAGTGGTGGTAGATGGCAGGAGCGATGATGATGGTGCGGCGGCGGCGTGACAACTTATGACCAGAACTCGAAACTCTAAAAGACTAGACTCTAAGACCAGCAACTAGACACGACGATGCAACCGCAAATTCAACAAAGCAAAATACTGAAAAGACTATGCAAAGGCTTAGATTGGTTGGGATATGATGAACTAACCCTAATTTTTTTTGGCTTTTTTCGTGGACTATAGGTATGAAGAACAGACTCGATCTAAACTATGAAAAACTGGAAAATCTCACCGAGCAACCTGAAAATCTGATACCACTTGATAGATGCAAAGGTGTCCCGATGTTTCGATGAGATGGTGGCTATTGTTTCTGTGGGATTCGACCTTGGCGATCCGACTACGAACGTGCGAGACGTCGCGCCTTAGCAATCGCTAAACCAACTTCCGAGGGGTTATTGACCACGCCGGAGCACGATCAACCTGGCCACGAGGGTCTGTTTCCTGCAAGAAAATGAAGAACAAGCAAGAAACTGAGATTGCAATCTGGATATTGTGAATATAAGATGAAAGCTTTATTGATCAAGGTGGGGTTCTGTGACGTCTTGGTCTGGTCGTTGGACACAAACGAAGTACGAGAAGTTGCAGCTATGGCGAACATTTAATCTAAACAAAACCCAAAGTCTAAACGATGCCCTAAGGGCTGTATATATGGAGGAGAGAGGGGGAATTTCGTGGCCCTTGGTGGAGGGGTCCGAAACCAACCCTAACTCTTGTTTCCCCACACATACGGACTCTAAAAACAGCCTATACTTAAGTACTTCAAAAATACATGGGCCTGGCCCAATAATAAGGTGACGCAGCACCTAGAATAGCCTCTGGACGAAATTGATTAAGTGGCATCTTGTATATTTCGTCCCATGCTTCATGCACTCATTATGGTGGCCTCAGAGTCCTGGAATCATCACTTGTAACTCCGTTCTTGTTCCCCTTGCGCATGCCAGCATCTCCATGCTTGAACTTGCTCCAAGGTTCATCTTTCTTGTCCAAGCTAGGCCCTTCATTTACAAGCGAAAGAAATGTATCCAATTTAGGCAGCATCATATTCTCATTAACATTAGAATCATTACCAAGAAACGAAAGTACCTGATAATTCAATTGGCGTGCGCGAGCTCTAGTAATTGGTCCAGTATGTATAGCAGCAGGGGCTGTGGGTGTAACAATGGTATTGATGTCCTCATCAGTTTGAGTGTTTCTCTTTGTGTTCCTTTTTGATTTCCCCTCTTGTTTTCCCCTCGTGTTCTTCGTGTTCATCGTGGGATCCGCTCCTTTCGTGAAAGATCGGCCCCTAGGGTTTCCACCCTACATCAGAGGGGCTCGGCTCACCACACTATAAAAAAATACACTTCCGTGATAATACGTGTTTGTCACAGTAGGTCACGTTTTTTGTCATGCATGTACATCCATGACGATTTTATGACAGAATCAAGATAGTCATACCTGTGCTATCATAGAAGTGTTCCATGACATTACCAAAATTATCATCACGGAAGTGTCCACTTCCATGATGATAAATCACGCGTCACAGAAGTGCTTTCGTCAAGGGTGACCGACAGGTGGAATCCACCATAACGGAACACCGTTAAGCTATCGGGTCCGGTTTTCGATCCGATAACCCGTTAACAGCCCCGACCAATGGGGATTTTCCACGTGTAAAATCATCATTGGCTGGAGGAAACACGTGTTGGTCACTGTTGGGACAGATGTCTTCCACTCATTGGACCCAAGGCGCCTATGATACGTCGACACGTGGCATGACCCAAGAGAGGCCCATTCTAGTGAAAAGGCCGGACCGTTTGACTTGGTCAAAAGGTGGTGGGACGGCCCATGAAAAGCCTGTTAACAGTCTGTTCGCATATAGCCCATTTACAGCCCGCTATCCCAGGGCCCGTTACGACTGTCGGTGTCAAAACGGGCGGATCTCGTGTAGGGGGTCCCGTACTGTGCGTCTAGGATCGATGGTAACAGGAGACAGGCGACACAATGTTTACCCAGGTTCGGGCCCTCTCTATGGAGGTAATACCCTTCATCCTGCTTGATTGATATTGATGATTATGGTTGTTACAAGAGTTGATCTACCACGAGATCATGATGGCTAAACCCTAGAAGCCTAGCCTATATGAGTATGGTAATGAATGTGTCCTTTCTAGACTATCCCCTCTGGTTTATATAGACACCGAGGGGATCTAGGGTTTACATAGAGTCAGTTACATAAGAAGGAATCTTCATAGTCGGTCGCCAAGCTTGCCTTCCACGCCAAGGAGAGTCCAATCCGGACACATGTATGGTCTTCGGTCTTCATGCCTTCACAGCCCATCAATCCGGCCCAATAGATAACAGGTCGGATGCCCGAGGACCCCTTAGTCCAGGACTCCCATAGTAGCCCCTGAACCTGGCTTCAATGACGAGGAGTTCGGCGCGTGGATTGTCTTCGGCATTGCAAGGCAGGTTTCTTGTTATCCGAACTTCAAGATAGCGATTGTATCCGGATTTGCATGCACAACCATAGAGGATATAACACCACGCCCGGCCTTTACTTGCGAACCGTTTTAGCCGGCCCGTCGCCCCACGTCCCAGGACGTGGCATTATTGGCATATTTTATCTAAACGGAGATCGTGCCTCCCTTTTTTAAGGGATTCCTGTCGAGCCAAACGTGGGTAACCCAACCGTCGCTTTGGTACAATTCCTTGGAAACAAGCAAGGTTTTGAGGCCCGGGAGGAGACGTTTAATATTTACACCCTTTATATAGGGGTACAGACCCGTCTTTTTCTTCCATGCTTGCCTCTTCCTCAACTCCTGCTACCCCGAGCCCCAACTCTCGGGCTTCCGTCGCCACCAGCCCCAACCATGTCCAGATCTAGCCGTCAAGGCCGGTGGGTAGCCTCTTCTGTCACAGAGGAAGATATTGCAAAGCTTCGGGCAGCGCGGTACCTGACCGCTGAAATCCATCATCGGCTTCCCGCCGAGGGGCAGGTCATTCCCAACCCCAGATCCGGCGAGAGGGTCGTGTTCGTGTCCCACTTCCTCTGCGGGTTGGGATTTGCACTTAACCCCTTCGTCTGAGGGCTCATGTATTATGATGGGCTAGGCTTCCATGATTTGGCCCCGGACTCTATTCTTCTTATCTCGACATTTATCGTCACGTGTGAAGCCCTCCTCCGAACTCCTCCGCACTTTGGCTTGTGGCTCAGGACCTTCGATGTGAAGCCGCAAGTGGTAGAGGGGGAGCAGGCCGAGTGTGGCGGCACTGCAGTAAGCAAGCTTGCTAGCACCGTTTGGCTGAAAGGATCCTTCGCCAAATCTTCCGATCTGTGGCAGCAGGGGTGGTTCTATATCACCGAGCCCCACAGCTCCAAGTGGGTGACCGCGCCCATATTTCGACCCGGCCCTCCAACTCAACTTGCATCGTGGAATAATAAGGGGCTAGATTGGGGATTAACGAATGATGTGCAAACTCTGCAAAGTCACATCCGGAACCTCATTGAGAGGGATATCGACATAGCTAGCATCGTTCATATAATGCTAGTTCGTCGGACCTTGCTGTGCCAACGATGGCCTCTCCGCCAATGGGATTTCAATCCAAAAGGGTCGTGGACTCTTCAGAACCTCTTCGGCACAATGCACGAAGGAATGTGGAGATTAGTTTTCAGAAGGCAATGGTTGGACACCGCCAGAGATGTCGGCCTAGACTGCAACCATCCGGACACCCTGGTAAGTACATGTTTACCGAATACCTTACAGTTAGATATCCAGTGGCAAGAAACCAACGGTATCATCCTTTTTCAGGGCTGGATAAAGAAGGTGCAATTGATTAGGTGTCCGACTCCCCTTCTCGAAGACTCAGCTACTCCTGTGTTAACAAGGATGCTGGCCTCGGCGCCATACCAGGCATCAGTAGGGGAGGGCGAGAAGACCCAGGATGACCTTGGTTCTGGAGGCAAGTCGTACACTGAGTCCGGAGAAATCGACCATTCCTCGCCTGAAGATGGAGGCAAAAAAAGACCTAGTGTTCCTTCTCCAATCAGGAGGAAAAGGGCTGCCTCCGAAGATGAGGAGGGGCGGTCATTCAAGAAGGGCAAGATGCCACCGTCGACCAGCTTGGGTTTGGAAGACGATGCCGTTGAGCAGCTCCAACAAGGGCACAAACCCTCTGCTGAACCGTAAGAGAATCCGGAGTGCCTTCATAGCGTCTTGTTTCGTTGTTGTTACCGTAACGCATTCATGCATTTTTACAGGTCGGCACAGAGTTTTTCTGGGCGATCCTCTTCTTCGGGGAGTCTTCTTCCAGAGATGATGGAGAGCGAGATGCCTCCTCCAACCTCCTCGCTCATCAAGGCGAAGGAGTCCCTGATGGATCCGGACTCCGATAGAGAAGGTTTCTGATTTTTATCTTGTTCGTCACTTGAGTGCTCGTAGGCTTGTCCGTATTGTGCTTCCGCCGATGCCCATGGTATCTTGAGTGCGTAATGATGTACACGTGGTACAAACTTTGTAGGTGTATGGAGTGGGCGGCCGAAGCCGGGTTGCTATTGGTTCTAGGGGTAGTCGATCCTCGGGTGGAGACTGCTTCAGACCCCCGGTTTTTCGTTGGCGAACTTTTCTGTCATCCTTGTCGCTTGGCGGCTTCCTTCCCCTGTGTTCGGCGTTGAGCTTGCCGTCCTGTTTAAAGACCCAACGAGGGTCAAAACACGGGGGAAACACAACAGAGACACTAAAACCAACAAGAATGATCACACAAGTGCTAGATCGATGAACATAAAGGGAGATACAAGATCCAAAGTCAACAACGGATGATACACGGTAACCGGTCTTCTCAGTGAGGAGGTATTGATGGTCTTCTCCGCAAGGAGGTCTTGAATCCAAAGGGATCTTCTCCGTAGAGGCTGCGGTCTCTCTCGTGGAGTAGATCCGATGTGGATGAGCAATGCTCTATCTCTAAAATTTGCTAAACCAATGCTAACCCTCAAATGGTGTAGGTGGAGGATATATATAGTCTAGGGCCACGAAGGGGTAAGTGAGGGCGAAGGGATACATGGGCTCGGCCCGATACACTATGCACAGACAGGCGTCGGACGTCCGACGGGTACCGGACATCCGGTGGCTTGCGAGGGTCCAGTCGTCCGGTACTTGCCGGACATTTGATGTTTTGGCTCGGGAAAGCCATCGTCGGATTTCCGAACGGGGCCGGTCATCCGGGCGCTGGAGGATGTCGGACGTCCAATCAGCGTCGGTCGTACGACCGCTGTAGGTCTCGCTGGCTGGGACTTGGGCTGGCTGGGACTTGGGCTGGCTGGTGAAGTCTCCAGGCGTCGGACGTACGCTCCAGACCAGTCGTTCGGTGGCTGTAGATTTCTAGCAGCTTCTTCTCTTGGTCCTTGTACTTGGTGTCCTCGCTAGCTCGTCCGTTGGATGTGGTGGCTCTGTGGCTTTCCTCTAAGTACCTGATCATGCATAGCTCACACGTTGGAGGTAGTAGCCATGTCTCATATGTAGAAAGTGAAAGTTCGGAGAGGAGCGAGTTCACCTTGTGTCCAATGGTATATGTTCGAGTTCTCGTCATATGTCCTCTTGGGGCTTGGAGAGTAGTCAGAGTGTACATGGGATGAACATGGGATGCTCCGCATCATCTCCCCCCTTGGGGAAGATATGACCTCAGATCGTGATCCTCATCACCATGGAAACGGTTGTCGTGGACGGACTTGTAGTTGGACAGAGTTGAAGGCATGGCGCAATCCAAGTACTCCAAGGTGTCTCTGGTACGTGGTATATGCAAAATGAGCAAAGACGAAGTACACATGGAAATACAATGGTTAGCGCACACAATATGTCCATCTATTAAACATGTGTCCGTGCAACAATATTGATCATGACAAGGTGCATGAAGCTTATTCAAAAGATATGGAAATGTATGCACAACATTCATGGGAGCAAAAGTAAGAATATAATCAATGCAACCACGGTGCAAAATGATGTCGTAGTGAGACGGTTTATCAATAGCATGAATATGGTAATGGGTGCTCAATGTGATGTGGTCATGCAATTGATGGTAGGGAATAAGATCATGATGTATGAATATGCCATCAAGAAATATCACAACAAATTTGCTAAGGAAATGCACAAGCACATATATCATGGATGACATGGGAATACAAGCTGCAACAAGGCAATCATAATATGAGTCAATCCATGCATAAGATGAAAATTTGTCTTGTGTGTGAGACGTCCATCGAGCATGACATGTGTGAGCACAATCAACAAATATGGAGGTGTTGGTGTACCAATGATCGATGTCGTGGCATGAGTGGCGGTTCGAAGGTGCATCCAATAAGTCCGAGCGCTCCTCAACGTGAAAGTTCATAGAGCCAATGTCCCATGTCGCTCCTCCGTTTGCGAGATGTATCGTGTAGACAACAAGAAGGAGACAACAATGAAAGAGTGACCCATCCAATATGCATATTTGAGGATGGCTCAAAGTGAAGGAGTTCACCTTTATGAGAATGTCAAAAATGTTGGTGTCGCGCATCGTGTACGCCTTCACATGACCAAGTTGTCTTGTGATGGTACCACCTTGTGAATCCTTCAAAACGAAACAACATGACAAACACTCGGAAAAACAAATGAGGTTTGCGGTAGTGCAAAACCTATCATTCATGTGGTAAGATACCCAACAAGTGTATGCATCATGCTCATCATAAGAATGGACAAGGGAGCATTTCATAGTATGGAGGCATATGATGCGAGAACAACCAAATACAATAGTCTCAATCAAGCAAGCTTGCATCACAAGTAAGGTGTCCAAGTCTCCATGATCAATAAGCATAGATGCAACAATTGGAGGCAAGCGAGAATGAACAAAATATATCATGTGAGAGGCATGAACATATACGTCATCAACCCAAGAAAGCAAGTAATAATGGAACATGGGTGATGCAACAAAGCAAGCAATCATAGCAATCAAGTGGTGTGAGCTAGTAGTGCAAAGATGCAACATACTAGAGGGAAACATAGCAAGCATGTCATGGGTGAAAATAGTGTGCATGAATAATTCACATGACATAGCACAAAGCATGAAAGGAGGATATGAGCAAAGTATCATCAATAGCATGAGGCACATGATAAACATGGCAATAGTAACAAGGATCTCCACCAAGCATGCAAATACACAGAGGAGTAGCATAATGGTGAATCATGGGTAGATGCAAGCAAGGGTCATAATTGAATGGCAAAGGCATAGAAATAGGCATAACATGCAAAGTGAACACGATATAATGGGCATAAGGTGACAAATTGTAAATAGCCCATAGACGTGTGAGCGGCAAGTAAAAGAGATTCGCGTAGTCGGTGCGCAAAGAGAACGGTGGGAAGGATAGTTCACGGGATCCCAAGTCATCTTTGCTCTCAAGAGCTCGTTTCGTCAAGTCATGGGATTTTGAGGTTGACGAGTGTTCATAAGTACCTACATAAAACAAAGGAAAAGGAAAAATTGTGTGTGCGTGGTATATGTACACATCATCCTTCATGATGCGCACGTGTTTGTGTTGGTTAGCACCAAATATCCAATGCTCAAATAAATGAGATGCGTGATATAGAAACATGTGATCCATCATGATAGGTTTGTTGTGATGTATAGCATAATGGAGACTCAAATTGGGCAATGCATCATGAGAAAAATGTAGAGCATTGTTATGAGTGGAACGCATATGGTGTAAGCAATTATGAGAATCATGCAAAGTATGGAATGCATCAAAATCTCCTAATATGTATAGGGAAACTATGGGGGTGTCCTCGTGAGCATTAATGGAAACATCACATGGAGAATATTGACAACATCCAAAACAATGCATATTTGGAACAATGTGATCATGGCATGGCATATTAGATGAATTGCACAAATCATGTAAAGGAATCATGGCAATATCATCACATGAAAAACAAAATCCAATGACCATCATCTCATCATCTATGCCATAAGTGCAAATGGGATTTATTTGAATGGGGCATGCATAGCTACTATGCTGAGATTGAAATGATGCGATATGGGAGATCTCACTCATAGCATATGAAAAGTTTAAAGGATTATCAAACATGATGTGACCAATAGAATTTTCACATTATCCTATGGACCATAGCATCACAACTAGGAAAATCAACATGCTCATCATCATATTCATCATAAATTGGCAAGTCATGACATGAAGAATTCACACTAGCATGAAGCGTGGATATAGGTGTGTCAACATCATGCAAACAATCATTTGTATAATAGTCCACAAGTGGGACAAGCGAAGCACCATCACCTATGTTACCTTTGGAGCATCGCTCATGTGTTGTATGTGAGGTGTCGAAGACCAAGTCGTGGTCATCTTCATCTCGATGGAACCATGTGGGGGGTGCATCATCATCCATCATGGCCATCGTCGTCTTGATTGGAGGTATGGACTCGCCGAGGATAGGCGTGTCGTCATGTAGGAGACCTAGCACCAAAGAAAACACACTCGGAGTAGAGGTTAAGTTGTTAGAAATCATAGTGGCCTCACGTGCCGTGTCAACTACCTCACTCACTAAGTGTGGTGGCTCACTCACTCCCTCTTGGATGCTCTCAAGTGTGGGGCTAGTGGTGGTCACACTCATCCTCTCATAGGAAATGTACTCAATGTCACATATAGTGGAGTCACTCATATCACTCGTGGTGTGGTGGCTCTCCTCACATGGGAATTGGGGCGTCTCTTTATATGTGGGTGTCGAAGAGATGTTGGTGCACATGTCTCCATGCTCAATCATGTCGTAGTTGTAGCCGTGGATGAAGGCCGAAGATGGCACATCATCACTCTCCTCTAAGACCAAAGATAAGGTCTCATGTGCGGTCTCGTAGCTTGACTCGGAGTATGAGTCCAATATGGGCGCCGTCTACATGTTGTTGAAGAGATTCATGCTCGTCGCTGTGGTCGAAGGGGATGGCCCTTGCTCGACCTTCTTGTCACCGTCTTGTTGTTGTAAGAGGTTCATATGATGTGGCACCTCATAGCTCATCTCCATGACCGAAGGGAATTTCCCATGCTCGACCATCTTCCTTGAGGGGCTTCCAAAGATGGAAGTGTCGCCCTGGCTCGTAGGTGGTCGCCTTGTACTTGATGATGTCGATGTAGGCGAACTCACAGGAAGTAGGCGAAGATGCCATACGTCCAAAGGCGAAGATGCCGAAGTGGTGGTGGTAGTAGCCATAGCGTGCTCTTGGTGGTGCTTGTCTCGTGGTCTTCTCTTGTGCTCTTGAGGCTTGGCCTTGGCGTGAATTAGAGCTTGTTGGGACTTGTACATTCGCGCATGGCGAGCATCTTCATGATGATGGTGTCGTTGTCGCACTTGAGCTCGTAGTAGATGTCGTTCATCATCGTCGTGCACACGTTGCTTGGAGGTGACTTAACCTTCATGACGAGGTGGATCACAAACGTGATGTTGGTCGCCATGGAGATGTGGACGACTTGCGCTTGCATCGCTTGGGCGCTCCGAAGATGATTGAGTTGCTCGTTGCCGCCTCAAGGATGATGAAGGGGAAGTAGACTTGATCAAGGCCCAAATCTTCTCCATCCTTGCATCTTGCTCCTCCTTTTGTGCGGAAAGCTTTTTGTCGATGTAGTTCCTTTTCCTCGCTTCGGAGTGGCGAACGTCAATGGAGAGGTTCTCGATGCGCTCTCACGATCTTGATTGTGCGCCTTGCATTTTTCATTGTAGATCGAAGATTGATGCTTTGTGATGTAGTTGTTCACGCCGTCATTTTTGTGGAAGACCGGAGATGAAATGCGTTGCCTATCCATCACTGCAAGAAAAAAAATGTGAGCGGTAGAAAGAGAAGAACGAACACCAAATGTACCTTGACCGAAGTTGAAAGTGGATCAATGATCACTCCCATGTGGACAAGCAAAAAGCACAATTGGTACCAATTCTTGTCGGTTTCTCACACCTACACAAATAAGGCTTATGGTGGAGCTCGGTGAGGATAGTGGCACAAAAATGTGATGCAAAATGTTAGCAAGAGTCAATAATGTTGAAAGAGATTCACAAATTTGCAAGTGAAACAAGTAGACCAATAGCAATATGTGGCACACGGAAACACACACACGGATAGATAAATGGGGTCGTGCAACCAAGGATGAGCACAAAATGTGGAATCCACAGAAAACGCTCATGTTGCAAAACTCAAGAGAGACGCTAGCACGATTGCTCAATAAGCGGATACGACACTTGTGCACAACCTATAAGATGCAAAATGGATAACTTTCTATCCCAAGTATGCTATGTATGTATGGTTCCCGGTGTTTCTCACAAGGTTATCCAAGATGATCTTATATGCAATGTGGTATGATGCTATGGCTATTGCTTACGAGCTCTTTGTTCACTCTTTTGCTTAAAAGCTTATTCTTTTTTTTGTATGGCCACTTTGTGAAATGCACAATCCAAGATAGTAATTGTGTATATGCGGGAACAAACTTGAGGCACACGAGATGATATGATACCAATATGATATGGTATGTATGCAATGTATGGTGTAGATTACTAATGTGCACAAGTAACGTTGCCGGCAATACTCAAATGGCTAGTCTCGATAGGCAAGTGACGCCAAATGGGCTAGGGGTTATCAATGCAATGGCAAGGAATATACAATGGAGGGATACCATGATACCAATATGATATGGAGGTTACCGTCTGTGGCGATGATGAGTGGCGGTGGTCTTTATGGAGATACCAAGATGATGGAGACTCATCCCTAAGTAGCCGAAACACCTTAGGAAACGGAAAAACCGCGAACTCAAAATCTGAAAAGTCAAATGGTGGTAGCGGGAATGCGGTGGTGGTTTTGTGGAAGATCAATGGAATTGTGAAATGGCAATGATGTGTTGCGGAGTATGCAATGCGGAAGTGGAGGGTAAGGTGGAGGACTATACACGGTGTCGGAGTTGGAAGCACGGTCCCTAAGTAGCCCAAACACCTTAGGAGACACAACTCACAACACAAACAAAATTGGGTTAAGTTGGGGTGGTCGGTGGAAGTGTACGGTGGGCAAGCCTATGTGGGAGTTATGGTGGTGGTGGTGGTTGATGAAGAAGCAACCGTCCCTAAGTATCCTAGACACCTTGGGAGACTCAAATCACTCCTCAAGAAACCACTAATGTGATGGGGAACAAAATTGGTTAGGTTACGGAAGTCGGTGGTGGTGTAGCGGATGATGTGGTGGAAGCCCTAGGCAAAGGTGACAAAATTCACAAAATTTATGGAGTCAAATGGTTTTGGTGGTATTTTTGTTGGAAGGGGGATGTCAAGAGCTTTCCAATGAGCTAAAGAACGTGAAAATCGGACTCCGTATGAATTAGTTATGGCCGAAACAAAAATCAGCCGAAAGTGATATCTACAGGTTACGGATGTCCGAAGATGGTCGGACGACCGGGCGGGCTCGGAAGTCCGTAAATTGGGCTCGGGTTAGGGGTTCCGGATCTCCGGAAAAGGTCGGACGTCCGGTCGTTCCAGGGGCTCCGGACATCCGTGAAAAGCCGGTCGTCCGGTGGGTCGGGGTCAACGTGAGATTTCAGATCCGGGACGCGATTTTGGGCGGAATTTGGGGATTTTGGGGTCAAAATTGATGAGATTTCGTGGATGAAAGATGGGGAAACTTGGGGAGATGCTACATCCACTTGAAACCAAGCAATTCCATGGATCAAAATCAACAAAACTTCTTCAAACCAACAAATCAGAAAAACATTTGGGGCTATTTTTGGTGGGGATTTTTGACTTTAAGGAAGAACACAACAAAATTACGCTAGAAAATGAAGAGGGGAGGCTCCAAAATCGTGATCAACGTGTCTCATGATACCAAGATGATGTAGGGTAGGAACCCTATGGGCCGATCTTTCACGAAAGGAGTGGATGCCGCGATGAACACGAAGAACCCGAGGAGGGAAACGAGGGAAAAACATGGGGGAAACACAAGAGAGACACTCAAACCAACAAGAATGATCACACAAGTGCTTGATCCATGAACATAAAGGGATATACAAGATCCAAAGTCAACAACGAACGATACACGGTAACCGGTCTTCTCCATGATGAGGTCCTGGTGATCTTCTCTGCAAGGAGGTCTTGAATCCAAAAGGATCTTCTCCGGTGAGGCCACGGTCTCCCTCGTGGAGTAGATCCGATGTGGATGAGCAATGCTCTATCTCTAAAATGAGCTAAAGCAATGCTAACCCTCAAATGGTGGAGGTGGAGGAGTATATATAGTCTAAGGCCACGAAGGGGTAAGTGAGGGCGAAGGGATACATGGGCTCAACCCGATACACTGTGCATAGACAGGCGTCGAACGTCCGACGGGTACCGGACATCCGGTGGCTCGCGAGGGTCCGGTCGTCCGGTACTTGTCGGACGTCCGGCGTTTTGGCTCGGGAAAGCCATCGTCAGATTTCCGGACGGGGCCGGTCGTCCGGGCACTGGAGGATGTCGGACGTCCGGTCAGCGTCGGTCGTCCGGGCGCTGGAGGATGTCGGACGTCCGGTCAGCGTCGGTCGTCCGACCGCTGTAGGTCTCGTTGGCTGGGACTTGGGCTGGCTAGCGAAGTCTCCAAGCGTCGGACGTCATGTCTAGACCGGTCATCCGGTGGCTGTAGATTTCTGGCAGCTTCTTCTCTTCGTCCTTGTACTTGGCGTCCTCGCTAGCTCGTCCGTTGGATGTGGTGGCTCAGTGGCTTTCCTCTAAGTACCTGATCATGCATAGCACACACGTTGGGGGTAGTAGCCATGTCTCACATGTAGAAAGTGAAAGTTCGGAGAGGAGCGAGTTCACCTCCCATTAAAACTAAAAGTAATCGAGGAAGGCCTCTTCCAAGTCCTTCCAGCTGCCTATGGAATTTCCAGGCAAGTTGTTTAACCAGTACCGAGCAGGTCCTTTTAGTTTTAATGGGAGGTATTTAATGGCGTGGAGGTCGTCTCCACGGGCCATATGGATGTGGAGGATGAAATCTTCTATCCATGCTGCGGGATAGGTTGTCCCGTCGTACGACTCAATATTGAGGGGTTTGAATCCTTTGGGAAATTCGTGATCCATTACCTCATCTAATAGAGGCAAAGGAGTCCCGTCTTTTGATGAGATGGTGGCTATCGTTTTAGAGGAAGTCGACTTTGACGATCCGACTACGAACGTGCGAGGACATCGCGCCTTAGCAATCGCTAAACAAACTCCGAGGGGTTATTGACCACGTCGGAGTATGATCAACGTGACGACGAGGGCCCGTTTCCTGCGAGCAAACGAAGAACAAGCAAGAAACAGAGATTGCAATCTGGATATTGCGAATATAAGATGGAAACTTTATTGATCAAGGTGGGGTTCTGTGACGTCTTGGTCTGGTCGTTGGACACAAACGAAGTACGCGAAGTTGCAGCTATGGCGAACTTTTAATCTAAACAAAACCCAAAGTCTAAACGACGCCCTAAGGGCTGTATATATGGAGGAAGAGGGGGGGGATTTCGTGGCCCTTGGAGGAGGGTTCCGAAACCAACCCTAACTCTTGTTTCCCCACACATACGGACTCTAAAAACAGCCTATACTTAAGTATTTCCAAAATACATGGGCCTGGCCCAATAATAAGGTGACGCAGCACCGAAAATAGTCTCTGGACGAAATTTATGAAGTGGCATCTTGTATATTTCGTCCAATGCTTCACGCACTCCTTATGGTGGCTTCAAAGTCCTGAAATCATCACCCTTGTAACTCCGTCCTTGACCCCCTTGCGCATGCCATCATCTCCTTGCTTGAACTTGATCCAAGGTTCATATTTCTTGTCCAAGATAGGCCCTTCATTTGTAAGCAAAACAAATGTATCCAATTTAGGCAGCATCATATTCTCATGAACATTAGAATCTTTACCAAGCAACGAAAGTACCTGATAATTCAATTGGCATGCGTGAGCTCTAGTAATTGGTCCAGTATGTATAGCAGCAGGGGCTGTGGGTGTAACAATGGTATTGATGTCCTCATCATCCTCCCCTTCTTGAAATGTAGTCGTCCTCGACGAAATTTCATCGTCCTCACCAAATAAATTTTCAAATCTACAATGTTAAATGTGCGACTAACCCCAAAATCTGCACGCAGCTCAAGTTTATATGCATTATCATTTATTTTCTCTAACACCTTAAAAGGACCATCAGCACGTGGCATTAGCTTTGATTTGCGCAAATTAGGAAATCTATCCTTACGCAAATGTAACCAAACAAGATCTCCAGGAGCAAACACAACATGTTTTATACCCTTATCTGCAGCAAGCTTATATTTAGCATTCATACGCTCAATGTTTTCCTTAGTTAACTCATGCATTTTTAAAATCAATTCAGCACGTTCTATAGCATCAAAATTAACCTTCTCCGAAGATGAAAGAGGCAACAAATTAATAGGTGCACGACGTAGGAAACCATACACAATTTCAAAAGGGCGCATCTTAGTAGTAGAATGCAATGAACGATTATAAGCAAATTCAATATGAGGCAAGAATTCTTCCCACATTTTCTTGTTATTCTTCAAAACATCCCTAAGCATAGTAGAAAATGTTCTATTGACTACTTCAGTTTGTCCATCACTTTGGGGGTGACAAGTAGTACTAAAAAGCAGTTTAGTCCCCAACTTAGCCCATAAATATCTCCAAAAGTGGCTAAGAAATTTAGTATCACGATCTGAAACAATAGTATTTGGCACACCATGCAAGAGAATAATTTCACGAAAGAACAAATCTACAACATTAACAACATCATCGCTTTTATGACATGGTATAAAGTGTGCCATTTTCGAGAACCTATCCATGACAAAAAATATACTATCCCTCCCCTTCTTTGTTCGAGGTAAACATAAAACAAAGTCCATAGATATATCCTCCCAAGGAACACTAGGTACAGGCAAAGGCATATATAAACCATGAGGATTGAGTCGTGACTTAGCTTTTTGACATGTAGTGCAGCGAGCAACAAAACGCTCAACATCCCGTCTCATCCTTGGCCAAAAGAAATGTGTAGCCAGTATATCCTCCGTCTTCTTGACGCCAAAGTGTCCCATTAATCCTCCTCCATACGCCTCCTGCAACAACAAAAGACGAACGGAGCTAGCTGGAATGCATAGCTTGTTAACACGAAACACAAATCCATTGTTAAGAACGAAGTTGTTCCAAGTTCTCCCTTCCTTACAATTCTGCAATACATCTTTAAATTCAGCATCATGCACATATTGATCTTTGATCGTCTCCAAACCAAATATTTTAAAGTCAAGTTGTGATCGCATACTATAATGATGAGACAAAGCATCAACAATAACATTTTCTTTACCCTTCTTGCGTTTAATGACATAAGGGAAAGTCTCAATGAATTCAACCCATTTAGCATGTCTACGGTTCAGTTTTGCTTGACTTTTAATGTGTTTCAAAGATTCATGATCAGAATGTATAACAAATTCTTCGGGCCATAAATAATGTTGCCATGTTTCTAAGGTCCGATCAAGAGCATATAATTCTTTGTCATAAGTAGAATAGTTCAGACTAGGCCCACTCAATTTTTCAGAAAAGTATGCAACCGGTTTGCCATCTTGTAATAACACACCTCCTAATCCAATTCCACTAGCAACACATTCAAGCTCAAAAGTCTTATTAAAATCAGGAAGTTGGAGTAAAGGAGCATGTGTCAACTTATCTTTCAATACCGTGAAGGCTTCTTCCTGTGCGGTACCCCAAACAAAAGGTACATCCTTGTTTGTAAGCTCGCTGAGAGGTGCAGCAATGGTGCTGAAATCTCGCACAAAACGCCTACAGAATCCAGCGAGGCCAAGGAAACTCCTCACTTGTGTGACCGTTTTGGGCTGCGGCCAACTCTCAATAGCTTCAATCTTGGCTTTATCAACTTCAATTCCCTGTGGAGTAACAACATAGCCAAGAAAAGATACTCGATCGGTGCAAAAGGTGCACTTTCCAAGGTTACCAAACAAACATGCATCACATAGAGCAATAAAAATAGCACGTAAATGTTCCAAATGTTCCTCCAAAGATTTGCTATAATTCAATATGTCATCAAAGTAAACTACCACAAATCGTCAAATGAAAGAACGTAAAACTTCGTTTATTAATCTCATGAAAGTACTAGGTGCATTAGTTAACCCAAAAGCCATGACTAACCAGTCATATAATCCAAACTTAGTTTTAAATGATGTTTTCCATTCATCTCCCAATTTCATATGAATTTGATGGTATCCACTATGCAAATAAAATTTGGAGAGTATTGTAGAGCCACTCAATTCATCAAGCATATCATCTAGCCTAGGAATAGGATGACGATAACGAATAGTAATATTATTAATGCCTCTACAATCAACGCACATACGCGACATACCATCCTTTTTTGGCACTAAAATGATAGGAACAACACAAGGACTAAGGGATTCGCGTATATAACCTTTGTCAAGCAGTTCTTGTACTTGACGCATAATCTCCTTCGTCTCCTCTAGACTGGTACGGTATGGTGCACGGTTGGGTAATGATGCACCGGGAATTAAGTCAATTTGATGCCCAATCCCTCTAATAGGTGGTAATCCCGTTGGCGCGTCTTGTGGAAAGACGTCAGTGAACTCCTGCAAAATGTTACTAACAGTCGGAGGCAAAGAGGAAAGCACGTGCTCAAATGAAACTAATGCCTCTTTGCACACAAAAGCATAGCAAACAGATATGCTAAAATATAGATCATCAATATCAGATTTGGTGGCAAGTAAACATGCACTTTTCAATTTAATTTCAGAAACAACACTAGATGGTTTATTATTAGGCTTCATTTGTTGCTCAAATTATTTTGCCACAATCTGATTTCACTCTTATTTTTCTCCTTCTTTGCTTTATTAGCTCTATTAATATTATCTTTCAAAATGGATTCAGGAGTCACAGGAAGATTTTTATCCTTATGAACAAGAGTATACTGATTGTTTCTACCATGGTGTACAGAATTTTTATCAAATTGCCATGGTCTACCAAGTAATAAGGAACATGCTTGCATAGGTACCACATCACAATCAACATAATCAGCATATGTAGAGATACTAAAATGCACACGAACAGTGCGTGTTACCTTAACCTTGCCACTTTTGTTGAACCATTGGATGTAGTAAGGATGTGGATGTGGTCTTGTGGTGAGAGATAGCTTCTCCACCATCTCCATGCTAGGCAAGTTATTGCAGCTCCCTCCATCTATGATGACGCGAACAGAACGTTCCTTCGCAACTCCCTTTGTATGGAACAAATTATGCCTTTGATTTTGCTCAGCTTGTGTAACCAGCTCACTCAAAACACGTTGAGAAACTAAACATTCATACCTATCAGCATCTTTAGCAGCCATGTATTGCGTCTCATGATCAGAATCCTCTCCACCGTGTTCTTCATGTGTAATAAGAGCCAAAGTCTCCTCATCATAGTCCCTAGCGGACTCATACCGACCATCCTCAGTAACAATCATCACATGCCGAGATTTGCATTCTCTCACAAAATGTCCTCTTTCCTTACAACGACGAAAAATAATATCACTTGTGTGTCCTGTTGATGCGATGGAAGAAGAACTCTGTGCAGGCCCAGCAGGTGTGCTCTTGGAAGATAGTGGTGGTTGTGCTTGCTTTCTTGTATCACGGCTAGAGGTGGCACCTGATGGAGGTGCTGGTGCAGTGGAAATAGAGGATGCACGTGGTGTCCATGATGAAGATCGACCTGCAGAAAAGTTAGTTCGCACCAATGCATGTCGATCCTGCACTTCACGTTCAGCTTTACAAGCAAGATGGAATAAACAAGTGATATTAGTATACTCCTTACACTCTAGAATGGTCTGAATCTCTCTATTGAATCCACCCATAAAACGTGCAAGCATAGCTTCATTCTCCTCAACAATACCACATCTAATCATGCCAGTTTGTATTTCCTGATAATATTCATCAGTGAAGCAAAACGGGTGTGCGGCGCCTCTATGTTTGATGAGGACATCAATACCATTGTTACACCCACATCCCCTACTGCTATACATACTGGACCAATTACTAGAGCTCGCGCACGCCAACTGAATTATCAGGTACTTCCGTTTCTTGGTAACGATTCTAATGTTCATGAGAATATGATGCTCCCTAAATTGGATACATTTGTTTTGCTTACAAATGAAGGGGCTAGCTTGGACAAGAAAGATGAACCTTGGAGCAAGTTCAAGCACGGAGATGATGGCATGCGCAAGGGCATCAAGAACGGAGTTACAAGTGATGATTTCAGGACTTTGAAGCCACCATAGAGAGTGCATGAGGCCTTGGACAAAATATACAAGATGCCACTTCATAAATTTCGTCCAGAGGCTATACTAG
Source organism: Triticum urartu (assembly GCF_003073215.2). Lineage (NCBI taxonomy): Eukaryota > Viridiplantae > Streptophyta > Magnoliopsida > Poales > Poaceae > Triticum > Triticum urartu. Next base: position 334,762,432 of record NC_053028.1, on the reverse strand, counting down.
GTGCTGCCTCACCTTATTATTGGGCCAGCCCATGTATTTTCGAAATACTTAAGTATAGGCCGTTTTTAGAGTCCGTATGTGTGGGGAAACAAGAGGTAGGGTTGGTTTCAGACCCCTCCTCCAAGGGCCACGAAATTCCCCCTCTAGCTCCATATATACAGCCCTTAGGGTGTCGTTTAGACTTTGGGTTTTGTTTAGATTAAAGTTCACCATAGCTGCAACTTTGCGTACTTCGTTTGTGTTCAACGACCACACAAAGGCATCACAGAACCCCACCTTGATCAATAAAGCTTTCCTCTTATATTCGCAATATCCAGATTGCAATCTCAGTTTCTTGCTTGTTTTTTGTTTACCTGCAGGAAACAGACCTTCGAGGTCAGGCTGATCGTGCTCCGGCGTGGTCAATAACCTCTCGGAGTTGGTTTAGCGATTTCTAAGGCGCGACGTCCTCGCACGTTCGTAGTCGGATTGTCAAAATCGACTTCCTCCAAAATGATAGCCACCATCTCATTGAAAGATGGGACACCTTTACCTCTATCAAGTGTTATCAGATTTCCAGGTTGCTCGGTGAGATTTTACAGTTTTTCATAGTTTAGATCGAGTCTGTTTTTCATACCTATAGTCCACGAAAAAGCCAAAAAAATTTATGGTTAGTTCATCATATCCGAACCAGTCTGAGCCTTTGCATAATCTTTTCAGTATTTTTCTTTGTTGAATTTGCGGTTGCATCGTCATGTCTAGTTGCCGGTCTTAGAGTTTAGTCTTTTAGAGTTTCGAGTTCTGGTCATAAGTTGTCGTGCCGCCGCCGCACCATCGTCATCGTTCCTACCATATACCATCACCACCAACATATTCCTTGCTGCTGCCATATACATCCGCCTGTCCACCACCAATCCGAGTCCACATACACATCTGCCTGTTCACCACCAATCCGAGTCCACGTATACAGCTGTCTGTCCACCACTAATCCGAGTCCACGTATACATCCGCCTGTCCACCACCAATCCGAGTCCACATATACATCTGCCTATCCACCACCATTCCGAGTTCTTTTCATATTAGGTTTGTTTTCGAGATCCACCTAGTTTTCGTTTTGTGTTTCCTTGCCTGAGTAGGTCTCAGAAAAAAAGGGTCTGGAGACCCCTGGGCAGTTTTTAGGCCACAATTTCAGCGACCAAATTTTTTCCCTATCCTATTTTTAGGTCCCACGGAGCGTTTTGAGACACTCGCCATCATAGTGATTTTCTGTTGCACTTTTTCGTAGTCGCTGCCCTGATTTCCGAAAATGTCAAAAAAAATTCGTGCCCATCCTGTCAGTTTGATGAGGGAAGAGTTTTGAGACACTCGCCATAATAGTGATTTTTCGCAAAAAAAAGAGGAGCGCAAAAAAAAACAGAGGGAAAAAAATAAATTCCAGAGTGTGCTTTTCCAATGTTTACATGCAGCGCCGTGATTTTGTTAGTGTTCTAGGCTCGCGTCTCTAGCACGGTCTAGCCTAGGACCAACGCAGTACCGTCGTGGAGCGTTTATTCAACTTTGCATCTCTGAATTGATTATTGCTGACTCTTGTTGCTACCATATTATAAGCCTTCCCAGATCCACATACATCTACGTTGTGTGTTTGACTCTCCCTGGTAATCGCTTTATCCAAGCTTTGAGAGTTTTGACTATGATGGTTGCCGATCACCGCCTGCTGCTGGGTAAGAACTGGTAAGAATTTGAGATTTGCTTGACGGATTTGTGACACCCACCACCACCTCTTGTTAATAGTTTGTAGGATCATATTCTTATGTGTTTCTGTTGTGCTAACCATGGCAGGATCACAAGCCGATGAGACTTACTGGGAGAACATGACAAATAAGGAGTCGCATGATAAATTTCAGCAAATGATGAGTGGACAGGTGCAAGATGTGCTAAACAGATTTAAAGAGGCCAGGGAGAAGATAGATGGCATGGAGAAGACGTTCGAAACAAAGCTCGATAATAAGTTTAATGAATTGCTCGTGCGTCTTCCGCCACCACCACCGGCTGCACCTAACGCACCTCTACAACAACAACAAGAACTACTACTACCTCCACGTCGCGAAATAGCCCTCTGCCGAGCGAGCCATGTCCCTCTTGCGCCTGGTCAAACTGTTGGTGCTACTGTTGATTCTTCTGTGGCTCCTACTGTTGATGCGGAGGAGGATGATTATGTGGGAGATTATGAGGATGAGGTTGATCAAAATAAGAACTACGTGCAACCACCAGCACCACAACCACCAGGTTGTCCACATGCAAATAATGGCAATGGTAGGGCTCCCCCTCGGGTACGAGATCATGACCATCTCCCTAAACGAAATTGAATATTCCACCATTTGAGGGTAGATATGTTCCTGATATTATCTTACTTGGGAGTTAGAAACTAAACAACGATTTACATGTTTACAATATCCTGAGGAGAGACGTGTTCCTGCTGCTGTTTGTGCTTTCACTAGCTTTGCTTGTGTTTGGTGGTCTGAACATTGTAGATTATATCCTATTCCAGCTACTTGGGCTTCTTTGAAGACAACTATGCGTACTCATTGGGTTGCACCATATTATCAACGTGAATTACTTCAAAAATTGCAGCGTTTAAGACAAGGGAAAAATTCTGTAGAAGAATATTATCAGGAATTACAAAACTGACATGATTAGATGTGGCATTGTTGAGGAGAATGAAGCTATGCTTGCATGTTTTATGGGTGGATTAAATAGAGAGAGTCAGACCATTCTAGAGTATAAGGAGTATACTAATATCACTCGTTTATTCCATCTTGCTTGTAAAGCTGAACGTGAAGTGCAGAATCGACAGGCATTCGCGCGAACTAACTTTTCTGCAGGTCGATCTTCATCATGGACACCACGTGCATCCTCTACTTCCACTGGACCAGCACCTCCATCAGGTGCCACCTCCAACCGTGATACAAGAAAGCAAGCACAACCACCACTATCTGCCAAGCGCACACCTGCTGGGCCTACGCAGAGCTCTTCTTCTTCCATGGCATCAACAGGGCACACAAGTGTTATTATTTGTCGTCATTGTAAGGGAAGAGGACATTTTGCGAGAGAATGCAAATCTCAGCGTGTGATGATTGTTGCTGAGGATGGTGGGTATGAGTCCTCTAGTGACTATGATGAGGAGACTTTGGCTCTTATTACACATGAATAACACGGTGGAGATGATTCTGATCATGAAACACAATACATGGCTGCTGAAGATGCTGACAGGTATGAATGTTTAGTTGCTCAACGTGTTTTGAGTGTGCAGGTTACACAATCTGAGCAACCTCAGAGGCATAATTTGTTCCATACAAAGGGAGTTGTAAAGGAACGTTCTGTTCGCATCATCATAGATGGAGGGAGCTGCAATAACTTGGCTAGCATGGAGATGGTGGAGAAGCTATCTCTCACCAAAAGACCACATCCACATCCTTACTACATCCAATGGTTCAACAACAGCGGCAAGGTTAAGGTAACACGTATTGCTCATGTGCATTTTAGTATCTCTACATATGCTGATTATGTTGATTGTGATGTGGTACCTATGCAAGCATGTTCCTTATTACTTGGTAGACCATGGTAATTTGATAAAAATTCTGTACACCATGGTAGAAACAATCAGTATACTCTTGTTCATAAGGATAAAAATATTAGTTTGCTTCCTATGACTCCTGATTCCATTTTGAAAGATGATATTAATAGAGCTAATGAAGCAAAACAGGAGAAAAATAAGAGTGAAAATCAGATTGTGGCAAAAGAATTTGAGCAACAAATGAAGCCTAATGATAAACCGTCTAGTGTTGCTTCTGAAATTAAATTGAAAAGTGCATGTTTACTTGCCACCAAATCTGATATTGATGATCTAGATTTTAGCAAATCAGTTTGCTATGCTTTTGTGTCCAAAGAGGCATTATTTTCATTCGAGGACGTGCTTTCCTCTTTGCCTCTTGCTGTCATTAACATTTTGCAGGAGTTCGCTGACGTCTTTCCACAAGACGTGCCACCGGGCTTACCACCTATTCGAGGGATTGAGCATCAAATTGACTTAATTCCTGGTGGATCATTACCCAACCGTGCACCATACCGTACCAATCCAGAGGAGACGAAGAAGATTATGCGTCAAGTACAAGAACTGCTCGACAAAGGTTATATACGCGAATCCCTTAGTCCTTGTGCCGTTCCTATCATTTTAGTGCCGAAAAAGGATGGTATGTCGCGTATGTGCATTGATTGTAGAGTCATTAATAATATTACTATTCGTTATCATCATCCTATTCCTAGGCTAGATGATATGCTTGATGAATTGAGTGGCTCTACAATATTCTCCAAAGTTGATTTGCGTACTGGATACCATCAAATTCGTATGAAATTGGGAGATGAATGGAAAACAATATTTAAAACTAAGTTTGGATTATATGAGTGGTTAGTCATGCCTTTTGGGTTAACTAATGCACCTAGTACTTTCATGAGCTTAATGGACGAAGTTTTACATGCTTTCATTGGACGATTTGTGGTAGTTTACTTTGATGACATATTGATTTATAGCAAATCTTTGGGGGAACATTTGGAACATTTACGTGCTGTTTTTATTGCTCTACGTGATGCATGTTTGTTTGGTAACCTTGGAAAGTGCACCTTTTGCACCGACCGAGTATCTTTTCTTGGCTATGTTGTTACTCCACAGGGAATTGAAGTTGATAAAGCCAAGATTGAAGCTATTGAGAGTTGGCCGCAGCCCAAAATGGTCACACAAGTGAGGAGTTTCCTCGGCCTCGCTGGTTTCTATAAGCATTTTGTGAGAGATTTCAGCACCATTGCTGCACCTCTCAACGAGCTTACAAAGAAGGATGTGCCTTTTGTTTGGGGTACCGCACAGGAAGAAGCCTTCATGGTATTGAAAGATAAGTTGACACATGCTCCTTTACTTCAACTTCCCGATTTTACTAAGACTTTTGAGCTTGAATGTGATGTTAGTGGAATTGGATTAGGAGGTGTGTTATTACAAGATGGCAAACATGTTGCATACTTTTCTGAAACATTGACTGGGCCTAGTCTGAATAGTTTAGACTAGGCCCACTAAATTTGTCAGAAAAGTATGCAACAGGTTTGCCATCTTGTAATAATACACCTCCTAACCCAATTCCACTAGCATCACATTCAAGCTCAACAGGCTTATTAAAATCAGGAAGTTGGAGTAAAGGAGCATGTGTCAACTAATCTTTCAATACCGTGAAGGCTTCTTCCTATGCGGTACCCCAAATAAAAGACACATCCTTCTTTGTAATCCCGTTGAGAGGTGCAACAATGGTCCTGAAATCTCTCACAAAACGCCTATAGAAACCAGCGAGGCCAAGGAAACTCCTCACTTGTGTGACTGTTTTGGGCTGCGGCCAACTCTCAATAGCTTCAATCTTGGCTTTATCAACTTCAATTCCCTGTGGAGTAACAACATAGCCAAGAAAAGATACTCGGTCAGTGCAAAAGGTGCACTTTACAAGGTTACCAAACAAACGTGCATCACGTAGAGCAATAAAAACAGCACATAAATGTTCAAAATGTTCCTCGAAAGATTTACTATAAATCAGTATATCATCAAAATAGACTACCACAAATCGTGCAATGAAAGCACGTAAAACTTCGTTCATTAACCTGATGAAGTACTAGGTGCATTAGTTAACCCAAAAGCCATGACTAACCACTCATATAATCCAAACTTAGTATTAAATGTTGTTTTCCATTCATCTCCCAAGTTCATACGAATTTGATGGTATCCATGCAATCAACTTCCATTATCACATGCGAGAACCCTCAAAGAGAACCAAATGTGTTGAAGATTGCTTTATCACATTTTAAAAATATAATAAGAGTGCAGACGCTCCTCCATCCGGTTCCTAGTACTAGTATAGTACATACGTCTATAGACTATAGTAGTAGTACTAGTACTAGTAAACTTTGCGCTTGGCTGTTCGCCTCTTCGGGAAGTCGAACAATAATAGTACTAGTATAGTGTATGCTTCTGGCAACCTGACACCAAATTAACTGTTGCACGTCCACCGCCTGAGCAAGGGAGAGCTTGCATTAGTCAAAAGTTTCTCCTTGTCCTGCAAGCCACCGCGCGCAAGCTTGTCCTGTCCGGCAAGCTTCTCCTTGTTCGGCAAGTTGACGGGAGACAACAAAGTAATGCTAGTCCATACTGCCTCCTCTCCGGTTAATATGGCTGATAAATACACTGTCTATCACTGTATATTTGTAAATATACGGTCAGTGGACTTCATAATACCCTCATTGCGCTCAATATATACATTCTCTGGTGTTTATATGGTCACTAGCTCTCCCTGGCTGAGTATGTGTGTGCATGCACATGTAGGTTGAGCACTTGAGCGTGACCGTGTGTGTTCCGTCGTGTGCTCGGACATGCATGCATTAGGGTGTCGCGCGCGTTCTTGCGTCCATGTGTATGTGTGACTGTTGCATACACGTAGGGGGAGTACGTGTAGGGGCCACTAAAGGAGCAGTCAAATCACACAGTAAGTTAGTCGGAAGAAGCAACCATCATTTCACTCTTCAATGAAACGTACGCAATATAAAATGGTTGATATGGAGAGAAAAAGAAAACCACTATATATACACTAGCAGGAGCCTAAGCTACAAGCCTGCTTGCTTGGGTTTCTCTCTTCACAAACATAGAACGACGATGGCCACACCATTAGTCACATATCCGGCCTGATCCAGCAGCTGGGGGAATGGAACAATGTTCTGCGTAGATGCGGTCGACATCGGCGAGGGAGAAAATCCACAGTCGGTGTGTCCCAATCGGGGGTCACCATGGTATGGGACTATGTCGCGTCCCAACCGCCCTTCTAGCTACAGCCCGATGTCCCAGGTAGTCCATCTTCCTTTTGGAGCCGGCTTGCTCCACTGCCGCAGCTCCCCACGTAGCTCCATCTCCATGTCAATCTTTCTCTACTTCTACTGGCTTCTACTTGTAATGAGTTTATGTCTCATGAACTAGTGCCAGTACTATTATTCTAATCACACTTCTTCAATATCTTTGTCATCAGGGATTCTCAACTCGATTTTAGTGGAACTGCACAATAGCATCGTATGATCTGAGGGTGCCAGCCGTCTTTCCTTCGACAGGTTCTACCTGGCCAGGAAATTAAATCCTGTTTAGGGTTTAGGGTTTAAGCCGTAGTCACCCCATCAGTAGTTTTTCTTTCGTACATGCTCTCACAACTTTTGTCTTTAGTTGTGAAGTAAATATTGGCTATGATCTGTGAATCATTGAGATGCACTAGCATGCGTGTTAGTTTTCCTTTGTATTTTATGGAATGTTGTAATGGGGCAACCTTGGAGTAGGAATGAAAATGGAGTGGAAAGTTTCCATTTTTCCGGAGAAAAAAATGGAAACGGAGAGAAACCAACATTTCGTCGTTGGATTGCGCCATCGAGTAAAACTAACGTTTAAATCACGTCTGTCGCGTTTGTGTCTCACCCTCGTCCATGGCTCGACCCCACACGGTCGCTCGGCATGCCACTCACCGCAAACCGAGTATACGATAACTTTCCCGCCTGCTTGTCTATGGAACGTGCCATGGAGTACTAGTACTACTGGAAGAGATTGACGAGTTAGGGGAGGACAGCTAGCTGTAGCACGGACTCCCAAGAACTTTTTACATGCATGTTGTGGCTGGCTATTGCGACCTTTGAACGCGGAGCAGTCACGTGCACCAGGAAGCGGCGCGGGCAACACTCTCTCGGCCGGCACGTCGCTTCAATGTCGGCGTCAGTGAGAGGTCGCATCCGCTCTGGCCGGGCATGCATGCGGCACTGACCGTTTCGGGCTAGAAGCACGCGCGGGTGATGAAGAGGGTTTGGGTTGGTCAGGAGCGGTCGTGGCAGCGGTCCGGACACTCGCAAACAAGAGATGATGTACGTTAATATTGCCGTGTATATAATTAACAACGTAAATAATGTGCCGGTTGGACAAATATGATTGGAGATGGAGATGGAATTTTATGTAAACACGTATATGCATGTCTATGTCTATGCGTGTGTGCGCGACGACTCTCGCGACCTGGAAGAGGGGGCATGTTTTTTATCGAGTTTTCTTTCTTGGTACGTTAAAAAATTGTCCGCCAGTTTTCGTTTATTTTTTCCGGGAACGCGCGTATTCTATTTAAAACCACTGCTATGGAGAGACTTTTTTACTCCATTATAGCCTCTTGTTTGATAGAGTTTCTCGCGTCTCGCTCTCTCACCATCTCCATACCAAAACAAGATGATGGCTTCCACACTATCTCTCTCCTCACTGGTGCTCATAGATCCGGCCGAATCCCGTCCGCTCTGGGAGGTGAGGAGGTGTAGCGTTGACGTTGTCGTCATTGGCGACGGAGGAAGCGGATGTGCACCATCCTCTCAGGGCCGGCGCTGGCGCAGACGAAGGTCCTCCGCGCCCTTGTTCGCTGCCGTCGTGTGGGCAGATCCCGCCCGCCCGCCTAAGCGACATCTCTCCCACCTGAGGTATAACTTCTTGTATTGGTCCAGCTCCCCAGGTCGCTGCATGCGGGTTTTCTTCTATGCGACTAATCTACAGCTCCCCATGTATAGTAGCTAGGGTTCATCGACTGGTCCAACATCACCTACTATTATAGAGGAAATGCCACTCGAAAAGTTGTCTTGATTTATGCCTCGGTGGAGGTATACATGTTGTTTCGACAAAAAGTACATGGTGGTTGTGCCGTCATTGTCCATATGCTCCTATTGCTAATGTGATGTAGGGTAGAACCCTAATCGGCCGATCTTTCACGAAAGGAGCAGAACCCCGCGAGGAACACGAGGAACACAAAGGGGAAAACGAGAGAAACACAAGGGGGAATGAAGAGGAACACTCAAACCAACATGAATAAGTCACACATGTGCTAGATCCTCAGATACATGGAACGATACACGGTACATGATCAACTAGGGACGATACAATGGTAACGGTCTTCTCCGTGAGGAGGTCTTGAATCCAACGTGGATCTTCTCCATAGAGGGGCCGCGGTCTCTCTCGTGGTGTAGATCCGATGTGCATGAGCAAAGCTCTATCTCAAATATGAGCTAAACCAATGCTAACCCTAGAAAGTTGGGCGAGGTGGAGTATATATAGTCTAGGGAGGAGAAGGGATACACGGGCCTCGGCCCTTCACTGTGCGCAGATAGGGGAGGCCGGATTTCCGGGCTTTCAGGCGATGCCGGATGTCCAGGCTGGGGAGGCCGGATGTCCGGGCTGGAGTGGTGGCATTTGTTGCTCTCGTGTTCGGAGGGGCCGGATTTTCGGGCTGGCGGCCGGATGTCCGGGGGCTCAGGAGAGGCCCGATGTCCGGGCTGTAGCGGTCAGATGTCCGAGGCCTGTAGCTTCTGGCGGCTGTGCTGCTGTAGTGGACAACGTTCCAGGGGCCGGATTTCCGGGGTCTGGGAGATGTTCTTATGAGGACATCAATACCATTGTTACACCCACAGGCCCTGCTGCTATACATACTGGACCAATTACTAGAGCTCACGCACGCCAATTGAATTATCAGGTACTTTTGTTTCTTGGTAATGATTCTGATGTTCATGAGAATATGATGCTGCCTAAATTGGATACATCTGTTTTGCTTACAAATGAAGGGCCTAGCTTGGACAAGAAAGATGAACCTTGGAGCAAGCTCAAGCATGGAGATGATGGCATGCGCAAGGCGATGAAGAACGAAGTTACAAGTGATGATTTCTGGACTTTGAAGCCACCATAAGGAGTGCATGAAGCCTTGGACGAAATATACAAAATGCCACTTCGTAAATTTCGTCCAGAGGCTATTTTAGGTGCTGCGTCACCTTATTATTGGGCCAGGCCCATGTATTTTCAAAATACTTAAGTATAGGATGTTTTAGAGTCCGTATGTGTGGGGAAACAAGAGTTAGGGTTGGTTTCCGATCCCTCCTCCAAGGGCCCAAGAAATCCCCCCTCTTCCTCCATATATACAACTCTTAGGGCATCGTTTAGACTTTGGGTTTTGTTTAGATTAAAAGTTCGCCATAGCTGCAACTTCGCGTACTTTGTTTGTGTCCAACGACCAGACCAAGACGTCACAGAACCCCACCTTGATCAATAAAGCTTTCATCTTATAGTCGCAATATCCAGATTGCAATCTCAGTTTATTGCTTGTTCTTTGTTTGCTCGCAGGAAACAGGCCCTCGTGGTCAGGTTGATCGTGCTCCGGCTTGGTCAATAACCCCTCGGAGTTGGTTAGCGATTGCTAAGGCGTGACGTCCTCGCACGTTCGTAGTCGGATCATCAAAGTCGACTTCCTCTAAAACGATAGCCACCATCTCATCGAAAGACGGGACACCTTTGCCTCTATCAAGTGGTATCAGATTTCCAGGTTGCTCGATGAGATTTTTACAGTTTTTCGTAGTTTAGATCGAGTCTGTTCTTCATACCTACAGTCCACCAAAAAAGCCAAAAAATTAGGGTTAGTTCATCATATCCGAACCAATCTGAGCCTTTGCATAGTCTTTTTAGAGTTTTTCTTTGTTGAATTTGCGGTTGCATCGTCGTGTCGAGTTGCTGGTCTTAGCATCTAGTCCCTTAGAGTTTCGAGTTCTGTTCATAGGTTGTCACGCCGCCGCCGCACCATCGTCATCATCATTACCTTATACCACCACCCCACCATATACATCGCCGCTGCCATATACAATCACCAATCCGAGTCCAGATATACCATCGCCATATACAACTACCAGTCTGAGTTCCACCAGATTCATCGCCGCCACCAGTCCGAGTTCCACCAGATTTATCTCTGCCACCACTCCGAGTCCAGTATTTTCTTACTCTGTTTTGGCTTTCCAGATCACGCGATACTCCGAGTCATGACAGAGTAGGACTCCCGAACTTTCGTGCTACCCGCAGAAGAAAAATAGTTCCAAACTCAAAGAAATTATGGCTAGGCAGTTTTTAGACCATTCGTAGACTTTTTCGAAAAAAATTGTTACGAAGAAAAAAAAAGAGGAAAAAAGTGCAAAAAAGTGAAAGAAAATAAAAAAAAAATTCAGAGCATGCTCCTCCCTTGTTTACGTGCAGCACCGTGATTTTGTTAGTGTTCTAGGCTCGCGTCTCTAGCAAGGTCTCGCCTTGGACAGCACAGTACCGTCGTTGAGCGTTTATTCAACTTTGCATCTCTGAATTGATTATTGCTGACCCTTTTTGCTACTATATTATAAACCTTCCTAGCTCCACATACATCTACGTCGTGCGTTTGACTCTCCCTGGTAATCGCTCTATCCAAGCTTTGAGAGGTTTGACTACGACGGTTGCAGATCACCAACTACTGCTGGGTAAGAACTGGTAAGAATTTGAGATTCGCTTGCCGGATTTGTGATACACCACCATCATCAACAACAACAACAACATCACCTTCCAAATCAAGTGGGACGGGCACTGCGCATTCCCATTGAGCCTGGTCAAAATTCTGGTGCCGCTGGTGATGCTTCTGTAGCTCCTGCTGCTACTTCAGAGGTGGAGGACCATTACGAGGATGAGGTTAATCAAAATCAGCACTACGTGCAACCACCAGCACCACCGCCACCAAGTCGTCCTTATGCATATCATCGCAATGGTAGGGCTGCACAACCACCTCATGTACGTGATCATGACCATCTCCCTAAACTGAAATTGAACATTCCACCCTTTGAGGGTAGATATGTTCCTGATATATATCTTACTTGGGAGTTAGAAACTGAACAACGATTTACATGTGTTTGGTGGTCTGAACATTGTAGATTATATCATATTCCAGCTACTTGGGCTGCTTTGAAAACTGCTATGCGTACTCGTTTGGTTCCACCATATTATCAACGTGAATTACTTCAAAAATTGCAACGTTTAAGACAAGGAAAAAATTCTGTAGAAGAATATTATCTAGAATTACAAACTGGCATGATTAGATGTGGTATTGTTGAGGAGAATGAAGCTATGCTTGCACGTTTTATGGGTGGATTAAATAGAGAGATTTAGACCATTCTAGAGTATAAGGAGTATACTAATATCACTCGTTTATTCCATCTTGCTTGTAAAGCTGAACATGAAGTGCAGGATCGACAGGCATTGGCGCAAACTAACTTTTCTGCAGGTCGATCTTCATCATGGACACCACGTGCATCATATATTTCCACTGCACCAGCACCTCCATCAGGTGCCACCTCCAGCCGTGATACAAGAAAGCAAGCACAACCACCACTATCTGCCAAGAGCACAACTACTGGGCCTGCACAGAGTTCTTCTTCTTCCATGGCATCAACAGGGCACACAAGTGATATTATTTGTCGTCGTTGTCAGGGAAAAGGACATTTTGTGAGAGAATGCAAATCTCAGCGTGTGATGATTGTTACTGAGGATGGTGGGTATGAGTCCACTAGTGACTATGATGAGGAGACTTTGGCCCTTATTACACATGAAGAACATGGTGGAGAGGATTCTGATCATGAGACACAATACATGGCTGCTGAAGATGCTGACAGGTCAACGTGTTTTGAGTGTGCAGGTTACACAAGCTGAGCAAAATCAGAGGCATAATTTGTTCCATACAAAGGGAGTTGTAAAGGAACGTTCTGTTCGCGTCATCATAGATGGAGGGAGCCGCAATAACTTGGCTAGCATGGAGATGGTGGAGAAGCTTTCTCTCACCACAAGACCACATCCACATCCTTACTACATCCAATGGTTCAACAACAGCGGCAAGGTTAAGGTAACACGTATTGTTCGTGTGCATTTTAGTATCTCTACATATGCTGATTATGTTGATTGTGATGTGGTACCTATGCAAGCATGTTCCTTATTACTTGGTAGACCATGGAAATTTGATAAAAATTCTATACACCATGGTAGAAACAATCAGTATACTCTTGTTCATAAGGATAAAAATATTACTTTGCTTCCTATGACTCCTGATTCCATTTTGAAAGATGATATTAATAGAGCTAATAGAGCAAAACAGGAGAAAAATAAGAGTGAAAATCAGATTTTGGCAAAAGAATTTGAGCAAAAAATGAAGCCAAATAATAAACCATCTAGTGTTGTTTTTGAAATTAAATTGAAAAGTGCATGTTTACTTGCCAACAAATCTAATATTGATGATCTAGATTTTAGCAAATCTGTTTGCTATGCTTTTGTGTGGAAAGAGGCATTATTTTCATTCGAGGACGTGCCTTCCTCTTTGCCTCCTGCTGTCACTAACATTTTGCAGGAGTTCGCCGACGTCTTTCCACAAGACGTGCCACCGGGATTACCACCTATTAGAGGAATTGAGCATCAAATTGACTTAATTCCCGGTGCATCATTACCCAACCGTGCACCTTGCCGTACCAATCCAGAGGAGACGAAGGAGATTATGTGTCAAGTACAAGAACTGCTCAACAAAGGTTATATACACGAATCCCTTAGTCCTTGTGCTGTTCCTATCATTTTAGTGCCGAAAAAGGATGGTACATCGCGTATGTGCGTTGATTGTAGAGGCATTAATAATATTACTATTCGTTATCATCATCCTATTCCTAGGCTAGATGATATGCGTGATGAATTGAGTGGCTCTACAGTATTCTCCAAAGTTTATTTGCGTAGTGGATACCATCAAATTCGTATGAAATTGGGAGATGAATGGAAAACAACATTTAAAACTAAGTTTGGATTATATGAGTGGTTAGTCATGGATTTTGGGTTAACTAATGCACCTAGTACTTTCATGAGGTTAATGAACGAAGTTTTACGTGCTTTCGTTGGACAATTTGTGGTAGTTTACTTTGATGACATATTGATTTATAGCAAATCTTTGGAGGAACATTTGGAACATTTACGTGCTGTTTTTATTGCTCTACGTGATGCATGTTTGTTTGGTAACCATGGAAAGTGCACCTTTTGCACGGACCGAGTATCTTTTCTTGGCTATGTTGTTACTCCACAGGGAATTGAAGTTGATAAAGCCAAGATTGAAGCTATTGAGAGTTGACCGGAGCCCAAAATGGTCACACAAGTGAGGAGTTTCCTTGGCCTCGCTTGATTCTATAGGCGTTTTGTGAGAGATTTCATCACCATTGATGCACCTCTCAATGAGCTTACAAAGAAGGATGTGCCTTTTGTTTGGGGTACAACACAGGAAGTGTGACGCCCTCGATTCAATCGTACATTAATCATACACGCAAATGTGTACGTTCAAGATCAAGGACTCACGGGAAGATATCACAACACAACTCTAGACACAAATTAAAATAATACAAGCTTTATATTACAAGCCAGGGGCCGGGGGCTCGAATACATAAGCTCGAATACACAAGAGTCAGCGGAAGCCACAATATCTGAGTACAGTCATAAGTTAGACAAGTTTGCCTTAAGAAGGCTTGCATAAAAGCAACGTCGATCGAAAAGGCAAGGCCTCCTGCCTTGGAGCCTCCTAACTACTCCAAGTCGTCAGCGGTCGTCACGTAGTAGTAGGCACCCTCGGGGTAGCAGTAGTCATCAGTGGTGTCGTCTGGCTCCTGGGATCCGTCATCTGGTCACAACAAACAGGTATGGGGGAAAAAGAAGTAGCAAAGCAACCGTGAGTACTCATCCAAAGTACCCGGAAGACTTTCATCAGATAAACTAAGTATGCATCTGTCTCAAAGGGAATGGGTTGTATCTGTGGGCTAACTGCAGAATGCCAGAAGGGAAGGGGAAAGCCTAGCCTATCGAAGACTATCATCTTCTAGAAACCACCATCTTGCAGCAACAGGAGGGAGTAGAGTAGCATAAAGCAAAGTAGTAGTAGTAGTAGTAGTGTTATCAACCTCGGCCAAAGATCCTTTCCCGACTCCCTGCGAGAAAGCAATCCCAGAGCCATACTATCCAGTTATCATCACAATCCAATTCTCATCAGCATCCAGTTCTCATCACAAGTATCCAATTCTAGTTGTATCGATCGGGATACAACTCCAAGTGTCTGTTACCATAGGACAGGCTATCGATAGATGTTTTCTTCACTTCAGGGGTGCACCAACTTACCCACCACGCTCGATTAACTATGGCCGGACACACTTTCCTGGGTCATGCCCGGCCTCGGCCAAAAAATACGCCGCAACCCGACCTAGGCTTAATAAAGAGGCCAGCACGCCGGACTAAACCTATGCCCCCAGGGGTCATGGGCCATCTCCCCGGGAACTCCTGCACGTTGCGTACGCGGCCAGTGAGCAGACCTAGCTACCTCCTTCAACAAGGTAGGTGCTTTCCAGTCCAACCCGGCGCGCGCCGTTCAGTTGCTGAGGTCTATTAAGCTTCGGCGGATGTATACGACGCAGAATACCCATACTATGTCCACGTGATGGTTAGTGCTATCAGGCCAGAGGCCCCTCGGATCAAATATCCAAATCGTAGTGGATTAGGAACGTGTGGTAACGAGCAGAGACTCACGATCGATGTGACCCCATCGCCCCGTCTCGAGTACTTGCGGCAAGGGCTAAGAATGCCCGGCCACGCCTCGTAAGTATCTCGCGGGCACCTTCCAGGTCAACCCGACTCCACATCACTCGCTATTAAGCTCGCGCGGGTACCCCTCAGGGTCGACCCATCTTTAGTAACATGGTTCAGTGCAAAGTCATAGTAACCATAGTAACTGTGTGTCTAACACCAAAGGGAAAACCCGAGGAATCGCCCCCAGTGAATTCCACTTGATGTTGTCATCAAGGTGAACGTAAGAGGATTCACCCTTGAGGTTCACATTTGATGGGTTGCACGACAGAGCCGTAACGGAAGTGGTTAAGGAGGAAATCACCCTCGATGACCTCGACCGTAAAGCTACACTACGGAGATCTCATCAGGAGTGATGTAAGAGGTTCCACCCTCGGCACTCGATGTTAACTCTGCAGAGTCGTACAACTAGGGGAGGTGATGTGCGGTGTCGGGGCCTGGACGTCGATCACGTTGATTGAGTCATCAAACATAAAGCGGGACAACTGGGACAAGGTGGGGGTCACTGATGGATCTCTAACCAACCTATACTAAGCAGTTTAGGATAAGTAGGTAAGGTATAAAAGAAGGTAACAAAAATAGGCTATGCATCAGAGTAGGATCATACATAAAGCAGTAGCAGTTCTAATGCAAGCATGAGAGGGAAAGAAATGGGCGATATCGGAATGCTCAACGAGGTTTTTCTTGCCTGGTTGCTCTGGCAAGGAGGGGTCGTCGTCGACGTAGCCGATCACAGGGGCATCAGCAGCGGTCTCGGGGTCTACCGGAGAGAAGAGGGGGAAGAAACAGTTAATACACACAAACATATGCATAACAAGACAATAAGCGGTGCTACAGGTGTTCTAACGCGGCACTAGGCGATGTCGACGAAGGGGGAAACATCCGAGAAATTTTTCTCGGTTCCGGACGTCTGTCGGACAGATGAACCAGAGGGGAAAGTTCAACGTTCGCTATGCTAGGAATGTGTGGCGGACGAACGGGCTGCATATCCGAATTCGTCTCGTCGTTCTGAGCAACTTTCATGTACAAAGTTTTTCCATCCGAGCTACGGTTTATTTTATAATGATTTTAAAAGATTTAAATCATTTTTAGAATTTATTTAATGTATTTAATTCAACATTATCCAGAATAGTGTTTGCTGACGTCAGCATGACATCAGCAGTTGACCTGGTCAACCTGACAGATGGGTCCCACCGGTCATAGACTGTTTAGTTAATTAACAACAGTTAATTAGATTAAGTAGTCATTAGGTTAATTAATCATAATTAGTTAAATTTAAACAAAATTAATTAAGTTAATTAATTAAGTTAATTTTATTATTATTTATTTAATTAATTCTTTCTTTTTATTTCGTTCTCAGGGCACTGGGGCCCGCATGTAAGTGGCCCGGGAGGGCCATAGCGGTTACGGGCGTGCGGGCGCACGGGTGTGGCGCCCGTGCCCGAGGCCGACCACGGGCACGGCCGCGGAGAAGCCGGCCGACCAGTGCCGCGCCCTGCAGCGGCGAGCTGAGGCAGTGGCCGGTCGCGGGAGGGCGGCGCGTGTGCGGGCGCATAGGGGAGGCGGCGGTGGCCGGAGCACGCGGGCGGAGGCGGGGCACGGCAACAGCAGTGGCGCGCGCGAGTAGAGGCGCAACAGTAGAGCAGCACGGCTGCAGCGGGACGGACGTGATGCACGGGGAGGAGGGCGCGGGCAGGTGCGGTCCCCCGCGGTGGTGCGGCGACGGACTGGCCGGACGGGGTGCATGGGGGGGAGCAATGGGGCGACGGGGGGCGTGCGCGTGCGCATGCGCGCAGTGGCTGGGCGTGGCCCGGACATGTGAGGGGCGCGCGGAGGGCGCAGTCGGGCACGGCGACCACGATGCAGGGCCTCGGCGAGCGCAACGAGCGCAAGCGAGCTCGCGGGCGCGGCCGAAGAGATGAGGGGAGGAGAGGAGGGGCTCACGATGGCCGTAGGGTTCGGGCAGCGTGCGCGGGGTGGTCCGGCGAGGAGGAGACGAGGAGGAGGACGGTGAGGCGGCGACGACGATTAGGTTGATGGGGGCGCAGATCTGGCGAGGGGGGTGAGGTAGAAGAGCTCCGGTGGGGGTGCCATGGCGAACGCCAATAGCAGGGTGTTCCTCCCTGCTGTGGCGGTGGGCGACGGTGACGGCGGTTCAGCCTCGGGGCGGTTGGGCTTGATCCCGATCCAGGAGGGGATCGGGGGGGGGGGGGGGGGGGGGGGGGGGGGGGGGGGGGGGGGGGTGTGCGGTAGTTGATATGGTTCGGGGGGGTGGGGGAAGTGGATAAGGGAGTGGGGTGGGGCGCTGCCGATTGGGCCAGGGAGGGAGCTGAGACGGTTCGGTGGGCCATGGCCCTGGAGCGGCAGGGGGCCTCTCTCACTTTTCTTTTCTTTTTGATTTTTTATTTGATCTTTTGTTTATTTTCATTAGATTAGGGTATTAACCAATTTGCCAAAATTTTGGTTCACTGCCAAAATTAACAAATGAGAATTCGCCACATGACGAACATTTTATTTTAGGTATTTGAAAACTTCTCAGTTTGACTTGACTTTGAATTTGGACCAGAACCGAACCAACTCGAGTCAACAACAGTAATCATTATGACATGGCATCATTAGCAGGAAATTACTGTAGCTTAATTACCCGGGCGTCACAATTCTCCTCCACTACAAGAAATCTCATCCCGAGATTTATGGGTTGAAGTAAGGGGAAAGACTCGGGAAGGACGGAGCTCAACACAAGACAGGTACCTGGGGGTTATCTTGGTGAACGTGGCATAGAGGCATCTCTCGAGTTGAAATTCAAGAAAGTCATCGATAGCAAGGTAAGAAGATGCAATAAGAAGCTTCAACTGGGTAGGCAATCATTTGTTGCCTAGAACAGAGGGTGAAAGGGGTTCAGAGTACTAGGAATAAGTATTGCGTCTGATACCAGAACAGATCACAAGAAGGTGGCTCGTGAATTACATATGAAGCCAAGCGCGAGGAGCAATTCTGGAAGACAGGGATGTAGAAGAGAGTCAGGTTTCGATCCTCTGGAACTGTGGGTTATGGGCCCACCATGTGGTTCAAAAGTAGAAAGGACGCCGACATATTGCACGGTCACGGTAGCAAGGCATGGCATAGGATGGTCTGTCAGTTATGTTGGCAACAACGTTGGTACCAAGGGCGAGGGACGAAGAGAACCATTTTCGTGCTCGTTGAATGAGGCGGACCAATAGGCAAAGTTCTCGTCCATCGGGGGTTACTAGGATGTCATCAGCAATAATAACAGGGTCACACTGACAGAGTTGTAAACCGAGGTATTCCCATAAGCAGGGAATTATTTCTGCTTATAACATAAATAGATCACAAGAAAGACTAAACAAAATAATGGAAAGGAAAAAATATGATCAATATATTAATCAGAACAAGGGAAAGGAAAATGTGTGTAAACACAATTATCAGGAGTATATCCTTCCCAAGGACAAGCAGAGGATGATATCCAAGACAAGATAGAAGTATAAAACCATTTAGGTAAGGGGAAAGAAATTTCATGATATTACCCATACAACGTTGTTTGGATAATTGATAAAGAGAATTTAATATCGTGCTTCAAACGTTCTTATTAGAGATCGGATTACCACAGACATGCTTCGAGATAGTATTGACATGGTTTCAAGCAAAAGTCAGACTTTGGATACACCAAGGATCCATCGGAAACAACTTAGAAAATAAGTCATACAACTTTAGCAGGGAAAAGATGAGGGTTGGACGACGGGCTCAGTAGCAATCCATCGACATGTCAAAAAGGATGTAATCCCAAAATTAATATGATCAAGTTTTTGTTGGGGGGAAAGACAAGAATGTTGTTGAAGCTGACGCAAGTCATCGAGAGGCAAGGATGGTATTTCTAGCCATGAATTCAGTTGACATCTCTGAAGAAGCCAAAGTGTTGACTGTGATCAAGACAAATTTTGTCGAGAGACTCTAAGAAGATGCCACCAAGCAGAAAAGGAAGGATGAAGTGAAGGGCTATGAGAACCACGGATTCGACACAAACTCAAAGTCAAGCTTGTTGTTCGAGGTGAAATGATAAGATGAGGAAGATCGACGTAATCTTAGTTCATCGTCGGAAGTTTGCTCCGGGCATAGGGACCAGGTAGCACAGTTGAAAAGTTGACAAGATAAAAATTATAGCCGATCAGGCTAGGAATGATGTGATGGGGCATAAAGCTTCCCAGTATCAAGTACTAGGTGCAATGCCAGAAGGTATATTGGAGTAGAGGTTGGACGGGGGAAATGAGTTGTAGAGGATAAGTAATTTAACTTACCCAGTAAATGGGATCAAGGAGGAAATATGGTCGGGACCATAAATGAAAGGGATCCAATTTACGATACCGGAAGAATTATTCAAAAGATTAAATATCCTTGTGTAACACCCTCGATGCGACTATAGCTCCCACGTGTCGAGGCACGACTTAGAGACATAATCGCATTGAAGGCATATGTCGCAAGTTAGGAAATCTTCACAACATCCCATGTAATGTAAATAATAAAGGGGAGAACATAGTTGGCTTACACTCGCCACGTCAATCAAGTACAGAAATAACATTACATCATCCAAACACTCATGGCCCGACTACGGCGCCAAAATAAAAGAGAACCCAACATGCGACAACGGTCCCAATCACCCCCAACTGGGCACCACTACTGATCATCGGGAAAGGAAACGTAGTATCATTGAGAGTCTTCGTCGAACTCCCACTTGAGCTCATACGCGTCACCTGGAGCGGAATCATCGGGCCCTGCATCTGGTGTAATAGTAATCTATGAGCCACAGGGACTCAGCAATCTCACACCCTCGCGATCAAGACTATTCAAGCTTATAGGTAAGGCAAGGTAAAATATGAGTGGAGCTGCAGCAAGCGACTAGCAAGTATGGTGGCTAACTTATTCGCAAAAGCGAGCGAGAAGAGGAGGCAAAGCACAAGTGAGAAGCTAGAGAACAACCTGCGCAAACATTACTCCAACACCGTGTACACTTCCCGGACCCCGCCGAGAAGAGGCCATCACGGTAACCCACTCAGTTGATTCATTTTAATTAATTAAGGTTCAATTTATCTACAACCGGACATTAACAAATTCCCATCTACCCATAACCGCGGGCACGGCTTTCGAAAGTTCAATCCCTGCTGGGGAGTCCCAACTTAGCCCATGACAGGCTCTCACGGTCAACGAAGGAATAGACCTCCACCCAAGACACACCGATCAGACTCGGTATCCCGGTACAACAAGACATTTCGACAGGTTAAAACTAAACCAGAAACACCGCCCGAATGTGCCGACAAATCCCGATAGGAGCTACACATATCTCTTTCTTAGGGCACACTCAGATAAGCAATCCGTACAACTAAAACCAGCCCTCGAGTTTCCCCGAGGTGGCGCTGCAAGGGGCTCTAGTTTGGACCAACACTCAGAGGAGCACTGGCCCGGGGGGGTTAAAATAAGATGACCCTTGAGTTTGCAGAACCCAAGGGAAAGAAAAGGCTAGGTGGCGAATGGTAAAACCAATGTTGGGCATTGCTGGAAAAGCTTTAATCAAGGCGAATTATCAAGGGGTTCCGATTATAACCCAACCGCGTAAGGAACGCAAAATCCGGGAACATAACACCGATATGACGGAAACTAGGGCGGCAAGAGTGGAACAAAACACTAGGCGAGAGGCCGAGCCTTCCACCCTTCACCAAGTATATAGATGCATTAAGATAACATAGCAATATAATGATATCCCAACAAGTAAATAAATGTTCCAACAAGGAACGGCCTCCAATCTTCACCTGCAACTAGCAACGCTATAAGAGGGGCTGAGCAAAGTGGTAACATAGCCAATCAACGGTTTGCTAGGACATGGTGGGATAGAGGTTTGACATGGCAATTTGGGAGGCTGACAAGCAAATGGTAGGCATCGTAGCATTGGCATAGCAAAGAGCGAACAAACTAGCATAGCAAAGATAGTAGTGATTTCGAGGGTATGATCATCTTGCCTGCACAGTTGTCAGAGTTGACTGGATCCTCACAAGCAAACTCAACGGTTTCCTCGTTAGCGAACTCGTCTCCCGGCTCTACCCAAACAAGACAAACAAGCAACAAGGATACAATCAACCACATGCAAGCTCAAACAATAAGATGCTATGATGACATGCTATGCGGGATGCGATGCGGGATGCAAAATGCAAGATATGACAGGAAATGCATGAAGCTGGCCTCAACATGGAATTCCAAGGGTTCCACTGGAAAGATGAGATGAAATCGCTTGAAAACTATATAAACAACGCCGGAATCGGAGTTACGGTTTGGAAATGGCAAGCGTTTCAAAAATGACACCGGTCTGCGATTTACAGCAAGTAGGCATCTAAATACAACGAAATGAATATGCTACAGCACCCAAACATGACAACAAAATACATGGCAGGGATGCAAACAAGATGCTTAACAAAAGTATAGCATTGAGATACGGCCAAATCATCCATTAGTAGGTTCAAACAAGCATGGCAAAAACGCAAATGCAAAACAGATCTCAGACTTAGTGAAATTAACACTTGTCTGAAATTTCAGATCACGAAGCCCTCTTCGGAGCAGCAAAACAACAGGATACATGACCTGATTAAGACAACTAAGAACATGGCATGGAGCTACTCAACAAGCTTACCAAAAGACCCAAAGTGACCTGGGGCCAAAAGGGTTCACAAAATATACTAACGGGCACACGAACATAGCTAAAACACAATCAGTTTTCAGACTTAGTGAAAACTGAGACATGCTGAAATATAACTCACGAAGGCATGTAAACGAGCTCGATGCACTCACTAGGGTGCAAGTCATGTCAAGGCAAGCATACATCCATTAAGAGGGCGCAAAATGCTAGCTAGACATGGCAAGAACAATGGCATAGCATGCACGGATCAACTACAATAACATCGGCCAAATCGCAAACGAGTTCACGATCTGCCCAGATTCACAACGAAGCAAAAGTAGAGCTCGATTGACTCAAGCTAGGTTGCTCAATAATTGCAAGTAAAGACAGGGATGTATAGATCATAACATGATTAACAAAACTCCTTTACTGATCATCCTCAAAAGAGGCACGGATCACTAGTAAACAAGCTGAACATATGGCATCATGAACTAAATAATCCCAGACTTAGTGAAAACTACCAAGTCCCTGAAAACAGATTTACTGGGTGCCTCACTTTGCAAGCTCGCACAAGTCACCACACACATCCTAAAAATGCATGGGTTGCACCTCTGGAAAGAAGACAAAATCCTTAACAAAACATATGAAGGACTCATGGGCATATCATGCACACAATAATCATGGCAAAAATGACAAAAGTCTAAGATGAACTAGCAGATCTGACAATTAACTCATGAAGGCCTCTTCTAACAGCATTTTGGGCATCAAGATGTACTCAAATTAAAATGATGCAATGGAATGAAATGATGTACTCGTCGGGACGAACATTTTGATATACTATATGTCCAAATCGTAGCTACGGATGCGGAGATATAGCCGGTGAAAGTTAGAATAAAAAATTAGAGGGAGAGGGGAAAAAGTCAACCCAGATCTAGGGTTCCTCGCGGCGCACGAACCGAGGCGGCGGCGGACTCGCCGGAGACGAAGCAGACGGCGGCGGCCGGGGTCGGTGGCGGCGGATCCGGCCCTCCCCCGGCCGGATCTGGCCGGCGGCGAGGCGGGGTGGCGGCGGAGCTGGCGGATCCGGGCGGCTCGGCGACCGGCGGCAGCGGTGAGGCGGTGGCCGTGGCGGCCGGAGGCGGCGATGGCGCGAGGGTGCGGCGCGGCGGTGCCAGCCACCGGAGTTGGAGAAGGCGGCGGGGTCGGTCGGCGCGGGGCTGGAAGGAGGCGGCGGGCGACGTGGGCTCGCGGGGGCCCGGATCGGGCTCCGCGGGCCGGCGGCGGTGGGAGGCGACGAGTGCCACGTGTCGGCGCGCGATTGGTGCGGGGCGGCGGCGTTGATTTCGTCCGCTAGGAGGCGGACATGTCCGGCGGCGGAGGGATGAATTTTTTAGGGTTTCGGGGAGAGGGGAGATCCGAAAACGGAGGGGGCTTTAAATAGGCATAGAGGGAGCTAGGAGAGTCCAAATGAGGCGCGGTTTGCGGCCACGCGATCGTGATCGAACGCTCTAGAGCATGGAGCAGAGTTTGGTGGGTTTTGGGCCAGATTGGAGGGGTGTTGGGCTGCAACACACATGAGGCCTTTTCGGTCCCTCGGTTAACCGTTGGAGTATCAAACGAAGTCCAAATGGTACGAAACTTGACAGGCGGTCTACCGGTAGTAAACCAAGGCCGCTTGGCAAGTCTCGGTCCAATCCGGAAATGTTTAATCCCCACACACGAAAGAAAGCTAGAAATGACCACCGGAGGAGAACGAAGCGCCGGAATGCAAAACGAACAACGGGGAAAATGCTCGGATGCATGAGATGAACACGTATGCAAATGCAATGCACATGATGACATGATATGAGATGCATGATAAAGACAACAACACATGAAGACAAAACCCGAACCCGAGGAAATAAATATAACTTAATGCCGGAAACGGCAAGAGTTGGAGTACAAATAGGGAAAGTTACATCCGGGGTGTTACAACACTCCACCACTACGAAAGGATCTCGTCCCGAGATCTAGGACTGAAAGAACGCTGGGTACTCAGAATGGAGGTGATCCTCGCGTTCCCAGGTAGCTTCACGGTCGGAATGGTGTGACCACTTGACTTTGAGAAATTTGATTGACTTGTTGCGAGTCTTGCGTTCGGTCTCTTCAAGAATAGAAACTGGGTGCTCACGATAAGAGAGATCTTCTTGGAACTCAATGTCCTCGATGTTGACGGTGCGGTCAGGAGTTTTGAAGCACTTTTGAAGCTGAGAGACATGGAACACATCATGAACATTTGCAAAGTTTGAAGGAAGCTCGAGTTGATAGGCGAGGTCGCCTCTCTTGCTGACAATCTTGAAAGGTCCCACGTATCTAGGGGCAAGCTTCCCTTTGATACCGAAGCGACGAGTACCTTTCATAGGAGAGACACGGAGGTAAACATGATCTCCGATCTCGAAAGCCAAGTCACGGTGCTTACTATCATAGTAGCTCTTCTGGCGGGATTGGGCTGCTTTGAGGTTATCACGAATGACTTTCCACATTTCTTCTGCTTCTGTGATTAAGTCATTACCCAGCAGCTGATGTTCACCGGTTTTAGACCAGTTGAGAGGGGTACGGCACTTCCTGCTATACAGAATTTCAAATGGGGCCTTGCCCAAACTTGCTTGAAAACTATTGTTGTAGGAGAATTCAGCATAAGGAAGACAATCTTCCCACTTCATGCCGAAGGAGATCACACAAGCCCTGAGCATATCTTCAAGAATTTGGTTGACACGCTCGACTTGACCGCTTGTTTGAGGATGGAAAGCTGTGCTGAAGCGGATGTTCGTGCCCATGACCTTCTGGAAAGAATCCCCAATGTTCGAGGTAAAGATGCTGCCCTGGTCTGAAGAGATCACTTGAGGAATACCGTGCAGAGAGACAATGCGAGAGGTATAGAGTTCCGCCAATTGAGCTGCAGTGATCGACTCTTTGATAGGTAGAAAATGAGCCACTTTGGTGAGTTTGTCGATGACAACGAATATAGCATCATTGCCACGCTTGGACTTTGGAAACACAATCATGAAGTCCATCTCAATGTGGTCAAACTTCCATTCTGGAATGGAAAGAGGTTGGAGGAGACCCGCTGGCCTTTGGTGTTCTGCCTTCACTCTTCTGCAGACATCACATTCATTCATGAATTGAGCGATCTCGCGCTTCATTCGATTCCACCAATAAGCTTGCTTAAGGTCCTGATACATCTTCGTGCTCCCAAGGTGGATGGAGAGGAGAGAATTGTGAGCCTTGTTCATGATCACTTTACGGAGGTCACCTTTGGGCACAACAATACGATCCTCGAAGAAGAGAGTGTCCTTGTCATCAAGGCGGTAGCACTTGTACTTGGACTGACTCTTGGCAATCCCAATCTTCACCTTTTTCACCATAGCATCAAGAAGCTGGGCTTGGCGAATCTGGTCTTCTAAGGTAGGAGAGACTTGAAGGTTGGCGAGGAAACCTTGAGGAACAGCTTGCAGATTAAGTTTGCGGAAAGCTTCACAAAGCTCATGTTGATAAGGCTTAAGAATCAGACTATTGCAGTAAGCCTTCCTGCTCAAAGCGTCAGCAATCACATTAGCCTTGCCTGGAGTGTACTCAATACTCGGATTATACTCTTGAATCATTTCGACCCATCGAGTTTTCCTGAGGTTGAGATTAGGCTGAGTGAAGATGTACTTGAGACTCTTGTGATCAGTGAAAATGTCCACTTTTCTTCCGAATAGAAGATGTCTCCAAGTCAAAAGAGCATGCACAACTGCCGCCAACTCGAGATCATGAGTGGGGTAGTTCTTCTCATTAGGCTTTAACTGGCGAGATGTATAAGCAACAACTTTCTTCTCTTGCATCAATACTGCGCCAAGACCTTCGAGAGAGGCATCACAAAAGACCTCATATGGCTTGGATTCATCAGGTGGAGTCAGAACTGGAGCAGTGATCAACTTCTCTTTCAAAGTGTTGAAAGCAATATCACACTCCGGAGACCAAACGTACTTGACGTGCTTCTAAAGAAGATTAGAGAGAGGCTTCGCAATCTTGGAAAAGTTTTCAACGAATCTTCAGCAATAGCTTGCGAGACCGAGAAAACTACGGAGTTGCTTCACATTCTGAGGAGGTTCCCAATTCACAATTGCAGACACCTTCTCAGGATTCATGGCAATGCCCTTGACAGAGATGATATGACCAAGATAAAGAACCTCATCGTGCCAAAATTCACACTTGGAGAACTTGGCGTAGAACTGATGTTCTCTGAGCTTATCAAGAACCAAACGCAAGTGCTTGGCATGATCTTCCTTGTTCTTCGAGAAAACCAGAATGTCGTCGAGATAGACCAAAACAAAGTCATTGGTGTAGGCGTTGAAGATGAAGTTCATCATGCGAGAGAACGTCGGAGGAGCGTTGGCGAGGCCAAAAGACATGACAGTGTATTCATATGAACCAAAGCTTGTTCTGAATGCTGTCTTGGGAATATCTTCTTCACGAATGCGAATCTGGTGATAACCCATACGGAGATCAAGCTTGGAGAACACTTGGGCACCTTTGAGTTGTTCGAACAGCTCATTGATGTTGGGAAGTGGGTATTTGTTCTTGATGGTCTTCTTATTCACTGGACGGTAATCAACACAAAGTCGGTCCGTTCCATCCTCCTTCTTCACAAAAAGAACACCACAACCCCACGGAGAAGAACTAGGCCGGATGAGACCCATTCTCTCTTGCTCATCGAGTTGCTTCTTCAGCTCCTTCAACTCTTCAGGTCCGAGCTTGTAAGGACGTTTGCACACAGGTTCCGTGCCAGGCTCAAGTTCAATAACAAATTCAACTGGCCGGTGCGGAGGCATTCCTGGGAGCTCTTCTGGAAAGACGTCTTGGTATTCGCAAACGACTGGAATTTGAGAGATGGCATCCAATTCACCCTTCTCATTTAGAGAAAACAGACGGATAGTATTATCCCGAGCGGCAAAGACAATTACATCCTCAGACGAATGAGTCAATTGAATCTGCCTGGCTACACAATCAAGCTGAGCCTTGTGCTTAGAAAGCCAATCCATTCCGAGAATAAGATCAATATCCGAGTCACCAAGAACATTTGGAGAGGACAAGAACTTATAGTCACCCAAAGTGATAGTAACATCCGGAACGCATACTCGAGATGTCATTTGACGGGCCGGAGAGACGATAGCCAACGGCTTCGGCAACACTTGAGTAACAAAATCATGCTTAGATGCAAAAGGTCTCGAGATGAAACAATGCGATGCACCAGTGTCAAAAAGAACTTTTGCAGGAATATCATTAGCAGTAAGGTTACCCATAATCACATCTGACGAGTCCTCTGCCTGGGCTGCATTCATCAAATTGACCTTGGCATGCTTGGGGTTATGCTTGACCACAGCTGTACTTGCCGA
Source organism: Triticum urartu (assembly GCF_003073215.2). Taxonomy (NCBI): domain Eukaryota; kingdom Viridiplantae; phylum Streptophyta; class Magnoliopsida; order Poales; family Poaceae; genus Triticum; species Triticum urartu. The sequence goes on along the minus strand of NC_053028.1, from coordinate 334,734,801 downwards.
TCTGACAGGAGGAGGAGGAGGAAGACGCCTCTGGTTGAAAAACTTGTTGGCATAGTGACCCTTCTGTTGGCACTTGTTGCACGTGACCTCTGAAAGCGGACGGTGATATGGAGCACTCAATCTTGGAGCTTGAGACGAAGTCTTGTTCTGAAAGCCAGGGTTGGGGGGGGGGGAAGAACCACTGCCACCCTTGCTCTTCTGCTGATACGGCTGACGGAACGGAGGAGGAGGAAGCCAAAACTTCTGCTGCTTGGCCACTTGAGTAGAGGAAGAAGGAGTAACATCTCTGACTCACTTCCTGGAAGCATCACACCTCAACTGAGCAGCCTCTTGCTTCAGTGCCATGTTGTAGAACTCATCGTATCTCAAGGGCTCAAAGAGAACAAGAGCGAGCTGGATATCTTCTCTGAGACCACCCCTGAACTGATATATCATGCTCTTCTCATCAGGGACGTCCTACTTGGCAAAGCGGGCGAGCTTCTAGAACAACTTGTTGTAGTCATAGACAGACAAAGAGCCTTGCTTCAGATTGCGGAATTCCTCACGCTTGCTTTCAACCACGCTCTGCGGAATATGATGAGCTCAGAAATCTCGACGGAAATCATCCCAAGTGATAACACGTCCACCTTTGGAGTCCTTGTACTACTGGAACCATTCTGCAGCTTGATCTTTGAGTTGGAAGGAAGCGAACTTAACAAAGTCCTCAGGCCTGACGTTACTGCACTCGAAATGCTTGCACAGATCCACAAGCCAATCGTCAGCATCGGTTGCCTCAACACAATTGCTGAAAGTCTTTGGCCCGTTAGCAAGGAACTGGTTGAGTGTAGCAAAGTGACTCTGATTGCCGCCTTGATTCCCTTGACTGCCTTGATTGCGCTCCTGAAGAATTTGCATGATCAGTTGTGTGTTTGCATTGGTTGCGTCCATCACAGCTTGCCATGCCTCCGGAGGAGGTGGAGGTGGTGGCGGATCAGGATTCGGAGTCGTGCACGTTGGAGGAGCCATCCTGAAGAGGTTGACCACCATTAGCACATTGACAGAAAAATATTGAAGCTGAATCCAATGGAATGAGAATTGCAACATATAGTCTTCACATCCGAACCAAATGAACGAATGCATTCCTCTTGAAATGGTCACATATCCATAAATTGAGAAGCCACGTAGAATCAAGGTAGAGAAATAAATCAACAAGGTACGGATCAAGAACGAATAATCGGTAAGAAATCCCAATCTCAAACCAATATCCGTGGAAGAAGAACTAGAGCTACTAGAATTCCCACCTATGAAACTCCCGAACCTTTCCGGTTATGCAATCAGGTGTTGGGGATACAGGGGAAGCATAATATCTCACCCAAACTAGCAAATCCTACATCCAGCTGTATCCATCCTTCAACACATAACCAAGAAACCTTCGGAAACCATCTACCTCAACCTTCGAAAAGCCTCCGTTATACAAGTTATGGCGATACTCCCGAACTCCCGCCCAGTACTGGGTAGCATCGAGGTTATCTCACCAACGAACTGCATAAAAGAGATTTTCGATGTCGGCGAAAATATCTCAAGTATTCCAGAATTGCAACGATAAAATTATGATGACAACACCTCAGAGCTCAACTCCCCGGGACACTTCCACTAAACCCCTGACAGGAGGCACCAAGACAATGTTCTCATCATAAGCCATCGGAACGATTGCAAGATACTCGCGTGATCCTAAAAAAAATTTAGTGAAATTTGAGAAGAGAAGAGTCAAAACTCTACGTCAGGAAGCCTTACCAGAGCGATGAGGAGACTGGGAAGTAAAAAGAATTCCTAATCTCTCCGATATATAATTCCTAAAGACTCAAAACATTTTTCTAGACACAACTCGGCCGCTAAAAATGATCAAGCAACGGGGCTCCTAAGGTCGGGGAAGGCTCTGATTACCAACTTGTAACACCCTCGATGCGACTATAGCTCCCACGTGTCGAGGCACGACTTAGAGACATAATCGCATTGAAGGCATATGTCGCAAGTTAGGAAATCTTCACAACATCCCATGTAATGTAAATAATAAAGGGGAGAACATAGTTGGATTACACTCGCCACGTCAATCAAGTACAGAAATAACATTACATCATTCAAACACTCATGGCCCGACTACGGCGCCAAAATAAAAGAGAACCCAACATGCGACAACGGTCCCAATCACCCCCAACTGGGCACCACTACTGATCATCGGGAAAGGAAACGTAGTATCGTTGAGAGTCTTCGTCGAACTCCCACTTGAGCTCATACGCGTCACCTGGAGCGGAATCATCGGGCCCTGCATCTGGTGTAATAGTAATCTGTGAGCCACAGGGACTCAGCAATCTCGCACCCTCGCGATCAAGACTATTCAAGCTTATAGGTAAGGCAAGGTAAAATATGAGTGGAGCTGCAGCAAGCGACTAGCAAGTATGGTGGCTAACTTATTCGCAAAAGAGAGCGAGAAGAGGAGGCTAAGCACGAGCGAGAAGCTAGAGAACAACCTGCGCAAACATTACTCCAACACCGTGTCCACTTCCCGGACCCCGCCGAGAAGAGGCCATCACGGTAACCCACTCAGTTGATTCATTTTAATTAATTAAGGTTCAATTTATCTACAACTGGACATTAACAAATTCCCATCTGCCCATAACCGCGGGCACGGCTTTCGAAAGTTCAATCCCTGCAGGGGTGTCCCAACTTAGCCCATGACAAGCTCTCACGGTCAACGAAGGAATAGACCTCCACCCAAGACACACCGATCAGACTCGGTATCCCGGTACAACAAGACATTTCGACAGGTCAAAACTAAACCAGCAACACCGCCCGAATGTGCCGACAAATCCCGATAGGAGCTGCACATATCTCTTTCTCAGGGCACACTCAGATAAGCAATCCGTACAACTAAAACCAGCCCTCGAGTTTCCCCGAGGTGGCGCTGCAAGGGGCTCTAGTTTGGACCAACACTCAGAGGAGCACTGGCCCGGGGGGGTTAAAATAAGATGACCCTTGAGTCTGCAGAACCCAAGGGAAAGAAAAGGCTAGGTGGCGAATGGTAAAACCAATGTTGGGCATTGCTGGAAAAGCTTTAATCAAGGCGAAATATCAAGGGGTTCCCATTATAACCCAACCGCGTAAGGAACGCAAAATCCGGGAACATAACACCGATATGACGGAAACTAGGGCGGCAAGAGTGGAACAAAACACTAGGCGAGATGCCGAGCCTTCCACCCTTCACCAAGTATATAGATGCATTAAGATAACATAGCAATATAATGATATCCCAACAAGTAAATAAATGTTCCAACAAGGAACGGCCTCCAATCTTCACCTGCAACTAGCAACGCTATAAGAGGGGCTGAGCAAAGCGGTAACATAGCCAATCAACGGTTTGCTAGGACATGGGGGGATAGAGGTTTGACATGGCAATTTGGGAGGCTGACAAGCAAATGGTAGGCATCGTAGCATTGGCATAGCAAAGAGCGAACAAACTAGCATAGCAAAGATAGTAGTGATTTCGAGGGTATGATCATCTTGCCTGCACAGTTGTCAGAGTTGACTGGATCCTCACAAGAAAACTCAACGGTTTCCTCGTTAGCGAACTTGTCTCCCGGCTCTACCCAAACAAGACAAACAAGCAACAAGGATACAATCAACCACGTGCAAGCTCAAACAATAAGAAGCAATGATGACATGCTATGCGGAATGCGATGCGGAAAAACTATGACAGGAAATGCATGAAGCTGGCCTCAACTTGGAATTCCAGAGGTGCCACTGGAAAGATGAGATGAAATCGCTTGAAAACGATATAAAGAACGCCGGAATCGGAGTTACGGTTTGGAAATGGCAAGCGTTTCAAAAATGACACCGGTTTGCGATTTACAGCAAGTAGGCATCTAAATGCAACGAAATCAACATGCTACAGCACCCAAACATGACAAAAAAATACATGGCAGGGATGCACACAAGATGCTTAACAAAATTCTAGCACTGAGCTACGGCCAAATCATCCATTAGGAGGTTCAAACAAGCATGGCAAAAACGCAAATGCAAAACAGATCTCAGACTTAGTGAAATTAACACTTGTCTGAAATTTCAGATCACGAAGCCCTCTTCGGAGCAGCAAAACAACATGAAACATGACCTGATTAAGACAAGTAAGAACATGGAATGGAGATACTCAACAAGCTTACCAAAAGACCCAAAGTGACCTGGGGCCAAAAGGGTTCACAAAATATACTAACGGGCACACGAACATAGCTAAAACACAATCAGTTTTCAGACTTAGTGAAAACAGAGACATGCTGAAATATAACTCACGAAGGCATGTAAACGAGCTTGATGCACTCACTAGGGTGCAAGTCATGTCAAGGCAAGCATACATCCATTAAGAGGGCGCAAAATGCTAGCTAGACATGGCAAGAACAATGGCATAGCATGCACGGATCAACTACAATAACATCGGCAAAATCGCAAACGAGTTGACGATCTGCCCAGATTCACAATGAAGCAAAAGTAGAGCTCGATTGACTCAAGATAGGTTGCTCAATAATTGCAAGTAAAGACATGGATGTATAGATCATAACATGATTAACAAAACTCCTTTACTGATCATCCTCAAAAGAGGCACGGATCACTAGTAAACAAGCTGAACATATGGCATCATGAACTAAATAATCCCAGACTTTGTGAAAACTACCAAGTCCCTGAAAACAGATTTACCGGGTGCCTCAGTTTGCAAGCTCGCACAAGTCACCACACACATCCTAAAAATGCATGGGTTGCACCTCTGGAAAGAAGACAAAATCCTTAACAAAACATATGAAGGACTCATGGGCATATCATGCACACAATAATCATGGCAAAAATGACAAAAGTCTAAGATGAACTAGCAGATCTGACAATTAACTCATGAAGGCCTCTTCTAACAGCATTTCGGGCATCAAGATGAACTCAAATGAAAATGATGCAATGGAATGAAATAATGTACTCGTCGAGACGAACATTTTGATATACTATATGTCCAAATCGGAGCTACGGATGCGGAGATATACCCGGTCAAATTTAGCATAAAAAATTAGAGGGAGAGGGGGAAAAGTCAACCCAGATCTAGGGTTCCTCATGGCGCGCGAACCGAGGCGGCAGCGGACTCGCCGGAGATGAAGCAGACGGCGGCGGCCGGGGTCGGTGGCGGCGGATCCGGCCTTCCCGCGGCCGGATCTGGTCGGCGGCGAGGCGGGGTGGCGGCGGAGCTGGCAGATCCGGGCGGCTCGACGACCGGGCGGCAGCGGCGAGGCGGTGGCCGTGGCGGCCGGAGGCGGCGATGGCGCGAGGGTGCGGCGCGGCGGCGCCGGCGCCGGAGTTGGAGAAGGTGGCGGGGTCGATCGGCGCGGGGCTGGAAGGAGGTGGCGGGCGACGTGGGCTCACGGGGGCCCGGATCGGGCTCCGCTGGCCGGCGGCGGTGGGAGGCGACGAGTGCCACGTGTCCGCGCGCGATTGGCGCGGGGCGGCGGCGGCGATTTCGTCCGCTAGGAGGCGGACATGGCCGGCGGCGGAGGGATGAATTTTTTAGGGTTTCGGGGAGAGGGGAGATCCGAAAACGGAGGGGGCTTTAAATAGGCATAGAGGGAGCTAGGAGAGTCCAAATGAGGTGCGGTTTTCGGCCACGCGATCGTGATCGAATGCTCTAGAGCATGGAGCAGAGTTTGGTGGGTTTTGGGCCAAATTGGAGGGGTTTTGGGCTGCAACACACACGAGGCCTTTTCGGTCCCTCGGTTAACCGTTGGAGTATCAAATGAAGTCCAAATGGTACGAAACTTGACAGGCGGTCTACCGGTAGTAAACCAAGGCTGCTTGGAAAGTCTCGGTCCAATCCGGAAATGTTTAATCCCCACACACCAAAGAAAGCTAGAAATGACCACCGGAGGAGAACGAAGCGCCGGAATGCAAAACGGACAACGGGGAAAATGCTCGGATGCATGAGATGAACACGTATGCAAATGCAATGCACATGATGACATGATATGAGATGCATGATAAAGACAACAACACACGAAGACAAAACCCGAACCCGAGGAAATAAATATAACTTAACGCCGGAAACGGCAAGAGTTGGAGTACAAATAGGGAAAGTTACATCCGGGGTGTTACACCTTGCAAGAAGCTTTGATGATAAGTTCCACACCATGTCCGTGGGCACAAACACAAAGGTTCAAGGTCGACTCCCACTTCTACAATGCATAACCTGTCATTTACTTCTCGCTCTTGATGAAGTTGTAGTATTGAAAGTATATCGGACGAAAAGCCAGTAGAGTATAATCTGCATAACTTTCAAGTTCACACAGATTAGGGAAGGCATAGGTTCAACCCATCGGGGCATCTTAGGAACATATATCATAATTTTCGAGAATAAATAACACAAGCTTGGTAGTAGAGCATGCTTGAGGAAGCGGAGGATACAATTTACCAAAAGCATTATGTATCCGAGGAAAGGCTCACAAGCTTATTGAATATGAAGGACGTTGTTGGATAAAATCCGAAAAAGGGGTCTGGTGGTCCACAAGGGATCTGATGTGACCATCAATATTCAACAAGAGGAAGGAAGAATGCAAAGAGATCAGATTATAGAAACAACTCACTAACTCAAAGCTCAATTGCAAAGGAATTATGAATTCCATGACAAGGGATCAGAAGCAATGCTCTGATTAGGGATGGATAGGTAGAAAAGCCTTAGGGGTACAATCGATGGCGATTTGATTGATCGAGATTCAGCACATGTTAAAATGACGTCTGAGCCGGAAGGATGAATTCTAGGACCTGATTGAGGGTTGCGAGCATTCGCAACATATTGTATCAACAGACTCAAAATGATAATGACAAAGGCTGTCAATAAGATTACTAGACTTATGGTATTAACCATAATGCAAGCAAGCAGGAAATTCAAGAACAATAGGCTGTTGAGGATTTTCACAAGAACGAATGGTATTACGAAGACTTTTGTGAAGTACATGAATCAACTGAGGGTGATCGGATACTCGGTAGGTGCACAAAGTTATCCGTAGGGTTATTCAGGTGACAAGGAACTGCAAGGCATTAAGCTCAAAGGATTCTCGGAAGAAAGGATAGCCGTTCAGGGCATCTTGAAAAAACAAGAACAACAAGGAATGATTGTATGAATGACAAAGGTATGTAGTTATCCATAAGGATATATCGGTGGTAGGGAACTGCAAAGAAGTGGGCACGGGGTCTCGGGACTCATCAAGGAGTATCTTCAGAGTCTTCTGATGAAACAGTCGGTCATCTGTGGTGAAGGGCTCTCCGGGATGAAGTGGTTACGAGAACCTAGTGTTAGAGTTAGATAAATTATTTAACCCGAATAGAAGAGAGATCAGAGCCCCAGAGTATAGACGAGGAATAAAAGATCCTAATACCACCCATATGGCGACGTGGGCCCGTAAGACACACAGCCAATGTTAGTAAAAGTTTTTCAGTGACTAGACTCAACTTCGGCCAAGGAGTTGGAAAGGGGGCGACCTACAGGCAGTCGGCTCTGATACCAACTTGTGACGCCCTCGATTCAATCGTACACTAATCATACACGCAAATGTGTACGATCAAGATCAAGGACTCACGGGAAGATATCACAACACAACTCTAGACACAAATTAAATTAATACAAGCTTTATATTACAAGCCAGGGGCCGGGGGCTCGAATACATAAGCTCGAATACACAAGAGTCAGCGGAAGCCACAATTTCTGAGTATAGTCATAAGTTAGACAAGTTTGCCTTAAGAAGGCTAGCACGAAAGCAACGTCGATCAAAAAGGCAAGGCCTCCTGCCTGGGAGCCTCCTAACTACTCCAAGTCGTCAGCGGTCGTCACATAGTAGTACGCACCCTCGGGATAGCAGTAGTCATCAGTAGTGTCGTCTGGCTCCTAGGATCCGTCATCTGGTCGCAACAAACGGGTATGGGGGAAAAAGAAGTAGCAAAGCAACCGTGAGTACTCATCCAAAGTACTCGCAAGACTTTCGTCAGATCTAAACTAAGTATGCATCTGTATCAAAGGGAATGGGTTGTATCTGTGGGCTAACTGTAGAATGCCAGAAGGGAAGGGGAAAGCCTAGCCTATCGAAGACTAGCATCTTCTGGAAACCACCATCTTGCAGCAACAGGAGGGAGTAGAGTAGCATAAAGCAAAGCAGTAGTAGTGTTATCAACCACGGCCAGAGATCCTTTCTCGACTCCCTGCGAGAAAGCAATCCCAGAGCCATACTATCCAGTTATCATCACAATCCAATTCTCATCAGCATCCGGTTCTCATCACAAGTATCCAGTTCTAGTTGTATCGATCGGGATACAACTCCAAGTGTCTGTTACCGTAGGACAGGCTATCGATAGATGTTTTCTTCCCTGCAGGGGTGCACCAACTTACCCACCACGCTCGATTACCTCCATTCAGACACACTTTCCTGGGTCATGCCCGGCCTCGGCCAAACAATACGCCGCAACCCGACCTAGGCTTAATAGAGAGGCCAGCACGCCGGACTAAACCTATGCCCCCAGGGGTCATGGGCCATCTCCCCGGGAACTCCTGCACGTTGCGTACGTGGCCGGTGAGCAGACCTAGCTACCTCCTTCAATAAGGTAGGTGCTTTCCAGTCCAACCCGGCGCGTGTCGCTCAGTCGCTGATGTCTATTAAGCTTCGGCTGATGTATACGACGCAGAACGCCCATACTATGCCCACGTGATGGTTAGTGCTATCAGGCCAGAGGCCCCTAGGATCAAACATCCAAATCGTAGTGGATTAGGAACGCGCGGTAACGAGCAAAGACTCATGATCGATGTGACCCCGTCGCCCCGTCTTGAGTACTTGCTGCAAGGGCTAAGAATGCCCGGCCACGCCTTGTAAGTATCTCGCGGGCACCTTCCAGGTCAACCCGACTCCACATCACTCGCTATTAAGCTCGCGCAGGTACCCCTCAGGGTCGACCCGTCTTTAGTAACATGGTTCAGTGCAAAGTCATAGTAACCATAGTAACTGTGTGTCTAACACCAAAGGGAAAACCCGAGGAATCACCCCCGGTGAATTCCACTTGATGTTGTCATCAAGGTGAACGTAAGAGGATTCACCCTCGAGGTTCACGTTTGATGGGTTGCACGACAGAGCCGTAACGGAAGTGGTTAAGGAGGAAATCACCCTTGATGACCTCGACCGTAAAGCTACACTACGGAGATCTCATCAGGAGTGATGTAAGAGGTTCCACCCTCGGCACTCGATGTTAACTCTGCAGAGTCGTACAACTAGGGGGGGTGATGTGCGGTGTCAGGGCCTGGACGTTGATCACGTTGATCGAGTCATCAAACATAAAGCGGGGCAACTGGGACAAGGTAGGGGTCACTTATGGATCTCTAACCAACCTATACTAAGCAGTTTAGGATAAGTAGGTAAGGTATAAAAGCAGGTAACAAAAATAGGCTATGCATCAGAGTAGGATCATACATAAAGCAGTAGTAGTTCTAATGCAAGCATGAGAGGGAAAGAAATGGGCGATATCGGAATGCTCAAGGAGGTTTTGCTTGCCTGGTTGCTCTGGCAAGGAGGGGTCGTCGTCGATGTAGCCTATCACAGGGGCATCATCAGCAGTCTCGGGGTCTACCAGAGAGAAGAGGGGGAACAAACAGTAAATACATGCAAACATATGCATAACAAGACAATAAGCGGTGCTACAGGTGTTCTAACGCGGCACTAGGCGATACTGACGAAGGGGGAAACATCCGGGAAAGTTTTCCCGGTTCCGGACATCTGTCAAACAGATGAACCGAAGGGGAAAGTTGAATGTTCGCTATGCTAGGAATGCGTGGCGGACGAACGGGCTGCGTATCCGGATTCGTCTCGTCATTCTGAGCAACTTTCATGTAAAAGTTTTTCCATCCGAGCTACGGTTTATTTTATAATGATTTTAAAAGATTTAAATCATTTTTAGAATTTATCTAATTGATTTAATTTATTTAATTCAACATTATCCAGAATATTGTTTGCTGACGTCACCCTGACGTCAGCATGACATCAGCAGTTGACCTGGTCAACCAGACAGGTGGGTCCCACTGGTCATAGACTGTTTAGTTAATTAACACCAGTTAATTAGATTAATTAGTCATTAGGTTAATTAATCATAATTAGTTAAATTTAAACAAAATTAATTAAGTTAATTAATTAATTTTATTATTATTTATTTATTTAATTATTTCTTTTAATTTCGTTCTCAGGGCGCTGGGGCCCGCATGTAAGTAGCCCCGGGGGGCCATAGCGGTTACGGCCGTGCGGGCGCACGGTTGTGGCGCCCGTGCCCGAGGCCGACCACGATTGCGGCTGTGGAGAAGCCGGCCGGCCAGTGCTGTGCCCTGCAGCGGTGAGCCAAGGCAGTGGTCGGTCGCGGGAGGGCGGCGCGTGTGCATGGCGAGCGGCGGGGAGAGCGACCGTGGGGTGGGCGCGGCCTGGCAAGCGCCGGTACCACGGCGGCGCGCGGGCGCGTAGGGGAGGCGGCGGTGGCCGGAGCACGCGGGCGGAGGCGGGGCACGGCAACGGCGGTGGTGCGCGCGAGCAGAGGCGCGACAGTAGAGGAGCACGGCTGCAGCGGGACGGACGCGATGCGCGGGGAGGAGGGCGCGGGCAGGTGCGGTCGCCCGCGGTGGTGCGGCGACGGACCGGCCAGACGGGGTGCGCGGGGGGGAGCAGGGGGGGGGGGGGGGGGGGGGGTGCGCATGCGCGCGGTGGCCAGGCGCGACCCGGATGCGCGAGGGGCGCGCGGAGGGCGCAGTCGGGCACGGCGACCACGGTGCAGGGCCTCGGCGAGCGCAACGAGCGCAAGCGAGCTCGCAGGTGCGGGCGGAGAGATGAGGGGAGGAGAGGAGGGGCTCATGATGGCCGTAGGGTTCGGGCAGCGTGCGCGGGGTGGTCCGGTGAGGAGGACACAAGGAGGAGGACGGTGAGGCGGCGACGAGGAGGAGGTTGATGGGGGGCGCAGATCCGGCGAGGGGGGTGAGGTAGAAGAGCTTTGGTGGGGGGGGTGCCACGGCGAACGGCGACAACAGGGTGTTCCTCCCTGCGGTGGCGGTGCGCGACGGTGACGGCGGCGCAGCGTTGGGGCAGTTGGGCTTGATCCCGATCCAGGAGGGGATCGGGGGGTGGGTGGTGTGCGGTAGTGGATACGGTTCGGGGGAGTGGGGGAGAGGATAAGGGAGTGGGGTGGGGCGCGGCCGATTGGGCCAGGGAGGGAGCTGGGCCGGTTCGGTGGGCCGTGTCCCCGGAGCGGCAGGGGGCCTCTCTCACTTTTCTTTTATTTTTTAATTTTTTATTTGACCTATTGTTTATTTTCATTAGATTAGGGTATTAACCAATTTGCCAAAATTTTGGTTCACTGCCAAAATTAACAAATGAGAATTTGCCACATGATGAACATTTTATTTTAGGTATTTGAAAACTTCTCAGTTTGACTTGACTTTGAATTTGGACCGGAACCGAACCAACTCAAGCCAACAACAGTAATCATGATGACATGTCATCATTAGCAAGAAATTACTGTAGCTTAATTACCCGGGCGTCACAGGAAGAATCCTTCACAGTATTGAAAGATAAGTTGACACATGCTCCTTTACTCCAACTTCCTGATTTTAATAAGACTTTTGAGCTTGAATGTGATGCTAGTGGAATTGGATTAGGAGGTGTGTTATTACAAGATGGCAAACCTGTTGCATACTTTTCTGAAAAATTGAGTGGGCCTAGTCTGAACTATTCTACTTATGATAAAGAATTATATGCTCTTTTCGTACCTTAGAAACATGCCAACATTATTTATGTCCCAAGTAATTTGTTATACATTCTGATCATGAATCTTTTAAACACACTAAAAGTCAAGCAAAACTGAACCGTAGACACGCTAAATGGCATGAATTCATTGAGAATTTCCCTTATGTCATTAAACACAAGAAGGGTAACGAAAATGTTATTGCTGATGCATTGTCTTGTCATTATACTATGCTTTCACAACTTGAGTTTAAAATATTTGGTTTGGAGACCATCAAAGACCAATATGTGCATGATGCTGAATTTAAAGATGTATTGCGGAATTGTAAGGAAGGGAGAACTTGGAACAAGTTCGTTCTTAACGATGGACTTGTGTTTCGTGCTAACAAGCTATGCATTCCAGCTAGCTCCGTTCATCTTTTGTTGTTGCAGGAGGCACATGGAGGAGGATTAATGGGACACTTTGGCGTCAAGAAGATGGAGGTTATACTTGCTACACATTTCTTCTGGCCAAAGAAGATACGGGATGTTGAGCATTTTGTTGCTCGCTGCACTACATGTCAAAGAGGTAAGTCACGACTCAATCCTCATGGTTTATATATGCCTTTGCCTGTACCTAGTGTTCCTTGGGATAATATATCGATGGACTTTGTTTTAGGTTTACCTCTAACAAAGAAGGGGAGGGATAGCATATTTGTTGTTGTGGATAGGTTCTCGAAAATGGCACACTTTTTACCATGTCATAAAAGCGATGATGCTGTTAATGTTGCTGATTTGTTCTTTCGTGAAATTATTCGCTTGCATGGTGTTGGGGATATCACTACTGGGCGTAAACCGGCCTATCTGGGCCGGGTTAACTTCGTCAGTAGTTAAGTATGTTAAAGCCCAAGAAGGCAGATGAGGGCTCAAGGCCCATAGTCGGTTCAAGGCCTGTAGCCGTAAACCGGCGTTGGTATTTAACTTGTATTGTAAGTTAGGAATAAGTAGAGACCAAACCGGACACATCTATGAGCCGGTATTGGGACTCTGTGAACCGACGGGCGTCACCCGTGTATATAAGGGGACGACCCGGCGGCGGTTCAAGGACAACAGACAACAACTCGAGACATGGGCGAAGCTTGTTCGCTCCCTGGTCATCGAAACCCCATCAATTCCATCACAACTAGACGTAGGCTTTTACCTTCATCGAAGGGGCCGAACTAGTATAAACTCTCTTGCATCCCTGTGTCCGCTTTAACCCCTTCAAGCTAACCCATCGCGATGGCTCCACGACTAAGTCCTTTCTCTAGGACATCTGCCGTGACAAAACCACGACAATTGGCGCCCACCGTGGGGCTATCGCATGATGGTTTCAAGTTCTTGGAGGGCCGCTTTGAAGGACTCGAGGGCTACGCCGTAGGCCGGATGACTAAGAGTCGTCACGGCAAGCTTTACATCGACGATGCAGGCTGGGGCCCCGAGGCCGGCTCAGTTGAGTACGGGTACCGGGTCCCCTTTGGTGGCATACACGTTTTCATCGGCAAGATCGGAGAACCAGGACCTGAGCCAGATATCTGCACCGACCTCATCAAAATGGCTTAGCGTGCGTGATCTGCCTGGGTTAAACCGGCCATGAAGCATGCCTTCGTGGGAGTCATCCATGGAGGAGGTCATGAGGATGGATTGGGATCTGGCGGCGAGACCGTCATTTACTCCGGCGATGAGTCGTCAATCGGAGAAACCAAATCTCTATATCAGCTACAAGATGGCTGGATTGGGGGCTGTTCTGACGGCGACAGTATTCCGGACCCCTCTGATTTGCCCAACCGAGTTGGAATATTCATGGCCGACACACAAGCAGCGCTTCATTCTTCGACCGCTGCGGCAAAAACCTCCGGTTCAGCAGCTGCGATGGCTGCCGGGGCAGGAGGCCCTGTGCGCCCGCCGGCTCAAGTTCTATCAGAGCTATTTGATGCATTGGCCGTGCTTATGGCGGAAGCTAATCCGGCGGATCAGGACGTCCACAACGCAGAGATTGCAAAGGTAAGGGAACAGATCACCCAGGCCAAGGCGGACCTGGCAGCTGAGGATACCAGGATGGCCACCGAACGGGCCGCTCTAGACGCACAAGCCTACAGGCTCATGTTGGACCAGAACGCATCGCATGAAGTCATGAGGAGGAAGTACCGATCCCGTTTGCCTCCGGTTTTCGAGGCCAGAGACCTTTTCAACACCCCGGGAGCAGGAACCAGTAATCCGCTGGAGGGAAACCGGGCGGAAGCTCCTGGGACCGGTGTGCCGGTTCAGCCCCGTCGAATGGATCCGCCTCGTCAAAACACCATTATACCTCAGGAAAACACCATTATACCTCAGGCTGTTTCAACACCTCTGGGTCACTACTCCAACCCAATGGACAATCTCATCGCCGCTGTTGCACGGCTGGAGGCCATTCCAATTGAAGGTGACTTACCACAGGTGATAGAGATGCGACGGGTCAAGGAGCTTCTTAGGACAGCTTTGGACCAACAGGAAGTATACTCGTATAGCCGCGACCGGATCCACTCGACCCCGTCACCCGTGTATATAAGGGGACGACCTGACGGCGGTTCAAGGACAACAGACAACAACTCGAGACATAGGCGAAGCTTGTTCGCTCCCTGGTCATCGAAACCCCATCAATTCCATCACAACTAGACGTAGGCTTTTACCTTCATTGAAGGGGCCGAACTAGTATAAACTCTCTTGCGTCCCTGTGTCCGCTTTAACCCCTTCAAGCTAACCCGTCGCGATGGCTCCACGACTAAGTCCTTTCTCTAGGACATCTGCCGTGACAAAACCACGACACATGGTGTGCCAAATACTATTGTTTCACATCGTGATACTAAATCTCTTATCCACTTTTGGAGATGTTTATGGGCTAAGTTGGGGACTAAACAGCTTTTTAGTACTACTTGTCACCCCCAAACTGATGGACAAACTAAAGTAGTCAATAGAACACTGTCTACTATGCTTTGGGTTGTTTTGAAGAATAATAAGAAAATGTGGGAAGAATGCTTGCCTCATATTGAATTTGCTTATAATCGTTCATTGCATTCTACTACTAAGATGTGTCATTTTGAAATTGTGTATGGTTTCCTACCTCGTGCACCTATTGATTTGTTGCCTCTTCCATCTTCGGAGAAGGTTAATTTTGATGCTAAAGAACATGCTGAATTGATTTTAAAAATGCATGAGTTAACTAAGGAAAACATTGAGCGTATGAATGCTAAATATAAACTTGCTGTACATAAGGGTAGAAAACAAGTTGTGTTTGCACCTGGAGATCTTGTCTGGTTACATTTGCGCAAGATAGATTTCCTAATTTGCGCAAGTCAACGCTAATGCCATGTGCTGATGGTCCTTTTAAGGTGTTAGAGAAATTAAATGATAATGCATATAAACTTGAGCTGCCTGCAGATTTTGGGGTTAGTCCCACTTTTAACACTGCAGATGTCAAGCCTTATTTGGGTGAGGAAGATGAGCTTTCGCTGAGGACGACTTCATTTCAAGAAGAAGAGGATGATGAGGACATCAATACCATTGTTACACCCACAGCCCTGCTGCTATACATACTAGACCAATTACTTGAGCTCGCGCACGCCAATTGAATTATCAGGTACTTTCATTTCTTGGTAATGATTCTAATGCTCATGAGAATATGATGCTGCCTAAATTGGATACATTTGTTTTGCTTACAAATGAAGGGCCTAGCTTGGACAAGAAAGATGAACCTTGGAAAGTTCAAGCATGGAGATGATGGCATGCGCAAGCGGATCAAGAACGGAGTTACAGGTGATGATTTCAGGACTTTGAAGCCACCATAAGGAGTGCATGAAGCCTTGGACGAAATATACAAGATGCCAATTCATGCCATCACCTTACTCCTTTGCATTGCTTACCGACCGAGACTAGCCATTGAGTATTGCCGGCGAGGATACTTGTGCACATTAGTGATCATACTTCTCATATCATCCATATATCATTGTTGCATATATTGGTATCATCTCTTGTGTCACAAAGTTGCCATCGCATACTCACTTGCTATATCGGTTTGCATGAGAAAAGAGCTCAAACATCAAAGAGTGGAACAAGCTTTTAAGCAAAGAGGAAAGATAAGCAAAGAGATTTTAAGCAAGAACCATAGCATCATACAACATTAAGATTGTCAGATTTGATCATCTTGGATGATATCATAGCAACACCTTGCATAGAGCATACTTGGGATAGAAGTCGTTGCATTTTTGCTAAGTAGGTTGTGCACAAGTTCTTGTATCCGCCTATTGTGCAATCGTGCTAGCGTCTCTCTAGTGTTGTGCAACAAGATCATTTTTGTGGATTCCACATTTCAGCTCACCCTTGGTTGCACGACCCCACTTATCTTTTTGCGTGTGTGTTTCCATGTATCTTATATGCTTGGTGTACTTGTTACATTGCACCTTGCGAATCTTTAGCAACATTATTGAAGCTCACTTACAATTGCATCAAATTTTGTGCCACCATCCTAACCAAGCTCCACCAAAAGCTTTTACTTGGCGTATGAATGCTAAATATAAACTTGCTGGAGATAAGGGTAGAAAACATGTTGTGTTTGCACCTGGAGATCTTGTTTGGTTAGATTTGCCTAAGGATAGATTTCCTAATTTGCCCAAATCAAAGCTAATGCCACGTGTTGATGGTCCTTTTAAGGTGTTAGAGAAAATAAATGATAATGCATATAAACTTGAGCTGCCTGCAGATTTTGGGGTTAGTCCCACTTTTAACATTGCAGATTTGAAGCCTTATTTGGGTGAGGACGATGAACTTTCGTTGACGACGACTTCATTTCAAGAAGGGGAGGATCATGAGGACATCAATACCATTGTTACACCCACAGGCCCTGCTGCTATACATACTAGACCAATTACTAGAGCTCGCGCACGCCAATTGAATTATCAAGTACTTTCGTTTCTTGGTAACGATTCTAATGTTCATGAGAATATGATGCTGCCTAAATTGGATACATTTTTTTTCTTACAAATGAAGGGCCTAGCTTGGACAAAAAAGATGAACCTTGGAGCAAGTTCAAGTATGGAGATGATGGCATGCGCAATGGGATCAAGAACGGAGTTACAAGTGATGATTTCAGGACTTTGAAGCCACCATAAGGAGTGCATGAAGCCTTGGATGAAATATACAAGATGCCACTTCATAAATTTCGTCCAGAGGCTATTTTAGGTGCTGTGTCACCTTATTATTGGGCCAGGCACATGTATTTTTGAAATACTTAAGTATAGGCTATTTTTAGAATCCGTATGTGTGGGGAAAAAAGAGTTAGGGTTGGTTTCGGACCCCTCCTCCAAGGGCCACGAAATCCCCCCCTCTTCCTCCATATATACAACCCTTAGGGCGTCATTTAGACTTTGGGTTTTGTTTAGATTAAAAGTTCGCCATAGCTGCAACTTCGCGTACTTCGTTTGTGTCCAACGACCAGACCAAGACGTCGCAGAACCCCACCTTGATCAATAAATCTTTCATCTTATAGTCGCAATATCCAGATTGCAATCTCAGTTTCTTGCTTGTCCTTCATTTGCTCGCAGGAAATAGGCCCTCATGGTTAGGTTGATCGTGCTCCGGCTTGGTCAATAACCCCTCGGAGTTGGTTTAGCGATTGCTGAGGCACGACGTCCTCTCACGTTCGTAGTCGGATCATCAAAGTCGACTTCCTCTAAAACGATTGCCACCATCTCATCGAAAGACGGGACACCTTGCCTCTATCATGTTCTTGGCTCGTTCCGTTGGTTATCCTCATCCGTGGACTTGGGGACTTGTACATCTTCATGCGCATCATCGGGAGGGTCCTCTTGGTGCCTAATCATGCACACCACCTCGGACTTAGGTAGTAGCCATGTCTCATCCATAGAAAGTGGAAGTTCAGAGAGGAGTGAGTTCACCTTATCTTCGATAGCCTTGGCTCGGGCTCGTGTCATTGGTCCAAGTGGTGTCGTTGGAGGTGTAGGTGCATCCATGGGGATGATCTTGTGATGCTCCGCATCATCTCCCCTCCTCATCACCATGGTAGGGCGAGAGATCCTTGATGTTGAAGATGTCGCTCACGGAGTACTTGTCACGAGGGATGTCGATCTTCTATGCATTGTTGTTGTAGCGTGCAAGCACCTTGAATGGTCCATCCGCGCGTGGTCTAAGTTTGGACTCGCGTTCTTGGGGAAAGCGGTCCTTGCGAAGGTGTAGCCACATGAGGTCTCCAATGTTGAATATCATAGGGTGCTTGTGTAAGATGTTGAGCTTGGTCGCAAGGCGTTGTACTTGGCGCTCGATGGTGTTTCTTGTATCTTCATGCACCTTCTTGAGATGGGTCGCTCGTGCACTTGCGTCCAAATTGATGCGCTCTTGGAGTGGTAGAGGAAGAATGTCCAATGGTGACAATGGGTTGAATCCGTAGACGACCTCGAAGGGGGACTTGCCGGTTGTTGAGTGTCTTGCTCGGTTGTAGGCGAACTCGGCGATAGGTAGGCACTCCTCCCACTCCTTGATGTTCTTCTTGATGAGTACTCGAAGTAGAGCGGAGAGTGTGCGGTTGGTCACCTCCGTTTGGCCGTCGGTTTGAGCATGATATGCCGTGGAGAAGAGTAGCTTGATTCCGAGCTTGGCGCATAGGGTCTTCCAAAAGTAGCTAAGGAACTTGACGTCACGGTCCGAGACGATAGTCTTTGGCACTCCATGTAGACGCAATATTTCCCTACAAAAGAGATTAGCAAAATGTGAAGCATCATCTATCTTCTTGCAAGGAATGAAATGTGCCATTTTTGAGGAACGGTCCACAACGACAAATATTGAATCTTTCCCATTTCAGGTCCTAGGCAAACCAAGTACAAAGTCCATGCTAATGTCTTCCCATGGTTGGTATGGAATTGGTAGAGGCATATAGAGGCCATGAGATTAAGATTTGGACTTAGCTTTGCGACATGTAGAGCATCAGTTGGTGAAACGATTGACGTCCCGAAACATCTTGGGGCAAAAGTAGTTCTTCGAGAGCATGGCGAACGTCTTGTCGTGTCCGAAATGTCCCATTAAGCCTCCTCCATGAGATTCCTGCAAAAGCAACAAACAAAGAGAAGACTCGGGGATGCAAAGTTTGTTAGCTCGCATAAGATATCCATCCTTGATGTAATAGCATTCCCAAGATGTATGCGACAAACACTTGGCATAAGGAGTAGCAAAAGTTGCATCATGCTCATACAAGGCTTTGATATCTTTGAAGCCAATGACATCTAACTCAAGTTTTGTAACAAGCATGCATATGCAGGAAAGAGCATCCGCTACGATGTTTTCTTTACCCTTGATGTACTTGATGAAATAAGGAAAAGACTCAATAAATTCACTCCATTTAGCATGATGCTTGTTCAACTTGGTTTGACCCTTAGGATACTTGAGAGTCTCATGATCGGTATGAATGATAAACTCATGGGGACGAAGGTAATGTTCCCATTCATGCAAAACGCGGACTAAAGCATATAGCTCTTTGTCATAGATGGGGTAATTGTGTTGCGCTCTGGAAAGTTTCTCACTAAAATAAGCTATGGGGCGCTTCTCTTGCGTTAACACACCTCGTATGCCATTATCACTAGCATCGCAATGAATCTCAAAAGGTTTGTCAAAGTTGGGTAAAGCAAGCACGGGAGCATGAGTAAGCAAATCCTTAAGCTCATTGAATGCGGTATCTTGGGATGGTCCCCAAAGAGAAGGCGCATTCTTCTTGCTCGAAGCATGTAAAGGCGAAGCAATGGTGCTAAAATCCTTCCCAAAGCGACGATAGAAACCTGCAAGGCCAAGAAAACTACGCACTTGATGCAAGTTGGTTGGTTGTGGCCAAGTCTTAATAGCATTGATCTTGGACTCATCAACATGAACAGCCTTGGAGGAAACAACAAAACCCAAGAAAACAAGCTTATCAACACCAAAAAGGCATTTCTCCATATTAGCATAGAGGCGCTCTTTTCTAAGAGTTTGAAAAATGGTGCGGACATGCGTGACATGCTCTTTGATAGATTTGCTAAACACAAGAATGTCATCGAAGTAAACCACAACAAATATACCAATGTAAGGGTGAAAGACATGATTCATAAGGCGCATAAAAGTACCCGGTGCTTCCGAAAGACCCATAGGCATGACTAACCACTCATACAAACCAAACTTGGTTTTGAAGGCGGTTTTCCATTCATCACCCTGTTGTATGCGGATTTGATAGTAACCACTCTTAAGATCAATTTTGGAAAAGATAGTGGCACCACTAAGCTCATCAAGCATATCATCTAGGCGTGGAATGGGATACCTATAGCGAACGGTGATAGCGTTGATAGGTCTACAATCTTAGCACATGCGAAAGCTACCATCACGTTTTGGCACAAGAATGACCGGGACGGCACAAGGGCTCAAACTTTCACGCACATGTCCATGGTCTATGAGATGCTTTACTTGCCTTTGTATTTCTTTGGTTTCTTCGGGGTTGACGCGGTATGGAGCTTTGTTCGGAAGAGGTGCTCTGGGGATGAGGTTGATTCGGTGCTTAATGCCTCGTAGAGGAGGTAGACCTGGAGGTAGCTCATCGGGGAAAACATCTTGAAATTCCTGCAAAAGAGAAGACAAGACTAGAGGAAGAGTGTGAGAAGTGTTAGTTTGTGGTGCATTGTCCTTGCACACGAGGACATAGTGTAGGACACTAGATGGGTTCTCACACACTCCTCTTATCTCACTTTTGGTGGCAAATAGGACTAGGTTCTTATTTTCGCTCATCGTGGAGGTGTTCGATTTGGGCTTGTGGCGCTCACTCTCATTTTGGTGGCTCGCTCTCTCACTATGATCTCCACGATGGGTGGCTTGCTTGTCGGTGATCACTTGACTTGGCGACATTGGACGGAGGACGTACTCCTTGCCCTTCATCTTGAAGATGTAGTTGTTCGTTCAGCTGTTGTGGACGACTCCTCTATCGAATTGCCATGGGCGTCCAAGGAGAAGATGGCAAATGGTCATTGGAACGACGTCGCACTCCAAGATGTCTTCTTAGGCGCCAATTTTGAAGGAGACTTGTACTCGGTGCTCGACTTGTATGGTGCCAGAGTCACTAAGCCATTGCACTTTGTATGGATGTGGATGCTTCGTCTTGGGCAATTGGAGCTTGGAGCAAAGTTCTTCACTTGCGAGATTATGACAACTCCCTCCATCGATGATGACTTTGACGGATCGTCCATTGATGCCGGCCTTGGTGTGGAATATGTGGCATCTTTGGTCTTCTTCTTGGTGATGTTGGAGAGTCAAGACTTTGGAGACAACAAGGGCGGGACTTGAGTCTTCATCGCAAAAGACTTGTTCTTCTTCATTGGTCAGTTGGTGGTGCATGGCGACCTGCTCAAGGGCTTCCATTTCGCCTTCACTTAGGGAGTCATAAGTGCCATCGTCATTGAAGACCGTGGTTCGCTTGTTGGTGCACTCATAGGACTTGTGGCCTCGGCCTCCGCAAGTGAAACACTTGAAGGAACTCGTCTTGACGGTCTCATCGGTTGGGGTTGATGATGATGAAGCTCTCGGCTTGAAGTTGCTCGTAGTAGGATGGCTTGTAGTTGATGAAGCTTTCTTGGAACTCGACTTGTCAATGTTGGTAGTAGAAGGCTTTGTAATCGGTGTTGGAGTCATTGAAGCTTGGTTGTTGGAGAAGCCGTAGGACTTGGATGAGAACTTGACATACTTGAAATCATCTTGCACTTGGCGTCGTGCTTTGGAAGCTTGGTGTACAAGCTCGATGAGATTTGAGTATGGTTGGAAGTCCGCGATCTTCTTGATGGGATGATTGAGTCCATTCAAGAAACGTGCCATTGTTTTCTCATCATCTTCCGTGACATTGGCTCATATCATTGCAATCTCCATCTCCTTGTAGTACTCTTCAATGCTCTTGGTCATGAATAAGTCACACATGTGCTAGATCCTCAGATACATGGAATGATAAATGGTACACGATCAACTAGGGACGATACAATGGTAGCGGTCTTCTCCGTGAGGAGGTCTTGATGTTCTTCTCCGTGAGGAGGTCTTGAATCCAACGTGGATCTTCTCCATAGAGGGGCCGCGGTCTCTCTCATGGAGTAGATCCGATGTGGATGAGCAATGCTCTATCTCAAATATGAGCTAAACCAATGCTAACCCTAGAAAGTTGGGCGAGGTGGAGTATATATTGTCTAGGGGGGGGGGGAAGGGATACACGGGCCTCGGCCCTTCACTGTGCGCAGACTGGGGAGGCCGGATGTCCGGGTTGGTTGGGCCGGATGTCCGGGCTTTCAGGCGACGGCGGATGTCCAGGCTGTAGTGGTGGCATTTGTTGCTCTCCGTTTCGGAGGGGCCGGATTTCCGGGCTGGCAGCCGGATGTCCGGGGGCTCGGGAGAGGCCGGATGTCCGGGGCCTGTAGCTTCTGGCGGTTGTGCTGCTTTAGTGGACGACGCTCCAGGGGCCAGATGTCCGGGACCTAGGAGATGTTCTTGGCTCCTTCCGTTGGTTCTCCTCATCCGTGGACTTGGGGACTTGTACATCTTCATGCGCATCTTCGGGAGGGTCCTCTTGGTGCCTAATCATGCACAACACCTCGGACTTAGGTAGTAGCCATGTCTCATGCATAGAAAGTGGAAGTTTGGAGAGGAGTGAGTTCACCTTATCTTCGATAGCCTTGGCTCGGGCTCGTGTCATTTGTCCAAGTGGTGTCGTTGGAGGTGTAGGTGCGTCCATGGGGATGATCTTGGGATGCTCCGCATCATGATGCTAATCTAATACTATCACTGGTTAAATGAAGAAATGCTTTTTTTCTCGGGTATCCTGGTTTGGTTCCCATCAAGATAATCATGATGCTTCTGTTTGTTGGTTTACTTTTCATAATTCTTATTGACAATTGAGATGTCGTTGTTAATCTTGTAAAATAAAGTAACAACACTATATCCCTTTTTTATATTTTTGGAAACAGCGATGTGTATCTCCATACCCGGGCATGTCTTCCTCAATTTTAGTGGAACTACACAAAATTGGATGGACATTGTTGTTCTCCGCCTCACTGTCCTCTACCATGTGGTTCTTCCTTCCTCGAGCATGATTACTGAGAAGAAACAGACCATAGTGAGGATTTGTCGAACTTCATAGGTGCCTCACCCAAACTTGATGCCAAATGGATGATGCATCAGCATGATGACCTATCGATGCTCATGGTTGCGCCTCATGGTTGCGTCGGCTGGTGAAGCTGATCGATTTTTAATGTAAAACAAGCTGTCTTCCATCAGTGCTCTTTGCTTGTTACCCACAAAGATGATATCCTTCATCAGTTCACCTTGGTTGCATTGGAGACGCAATCGTCTTTCACGTTGGTGCAATTTTATCACACAATTGGCTATGAACCAAATGTTTCCTCGAAGAAGGATCGACGTTGGTACTAAGAGCATAAGTTTTGGATTGATTTCTAAGCCTTCTCACAACTTTGTCTCCAGCTCCCCTGTAATTATATTTGTCCAGCTATTAACTTTGATTAAAAAATGGTGTGGACTGAAAACCCGGATGGACGTAGTAGCCCTCCATTTTTATTTACTCCGCGTATTAGATTTGACTGAAGTCAAACTTTGTAAAGTTTGACCAAGTTTAGGCCGAACACAACAAACCATAATTATTAGAGAGGGAAAACTATACATACACTCAAACCTTTCCGATAATTGAAATTAAAATTCTTTATTTGTACACACTCTCACACGTTTCTGACAATTTGGCGCATGTGTGGTTGTTCACTTAAGGGAAGGTAGTGTACCACACGTGAAGGATAGGAAGTGCGACCAGGATGCGTGGATCGTTAGTTCATCGGAAGTACTCCCTCCATTCATAAATATTTGTCTTTCAAGTGGTTTGAAATGGAGTACCACATACGGATGTATATAGACATTTTTTACAGTGTAGATTCACTCATTTTGCTCCGTATGTAGTCATTTGTTGAAATCTGTAGAAAGACAAATATTTAGGAACAGAGGGAGTAGCAATTTTCTTCACTGGTACGTTAAATAAAGAGTTTCGTTTCATACTTACACAATTTAAAACGATTGTTATGGAGAGAATAAGAAAACCACTCCACTATATATTAGTCGTATACACGAGTACTATATGGACGCAGCTTCATTGACTTTAGTCCACCTACCTTTGGGTTTATGATAGGTGGACCCAAAATGTGGCTAGCCCACCTGTCATACAGCCAAAAGCAGGTGCAGTTAAGGCACCGGAGCTCAGTCCGTACTATAGTATATATATAAGTTGGAGCCTCAGCGCTTGTTCGCACTACATATATATACACGCTGGAGGCTCAGCTTTCCTTTGCTAGGGTTTGCTATATTCACAGTCTCTCATCCTCTTCGCCAGATCTAAACAAAACTGTGTTGTGGCCTCTGTCTCTCTCACCCCCCTCACAACTGGCGAAGGAGGCATCTGGATCCCGTCGCACCGGGAAGGGGAGGAGGTGCAGCGTTCACTCTATCACCTTCAGTGAGGAAGACAATCCACTGTCGGCTGCACTTTTCTCTTTCACCCAGCGGCTGTGCGGGAGGGCCACCAACCTGATGAGGACATCAATACCATTGTTACACCCAAAGCCCCTGCTGTTATACATACTGGACCAATTACTAGAGCTCGCGCACGCCAATTGAATTATCAGGTACTTTCGTTTCTTGGCAACGATTCTAATGTTCATGACAATATGATGTTGTCTAAATTGGATACATTTGTTTTGTTTACAAATGAAGGGCCCAGCTTGGACAAGAAAGATGAACCTTGGAGCAAGTTCAAGCATGGAGATGATGGCATGCGCAAGGGGATTAAGAACTGAGTTACAAGTGATGATTTCAGGACTTTGAAGCCACCATAAGGAGTGCATGAAGCCTTGGACGAAATACAAGATGCCACTTCATAAATTTCGTCCAGAGGCTATTCTAGGTGCTGCGTCACCTTATTATTGGGCCAGGCCCATGTAATTTCGAAATACTTAAGTATAGGCTGTTTTTAGAGTCTGTATGTGTGGGGAAACAAGAGTTAGGGTTGGTTTCGGACCCCTCCTCCAAGGGCCACGAAATTCCCCCCTCTTCCTCCATATAAACAGCCCTTAGGGCGTCGTTTAGACTTTGGATTTTGTTTAGATTAAAAGTTCGCTATAGCTGCAACTTCGCGTACTTCATTCGTGTCCAATGACCAGACCAAGACGTCACAGAACCCCACCTTGATCAATAAAGCTTTCCTCTTCTATTCGCAATATACAGATTGCTATCTCGGTTTCTTGCTTGTTCTTCGTTTGCCTACAGGAAACAAACCTTCATGGTCAGGTTGATCGTGCTCCGGCGTGGTCAATAACCTCTCGGAGTTGGTTTAGCAATTGCTAAGGCGCGACGTCCTCGCACGTTCCTAGTTAGATCGTCGGAGTCGACTTCCTCCAAAACGATAGCCACCGTCTCATCGAAAGATCGGGACCCTCGCCTCTATCATGACCCCTTATTCCTTAATTTCGTATGTAGTGTGGGCAGATCCGACCTCCCGCCGCATGCCTTGCCACATCCCGACGACCCTAATGTATAAGTTTCTTTGAAACCGTCATTGGTCTAGCTGCATGCAGATCTTTTTCGATTCTGTAGTCGAATCTAGGTCTTGGTTCAAATTGGAAAAAAGGTGCGATGGGGTGGAGCATGAATCTAGGACGTGGTTCAATGAGGAAAGGAGGGAGGGAAAGTAGTATAGACTAGCTATCCAGCCACTTTGTTGGCTGAAAAGGGAAAAAGGGGGTAACCCAGTACACACATCTATAAGGAACCGAACTCTTTGTTGAAAAGGGAAAGAAACTGGTGGGTCGGGTAGTTTGTGCCGGACTAGATTTGCTGCCCTCACATAGGAAAAAGTTTCAAAGAGAACAAATATGGGACCAACGCAAATATGCTGCTTGGCTACATACTCTGCATCACCCATTTATACGTGTGGACGCACATGGTGCTGGCATGTCCCATGTCCCATCCACATGATCGTGCAGTGTGTTTTGAGATGTTGTGCTACTTGTATTGGTACTATTTTAAATAAATGTTGAATTGAAGCTATTGTATTGCTCTCTTTTCCCATTAAGTAGTGAACAAAAATGGTACCAACCCAGACACGATGCTTGTTGCTTTGTTACAATAAACTCTGCATCACCCCCTTATAAGTAGATGGAAGCACATGGTGTTGTTGCGCCCACTCTCCCCTGGAACTGTTTATGCTTTTTCTTAATCTAATGCTGATGGTAAAATTAAGCAATGCCACTATCAGAATTAACTACTGAACTATTTTAAGAGAATTTCTCTGTTAATATGAATCAATGCAACCTTTTTAGAAATGCTACTTTCCTATACTTTGTTTTCCATCAAGATAAGGTAGATGCTTCTTTTTGTGGCCGCATGTTTCATCCTCCTTTATTAGCAGTAATTGTTTCCTTTTTTGCCTCTGTTAAATCAGGGATATCTATTCAACTTGTTGCTATAGCAAACTTAAATGTCACACAGGCAACTTTACTTGATTTCAGTGCAACTGCACAAAACGAGATTGGATTTCCTATTCGTGTTGGCAGATTCGTATGTGATCTTGTGTGCATCATGACAGGTTGGTACTTGCCTTCATCCACATGATCGTGTAGTGTGTTTTGAGATGGTATGTTACTTGTATTGGTACTGTTTTAAATAAATGTTGAATTGAAGCTATTGTATTGCTGTCTTTTCCCATTAAGTAGTGAACAAAAATGGGACCAACCCAGACATTATGCTTGTTGCTTTGTTACAACAAACTCTTCATCACCCCCTTTATAAGTAGATGGAAGCACATGTTGTTGCGCCCACGCTCCCCTAGAACTATTTATGCTTTTTGTTAATCTAATGCCGTTGGCAAAATTAAGCAATGCCACTCTCAGAATTAACTACTAAATCTTATTTCAAAACTCCAACACTTGTTAGGGATTGGCGGGATTACCATTTTTGTGGCCGCATGTTTCATCCTCCTTTATTGGACAGTAATTGATTCCTTTTTTACCTATGTTAAAATAGGGATATCTATTCAACTTGTTGCTATTGCGACATTTTGCTTCGCTTAATTTTGGTGGAACTGCACAAAATGAGACCGGATTTCCGTATATGTGTTGAGATCTCTTTTAGATCTTCCTCAGGAGTTGTTTCAAATCTTGGTCTTGAAAGGTCAGTACCTAATTTCCTCAGAGTTAACATTGAATCTTAGTTCAAAACTGCAACACTTGTTAGGGATTGGCGGGAGTACCATTTCTGTTAGGGATCGGCCGGAGTACATGTTTAAGAAATGTACTATTCAGATAATGTCTCTGTTATTATATATCAGATACAGTGTTTTACAAATGGTACTATCCTGCTTTGTAGTTCTTTCTACATGTTTAACCAAGGTATTGTTAAGATAATGTCTCTATTAAAATGAATCAGTCGCATTGTTTTAGGAATGATATTTTTCTGCTTTGTCGTTCTTTATACATGTTGAAACAAGGCATTGTTAAGATAATGTCTCACTTAATATGAATGAATCACACTGATTGAGAATTGCTACTCTCCTTCTTTGTTTCCCATTAAGATAAGGTAGATTAGTAGATGTTTTTCTTCTGGGATTACAAGTCATCAACTATTATTTCTCAGTAATTTTTTCCCTTATACATATTGTTGCATACAGGGATATCAAAATTAAGGCTCGGTTTTATTCCGACTTTGATTCTAGTTGAACTACACAAAAGGAGCCAATGTGTCTAAGGCAAACTGCTGCATTAGTGGCTCCAGTTGGTCTTACCACTTTGCAGAAAGAAGCAGTCACTGTTTGTGCTACATTACACAAGGAATTGTCGAGAAGCTTTATAGAGTATTAGTAGACGCTGGTGACATGACTAGTCTGCAGAGAGCTTAGGAAACTCTACAACACGTGGACTGCACTGGGAAAAAAGTGCCCAAACAAGTACAGGAAGCCAGGAAAGGACTCCAAATCTGTCAATGTCATTTTGAGCAACAATATTGGGGCATCTGGGTATGGTAATCTGTTTACCGTACTTTCAGTTTGCTAGTCCGTCGATAGGTGGGTTGACACTGGGGCCAATATTCATATGTGCGCTACTGTGTTTTCATTTTCTTGCAGCATATAAATACGATATCCACAGGGATGCTCAGCTTGATTTTAGTGGAACTGCACAAAATTTCCAGATGGTTTGTGTCCTCCATAATACTTCATCATGCACAATACATCCAATGGTTCTCTAATCATTCGTTGTCACCTTGAGCCACCGGATTATATGTTTGAATGGTGCTACCAGTGTCGGCCATTAACAAGGGTAAGAGGAAAGACAAAAGGAGAGATGGTTGCTTTACTTGTGGTTCGGAGGAACACTGGGCAAACAAGTGCCCAAGCAAGTACCAAGAAGCCAGGATATGACTCCAAGTCTGTCAATGTCACTCTAAGAAACAATGATGGGGCATCTAGGTATGGTAATCTGTTTACCGTACTTTCAGTTTATTAGTCCACCGATTGGTGGGTTGACATTGGGGCCAATATTCATGTGTGTGCTAATGTGTCTTTGTTTTCTGGTAGCATATAAATACGACATCCACAGGGATGCTCAGCTTGATTTTAGTGGAACTACACAAAATGTTTAGATGGTTCGTGTCCTCCATAATACTTCATCATGCACAATACATCGAATGGTTCTCTAATCATTCATCGTCACCTTGAGCCACCAGACTATCAGATGACAAATTGATGACAAAACATTCCCGTTCCACAATCATAGGCATTACATATTTTGAATGGGAAAAGCTTGTCAAAGTTGACATTAGTTTAATATATTGGAATTGGAAAACCTTGTCAATTTTTGCTCATTGATGTTAGCCAGAAGACATGCATTTGATATTTTTGAGTGGGATGCCCTTTGCTATGAGCAACGTCAATCATTTTTTCCTATTCCTGTCTTCAGTTCAGAAGTAAATATTTACTGTGCTGAGATGCATAGTCACATGAATGTTGACTTATGTATGATATTTTAAGAGTTTGTTATGAATATGCCAGGCCTTGTGTTTGATTGCAAAGTTGAGCTTGGAATGTTGTGGCATGGGGCATCATGAGCTGTTCACCGTGCCTCCTGAGAATAATGCTTCGTATTGTTTTGCATGTCGATCTAATGTCAGTGATTTTCTTGTTAAGATCACCCTCTTCTTTTGTTTCCGTGCTTAAGAAGTTCATCGTCTTGTGTTTCATTCATAGCCTATACTGCAAGTCGGGTAGGTTAGACGTGAAACCATATGATC
The DNA here is from genome assembly GCF_003073215.2 of Triticum urartu. Taxonomy (NCBI): domain Eukaryota; kingdom Viridiplantae; phylum Streptophyta; class Magnoliopsida; order Poales; family Poaceae; genus Triticum; species Triticum urartu. Next base: position 334,705,603 of record NC_053028.1, on the reverse strand, counting down.
TTCCGACCAACTCATCATCTTAGGCCGTGATTGGATCGTCGTTCTCCAACCAAAACCGCTAGTAAAACTGACGCTTGTAAATTAAAGCAGATGGTCTCGGGCGAAGCGCTTGGTTGGTTGATTTCGACTAGTAAAATATACACTGGTCTCTCCAATTACACGCGTAACCCGTCGGTTTTACTTACAGACCTCGGGCCCTCGGTTTCATTATGCCTGTATTTTACGTGTTGTTTCCGATGACGAGTAAATTACAATTGTATCTTAATACAGGTGTGAAATAAAGCAGAGCTCCCAAGCGCGGCCTTACCGTTTCATGCCGTCTCAGTCTCTCAAAGGTGCTCATAGGTGTCCGATGATCCTGGCTTCCTGAATGAGCAGCGGGCGCTGTATCAGACCATCCGTAGGGCCCGCGAGGCCCTCTCTATCGTCCTTCGAGTTGTTGCGCTCGCCGTGGCGCCGAGCATTGTTAACACGGTCAATGAACATGAGGATTCAGGAGATGACTTTATTTTGACTGGATGACAGTAGGGACCCACTAGGGCCATAGCCGTACGTACGCAAGTGCCTCCTTATTATGTACAACTATATATTTTTTGCTTCCTCCTAGTTTCCTGACATCAGGATCCCACACCATTGTCAACCTATGTAGTCAATATAAATGAGAGAATTGCACAAGGTGCGACCGACAGCTGGGACCAAGCAGCTCGAGCAGTATTTGTGTTTTTGACGCGTGAGCACTGCAGATTTTTTCTTGGCGATGTTTTCGTTGTTGTTCAGAGGAGATGTAACCACTACTAGGAAAAGGCCTACTAATGGCGCACCAGTTTTGCCTACTAATGGCGCACCAGTATCACGCCACTAGTATTTTTTATTAATGGCGCACCACTGGTGCGCCATTAGTATATCAGATACTAATGGCGCACTAGTAGTGTGCCATTAGTATGCCTAGAGGTGCGCCATTACTATCTGACTTAGTAATGGCGCACCACATAGAAGTGCGCCATTAGTAATAATTTTTTTTCAAATTTTTTTCATTTTTAAAAAAAAATTCAATTTTTTTTTCATTTTTTTAAATTCAATTTTTTTTCTTAATCTCGAGTCACTATGCTTAATCTCAGGTCAAATCGCACTCTGTGGTCAAACTTCCGACCAACTCATCATCTTAGGCCGTGATTGGATCGTCGTTCTCCAACCAAAACCGCTAGTAAAACTGACGCTTGTAAATTAAAGCAGATGGTCTCGGGCGAAGCGCTTGGTTGGTTGATTTCGACTAGTAAAATATACACTGGTCTCTCCAATTACACGCGTAACCCGTCGGTTTTACTTACAGACCTCGGGCCCTCGGTTTCATTATGCCTGTATTTTACGTGTTGTTTCCGATGACGAGTAAATTACAATTGTATCTTAATACAGGTGTGAAATAAAGCAGAGCTCCCAAGCGCGGCCTTACCGTTTCATGCCGTCTCAGTCTCTCAAATGTGCTCATAGGTGTCCGATGATCCTGGCTTCCTGAATGAGCAGCGGGCGCTGTATCAGACCATCCGTAGGGCCCGCGAGGCCCTCTCTATCGTCCTTCGAGTTGTTGCGCTCGCCGTGGCGCCGAGCATTGTTAACACGGTCAATGAACATGAGGATTCAGGAGATGACTTTATTTTGACTGGATGACAGTAGGGACCCACTAGGGCCATAGCCGTACGTACGCAAGTGCCTCCTTATTATGTACAACTATATATTTTTTGCTTCCTCCTAGTTTCCTGACATCAGGATCCCACACCATTGTCAACCTATGTAGTCAATATAAATGAGAGAATTGCACAAGGTGCGACCGACAGCTGGGACCAAGCAGCTCGAGCAGTATTTGTGTTTTTGACGCGTGAGCACTGCAGATTTTTTTCTTGGCGATGTTTTCGTTGTTGTTCAGAGGAGATGTAACCACTACTAGGAAAAGGCCTACTAATGGCGCACCAGTTTTGCCTACTAATGGCGCACCAGTATCACGCCACTAGTATTTTTTATTAATGGCGCACCACTGGTGCGCCATTAGTATATCAGATACTAATGGCGCACTAGTAGTGCGCCATTAGTATGCCTAGAGGTGCGCCATTACTATCTGACTTAGTAATGGCGCACCACATAGAAGTGCGCCATTAGTAATAATTTTTTTTCAAATTTTTTTCATTTTTTAAAAAAAAATTCAAATTTTTTTTCATTTTTTTAAATTCAAATTTTTTTTCTTAATCTCGAGTCACTATGCTTAATCTCAGGTCAAATCGCACTCTGTGATCAAACTTCCCAAAAGGTCAGAGGAGATGTAACCACTACTAGGAAAAGGCCTACTAATGGCGCACCAGTTTTGCCTACTAATGGCGCACCAGTATCACGCCACTAGTATTTTTTATTAATGGCGCACCACTGGTGCGCCATTAGTATATCAGATACTAATGGCGCACTAGTAGTGCGCCATTAGTATGCCTAGAGGTGCGCCATTACTATCTGACTTAGTAATGGCGCACCACATAGAAGTGCGCCATTAGTAATAATTTTTTTTCAAATTTTTTTCATTTTTTAAAAAAAAATTCAAATTTTTTTTCATTTTTTTAAATTCAATTTTTTTTTCTTAATCTCGAGTCACTATGCTTAATCTCAGGTCAAATCGCACTCTGTGGTCAAACTTCCCAAAAGGTCACCCATCCTCACACTACTCCAGCCCAAGCACGCTTAACTTCATAGTTCTATCCAACCGCAGCACCACCTGACTTCACAGGCACTTGTTGATATATCTATCATATCAATCCTATTAAACCTTGCTGATGTCTAGGACTTTGTTCATGTTCATGAGTATGATGAAATTTTGAAAAAATATTTCAAACTTCCCGATCATATTACGTATCATATTTTGAAAAATAATTCAATTTTTTTTCAAAACCAATTTTTTTCTGTTACTAGTGGCGCACCTAGCAAACGGTGCGCCACTAGTAAGTTTGAAATTTTTTGAAATTTTTTGCCTCCGGATCTTAGAAGCCCCGTAACTTTTTTTTAGGTTTTTGGGGGTTTTGAAAATGTTTAACGGGGTTCCACTGGTTAAATTCGGATGTAACTTTTCGAGTACTAGGTGCATTAGTTAACCGAAAAGGCATGACTAACCACTCATATAATCCAAACTTAGTTTTAAATGTTGTTTTCCATTGATATGCCAATTTCATGCGAATATGATGGTATCCACTACACAAATCAACTTTGGAGAATATTGTAGAGCCACTCAATTCATCAAGCATATCATCTAGCCTAGGAATAGGATGACGATAACGAATAGTAATATTATTAATGCCTCTACAATCAACGCACATACGCGACGCACCATCCTTTTTCAGCACTAAAATGATAGGAACAGCACAAGGACTAAGGGATTCGCGTATATAACCTTTGTCGAGCAGTTCTTGTACTTGACGCATAATCTCCTTCGTCTCCTCCGGATTGGTACGGTATGGCGCATGGTTGGGTAATGATGCACCAGGAATTAAGTCAATTTGATGCTCAATCCCTCTAATAGGTGGTAATCCCGGTGGCAAGTCTTATGGAAAGACATCAGCAAACTCCTGCAAAATGTTAGTGACAGTAGAAGGCAAAGAGGAAGGCACGTCCTCGAATGAAAATAATGCCTCTTTGCACACAAAAGCATAGCAAACAGATTTGCTAAAATCTAGATCATCAATATCAGATTTGGTGGCAAGTAAACATGCACTTTTCAATTTAATTTCGGAAACAACACTAGATGGTTTATTATTAGGCTTCATTTGTTGCTCAAATTCTTGTGCCACAATCTGATTTTCACTCTTATTTTTCTCCTGTTTTGCTTTACTAGCTCTAGTAATATCATCTTTCAAAATGGAATCAGGAGTCATAGGAAGCAAAGTAATATTTTTATCCTTATGAACAAGAGTATACTGATTGTTTCTACCATGGTGTACAGAATTTTTATCAAATTGCCATGGTCTACCAAGTAATAAGGAACATGCTTGCATTGGTACCACATCACAATCAACATAATCTGCATATGTAGAGATACTAAAATGCACACGAACAGTACGTGTTACCTTAACCTTGCCATTGTTGTTGAACCATTGGATGTAGTAAGGATGTGGATGTGGTCTTGTGGTGAGAGATAGCTTCTCCACCATCTCCATGCTAGCCAAGTTATTGCAGCTCCCTCCATCTATGATGACGCGAACAGAACGTTCCTTCACAACTCCCTTTGTTTGGAACAAATTATGCCTCTGATTTTGCTCAGCTTGTGTAACCTGCACACTCAAAACATGTTGAGCAACTAAACATTCATACCTGTCAGCATCTTCAGTAGCCATGTATTGCGTCTCATGATCAGAATCCTCTCCATCTTGTTCTTCATGTGTAATAATAGGCAAAGTCTCCTCATCATAGTCACTAGTGGACTCATACCCACCATCCTCAGTAACAATCATCACACGCTGAGATTTGCATTCTCTCGCAAAATGTCCTCTTCCCTTACAATGACGAGAAATAATATCACTTGTGTGCCCCTGTTGATGCCATGGAAGAAGAAGAACTCTGTGCAGGCCCAGCGGGTGTGCTCTTGGCAGATAGTGGTGGTTGTGCTTGCTTTCTTGTATCACGACTGGAGGTGGCACCTGATGCAGGTGCTGGTGCAGTGGAAATAGAGGATGCACGTGGTGTCCATGCTGAAGATCAACCTGCAGAAAATTTAGTTCGCGCCAATGCCTGTCGATCCTGCACTTCATGTTCAGCTTTACAAGCAAGATGGAATAAATGAGTGATATTAGTATACTCCTTATACTCTAGAATGGTCTGAATCTCTCTATTTAATCCACCCATAAAACATGCAAGCATCGCTTCATTCTCCTCAACAATACCACATCTAATCATGCCAGTTTGTAATTCCTGATAATATTCTTCTACATAATTTTTTCTTTGTCTTAAATGCTGCAATTTTTGAAGTAATTCACGTTGGTAATATGGTGGAACCCAACGAGTACGCATAGTAGTTCTCAAAGCCATTTATCTTATCCATGGCCTCTTCAAAATTGTTCAGCACATCTTGCACCTATCCACTCATCGTTTGCTGAAATTTATCATGTAGCTTTTTGTTCATCATGTTCTCCCAATCTGTCTCATCGGCTTGTGATCCTGCCATGGTTAGCAGCAATAGAAACACAGAAGAATATGATCCTACAGACTACTAGGAAGTGGTGGTGGTGGTGTATCGCAAATCCGGCAAGCGAATCTCAAATTCTTACCAGTTCTTACCCAGGAGCAGGTGGTGATTGGCAACCATCGTAGTCAAAACTCTCAAAGATTGGATAGAGCGATTGCCAGGTGGTGTCAAACGCACGATGTAGATGTATGTGGAGCGGGGAAGGATTATGATATGGTAGCAAAAATGTCATCAATAATCAATTCAGAGATGCAAAGTTGAATAAACGCTCAATGATTGTACTATGCTGGTCCTAGGCTAGACCATACTAGAGACATGAGCTTAGAACACGAAAAAAATCACGGCGCGACACGTATACAAGGGAGGAGCACTCTCTGAAAAAAATTCCTTTTTTTACACTTTTTGTGCACTTTTTTTCCTCTTTTTTTGAGTTTGGAACTATTTTTTCTACTGCGGATAGCACGGAAGTTGGTGAGTCCGACTTGGTCACGACTCGAAGTATCGCGTGATCTAGAACTCGAAAACAAAGCAACAAATACTGGACTCGGACTAGGACTGGTGGCGGAGATGAATCTGGTGGAACTCGGACTAGTGGTTGTATATGGCAATGGTATATCTGGACTCGGATTGGTGGTGGTATATGGCGATGGTATATGTGGACTCGGATTGGTGGTTGTATATGGCAGCGGCGATGTATATGGTGGGGTGGTGGTATATGGTAAAGATGATGACGATGGTGCGGCGGCGGCGTGACAACCTGTGAACAGAACTCGAAACTCTAAGGGACTAGACTCTAAGACCAGCAACTCGACACGACGATGCAACCACAAATTCAACAAAGCAAAACTCTAAAAAGACTATGCAAAGGCTCAGATTGGTTCTGATATGATGACCTAACCCTAATTTTTTGGCTTTTTCGTGGACTATAGGTATGAAGAACAGACTCGACCTAAACAACAAAAAACTGTAAAATCTCACCAAGAAACCTGGAAATCTGATACCACTCGATAGAGGCGAGGGTGTCCTGTCTTTCGATGAGATGGTGGCTATCGTTTTATAGGGAGTCGACTTTGACGATCCGACTATGAACGTGCGAGGACGTCGCGCCTTAGCAATCGCTAAACCAACTCCGAGGGGTTATTGACCACGCCGGAGCACGATCAACCTGACCACGAGGGCCTGTTTCCTGCGAGAAAACAAAGAACAAGCAAGAAATTGAGATTGCAATCTGGATATTGCGAATATAAGATGAAAGATTTATTGATCATGGTGGGGTTCTGTGACGTCTTCGTCTGGTCGTTGGACACAAATGAAGTACGCGAAGTTGCAGCTATGGCGAACTTTTAATCTAAACAAAACCCAAAGTCTAAACGACGCCCTAAGGGATGTATATATGGAAGAAGAGGGGGGATTTCGTGGCCCTTGGAGGGGGGGGGGTCCGAAACCAACCCTAACTCTTGTTTCCCCATACATACGGACTCTAAAAACAGCCTATACTTAAGTATTTAGAAAATACATGGGCCTGGCCCAATAATAAGGTGACGCATCACCTAAAATAGCCTCTGGACGAAATTTATGAAGTGGCATCTTGTATATTTCGTCCAAGGCTTCATGCACTCCTTATGGTGGCTTCAAAGTCCTGAAATCATCACTTGTAACTCCGTTCTTGATCCCCTTGCGCATGCCATCATCTCCATGCTTGAACTTGCTCCAAGGTTCATCTTTCTTGTCCAAGCTAGGACCTTCATTTGTAAGCAAAACAAATGTATCCAATTTAGGCAACATCATATTCTCATGAACATTAGAATCGTTACCAAGAAACGAAAGTACCTGATAATTCAATTGGCATGCACGAGCTCTAGTAATTGGTCCAGTGTGTATAGCAGCAGGGATTGTGGGTGTAACAATGGTATTGATGTCCTCATCAGAAGGTTAAATACGAACTTGTTGGAAAAAAGGGTAGAAAACATGTTGTGTTTGCACCTGGAGATCTTGTTTGGTTACATTTGCGTAAGGATAGATTTCCTAATTTGCGTATCCTGCTTGGCTGTTGTTTCACATCATTATCTTTATGGCTATTGTGATCTTCACTTATATTTTGCTATCCAGAGCTACTTCATATCCTATTGATGCTAGTTGTGCTACGACGTGACCTCATTAGTGTTCTAGGCTCGTGTCTCTAGTCCGGTCTAGCCTAGGACCAGCATAGTGCCGTCGTTGAGCGTTTATTCAACATTGCATCTCTAAATTGATTATTGCTAATCTTTTGCTACCATATATAGCCAACCCAGCTCCACATATTTCAACACCGTGTATACGTACGTTCCCCTGGCACCGCTAGTTGCCTGTCACCACCTGCTTCACACAATCTTCGGAGTTATTTGACACCGCTGGTTGCCTGTCACCACCTGCCGCATGGTAAGAACTTGTAACATATTGATATTTGCTTTACTGTGAGCACTTCACAACCACATCCTAGTAGTTCATAGGAACATTATTCTCGAATTTTGTTTCTTATTTCTACTAATCATGACAGGTTCCGGAGATAGAAGTTCTTGGACGACGGACACATCTTCACCATCATGAGAGTTGGGACAACACAGACAAGCTGGTCAGGTTAAGCTTTTACCGTCATTTGATGGTAGATTTAATCCTGCTATTTATCTAGCTTGGGAGCTTGAAGTAGAACAAGTTTTTGGTCACCATGACTTTTCTGAACTTGAGTGAGTACGAGCTGCCACTAGAGCATTTACTGGTTTTGCTTCTGTTTGGTGGAGTGTGCGTTGTAATAAAACATTGATAACCAACCCACAACATGGAAAGATTTGAAATATGTAATGAGACAACAATTTTTCCCTCCTTACTATCGTTGTGAATTGCTTCGCAAATTTGAACAGTTTAAACAAGGCAACAACACTGTTTATGCTTACTACCAAGTGTTCAAATCTTATATTCATCATTGTGACATATAAGAATCTGAGGATGATACAATGAATAGATTTTTTGATGGTTTGAACCATGATATTCAGGCAAGATTTCAGTATATTCCTCGTTACATTACTGGTATGTATGTTCGTGCTTGTACCTTTGAGAGACAGATATAGGAGGATGCATTGGGTGACAACAACAACTACTATTCCAGTTCATGCTCACCACCGACGGTTGGTTCCTCCACCGTTGCACCTACTAGAGCAGCCCCACCTTGGATTGTGAGCGCGACATCATCTCAAGAGTATGGTACATTGTCAACGTCCATACCTACATCACCTACGTCTTTGCGACAAGGTAACAATAAAGGTATTGATGATATAACTTCACATGAGAATGATGCATGCCTAGTTAACTTGAATGCATCATGTGTTGACTTACCTATTGATTTGAGCACACCACCTATTTTAGAGAATCTTGTTACTATCATGAATGCGTCAAGTGATCAAACAACTGAAATATCAACAATTTTGAGTGCACCCATTGAATTAACTGTTAATGCAAAAGAGCCAATGTTTAATCATTTTGATATGACCTCTAATCTTGGTGATGATTTAGTGTCCAATGACTTATTGCCTATTTGCTTATTTAAGCATGTTGTAGCATGTAAATTTGATGCAAGTAAGGTTTATTCACCAAAGTTGGGATGGTTTAATGATGAACATTGCCAATCTTTTGAAATGAATAAGAGCTTCACTTATATGTGCAAACTGAGTTGCAATGGCTTCTACTTCTTGTGATAATTTTTTGGCTTTAGATTTTATGAACTATGAAAGTTACTCATGTATACATGTGTCATATGTGCACAAATCAATGGAAGTTAAAAAGGATGACATATACATATACAACATGTACACCATGTCTCTTTTGTTAGCCACATTTCAGATTAAGCAACACAAGGACGGCTTTGTTTTCAAGAAGGGGAGGATGATGAGGACACGACTACCTTGGATACGACCAAAAATATTGCATACATGAATATTTGTCAGGTGATTTCTAGTGCAAACTATTCAATAATCTATTTATGTTATCCAGGACAAAAAAAACTTCACACACTTTTGTGTTTTGTCTAATTGTAGGTGTATGGGACATTTGTACAATCCACATATGAAGATAAGGGAGAAAGAGATGTTTACTTGCTGTTCAAAAAGTACTCTCACGTCAATTTTGACCCAAGAGAAGATAGAGTCCAAGTCTCTCATGTTCTGGATTCAGATTCGGACTTCACAGACATACTTGACTCAAAAGGGCAACAACTTTTTCATACGGACTCTGAATTGGGTTATTCTTTTTTTGTTGGAAACTAGATTTCATGCTCTTTCCAACCCAATTGGACTGACCTTCAAATTCGTCCGGAGCATTGATATATGGACGAAACAATCTGACGTTGTAGCAGAATCCGAGTCAAACAACAAGTCGAAAGGTGTTGCACCACCTCCACATGGGCCCAAGAGCCTTGTACGACCTAGGGTTAGTTTTAGGGTGCCTTGGGACATCCTCCCACCTCCTTGGCCGCCACCCCTTGCTCCTATATAAGTAGATCCATCTAGTAGCTTTTTCCTTGGGATTTGTTTAGTTTAAAGTTAGTCATTGCAACTTCGTGTACTTCACTTGTGTCCAACGACCAGACCAAGACCGCTTTCGGATCCCCACCTTTATCAATACTTCATATATATTCGCAATATTCAGATTGCATTATCATATTCTTGGTTGTTCTTCGATTGCTTGCAGGAATATACCTTCGTGGTCAGGCTGACCGTGCTTCCAACATCGTCAATAAGTTCAGGAGATTGGTTTAGCGATTGCTAAGGTGCAATGTCATGCATGTTTGTAGTCGGATCGTCAAAGTCGTCTCCACCAAATCTATAGTTATCATCTCATCGAAAGACCGGGACATGCTCGCCTCTATCATTGAACCCAAAGCTAAGCACTTCGCCCATTGCAAGAAAGATCAATCTAGTAGGCCAAACCAAACTGATAATTCAAAGAGACTTGCAAAGATAAACTAATCATACATAAAAGAATTCAAAGAAGATACAAATATTGTTCATAGATAAACTTGATCATAAACCGACAATTCATCGGATCTCAACAAATACACCGCAAAAAGAAGAGTTACATCGAATATTTCTCCAGGAGAATCGAGGAGAACTTTGTATTGAGATCCAAAGATAGAGAAGAAGCCATCTAGCTACTAGCTATGGACCTGAAGGTCTGAAGTAAACTACTCACACATCATCGAAGGGGCCATGGAGTTGATGTTGAGGCCCTCTGTGATCAATGCCCCCTCCGGCGGAGATCCGGAAAAGGCCCCATTATGCGATCTCTTGGGTACAGAAGGTTGCGGTGGAGGAAATAGGGTTTCATGGTGCTCCCGGATGTTTGCGGGGTACATGGATATATATAGGAGGAAGAAGTAGGTCGGTGGTGCAACAAGGGGCCCACGAGGGTGGACGGCGCGCCTAGGGGGTAGGCGCACCCCCTTCCTTGTGGCCTCCTCGTTGATTGCTTGACGTCCACTCCAAGTCCTCTGGATCACGTTTGTTCCAAAAATCACGTTCCGGAAGGTTTCATTCTGTTTGGACTCTGTTTGATATTCCTTTTCTAGGAAACACTGAAATAGGCAAAAAAAAACAGCAATTTGGGTTGGGCCTCCGGTTAGTAGGTTAGTCCCAAAAATAATATAAAAGTGTAAAGTAAAGCCCGTTATCATCCAAAACATATAATACAATAGCATGGAACAATCAAAAATCATAGATACGTTGGAGACGTATCACCTACGTCGATGACATCGTGGTGAAGCCTCGGGAGGCGGGGACCTTGATCCAAGACCTGCAGGAGACCTTTGAAAGCCTTCACCAGGTGGACTTGTGGCTCAACCCGGAGAAGTGCGTGTTTGGCGTCCCTTCCGGCAAGCTGCTGGGTTTCCTGGTGTCCCACGGGAGGGATCAAGGCCAACCCAGAGAAGGTCAAGTCCATTGAAGACATGAGTCCACCTTAGACCCTCAACGAAATGCAGAAGTTGGCTGGTCGGGTGACTGCGTTAGTACGCTTCATCTCTAAGCTATATTGTCTGTGGCAGAGACCTCGTCCACGACCTATGAAGCCCTGCTGCAGCAGCCGTCTGCCTCTAGCCAAAGCCCACCTGGACTAGAGGCCGCCAGCTCCTCGGCGAAGAAGCATGGGAGCTGAAGCCAGTTGCCGGCCGGATTCTCCGACCAGACGATGAACTCCGGCAGAATCTCCACCGAGTGGAAGCGCGGCCAGGGAAGCCACGCGACCACGGCACGTCTCCCTTCATCAACGGGACCGCCACAACCGGAGCGACCCCTGCCCCGCGAAGCGACACCACCACGGTCGCGCGGAGCCGCGGCGGGGGTTGCGGTGTGCTTGCATGGACGGCCGCATCCACGCTTGGGCACCAGAGAGCCGGGCCCCTCGCGAGGGGCCTTCCCCTTCTCCGCGGCAGTGAACCTCCTCGACGGCGCCATTGGTGGCAGGAGTGGAGCAAGGAAGGAGAAGAAGCGGGAGAGGCAGAGGAAAGATGGGCGACAGGGGCTCCACCCCCCTCCCATTTATACCCGGAGAATGCCAACCAGCACCCCCCATGATCACAGGTAATGATGGTTTTCCTTGCATGTCGCAGGGACTTGTCAAGTCGGGCAGTTGCCGAGACAGCGTGGGAAAGCGGAGACGCCCACGTCCAATCAACCGCCACGCATTGACCAAGGCCGCAGGCTATTGGGGCCCGCGGCGCTCCGCACATGACCCTTGGCTTCGCCTTGAAGCCAGCCATGAGCGGGCCTTGGGACCGGGGGCTACTGTCGGTGTTCTAGGAACGGGGGTCCCCAGACTTGCCTGCCTACAGCCCACGGCGTGGCTTTGCTAGCAGGCGTGTACGGCCCATCTTCATCAACAAGGCAATCAAGACCATCGCGAGGGGCCAAGCCTCGTGAGGCAGATGACGCAAGACCTCCCGAGGAGCGGTCTCGCCAGGCTGGCTCATGAGGGGCAGAGAGTTCAAGGCCATGCAAACCTCGCGAGGTTCTCGTGATGTGAGCCATGACGATCGAGACCAGGCGGGCGCCAGGTAGCCGCCAGCGCGCGCAGCATCCTTGTTTCCTCTTTGGTTCTAAGGGGGCAAGCGCAGGCGCGGAGTAGCGAGGCATCAAGCAAAGGTTTCCATATTGGTGCAACGAGACCAAGACCAGCAGGACGGCAAGACGGAGGTCACCATGGAGCCCAAGGCGGCGTCACCACCAGAGCCTTTTGCAGGCGAAGACCACTTTTGTCAGGATAAGCTGTACTAGTTGTCCCCTTTCAAATTGGTTGTTGTTGGCTCCCTTCCCGCTCAATATTTGGGGGGAGGACCAGGGCCTCTATAAATAGGACTAGCCACCACCTTAGAGAGATCATCTTGGACCGGATCCTCACACACACAAGTTCACCAAGCACAAGAACTCCTCAACCTCAAGAGGCTGTTCTTCCCCTTTGTACTGTTCTTCCTTAGCCCAAGAGGCAATCCACCACCACCACACTGGAGTAGGGTATTACACCACAACGGTGGCCCGAAACAGTATAAATCTTGTGTCTTTTGTGTTGCGAGTTCATCGAGTTAGTTCGTAAGATCTCAGCTGAGTTAGGATGTGAATCGGTAGGGGGGGAAATCTTCATGCGCACCCCAGTTGATGTAGGGTAGAACCCTAATCGCCTGATCTTTCACAAAAGGAGCGAGATCCCGCGACGAACACGAAGAACACGAGGAGGGAAACGAGGGAAATCACAAGGGGGAACACAAGAGGAACACTCAAACTAACAAGAACAAGTCACAAAGTGCTAGATCATCAGATACATAGGGTTCACACGGTACACAATCAACCAAGGATGATACACGGGTAGCCAGTCTTCTCCGTGAGGAGGTCTTGATGTCCTTCCCTAAAGAGGGGTCTTGAGTCCGCTTGAAGGATCTTCTCCTGTGGAGGCTCAAATCTCCGTGGAGAAGGTATCCAAGTGGATGAGCGTAGCTCTATCTCTCACATGAGCTAAACCAACACTGACCCTAACTAGGAGGATGAGGGGGAGTATATATATTCTGAATCCACGAAAGGGTAAGTGAAACATGGGCCCTAGGCCCGTTCTCTGCGCACAGGCAGGGCGGTAGTACTGGGCGACGAGCGGTAGTACCGCTTAAAGCGGTAGTGCCACTGGCACGGCCGGTAGTACCGGACCTGGGTCGTGCAAACACAGGAATTTGTCGGGTTGAGCGGCCGTGGAGCGGATGCCCGGTGGTAGTATAGCTTGGAGGGCTTCAGCGGTAGTACCGCTCGCCAACGGTAGTACCGCTCGTCCTGGCGTGTGCGGCTCCTCTTCAGGCTCTTGACGTCCATCTCGCTCCGTAGCTCCTTCCAGGGTGGTTCCTTGGTACCTAAGCACACAAAACATCTCTGTTTGAGGTAGTAACCATGTCTCAAATGGATCGAAGTGGAATTGTGAGAGGAGATATGTCATCTCGGTTTCAAGAGCTCTTGCACGCGCTCATGTCATGGGTCCAAGAGGTGTCGTAGTAGATGTAGTTGGGTCCATGGGGATGGCCTTGGGATGCTCCGCATCACCAGTGTTCGAACCTTAAGGGTTTTGCCGTAACCCGTGATCCGACAGACTTGAATGTTGCTGATGATGGGTGAGCAGAGCATCGGGAGAGCGCCGGCCGTCGCTACGCACTTGAGCTGATCCGCCGAGCTGAAGGTGATGGTGCACTTGGACCACCTGAGCGGGCGCGTGGCCTCGAGCCTGGGAAGGGTCGTGTTCCCCTTGCAAGCAAACTACTTGAAGACACGTTGAGAGGATGGGGCTTGAGCACCACCCAAGATACAGGCGATGGCACGTGGTTCGTGGAAGCCCCCACCCCCTCGTCCTGATGGTGGTCGTCGTTTCTTGTTGGTGGTGGCGGTAGCGGAGGGAGGCCAGTGTTGCCCTGAGGGCGGTCCTCACGAGGCTGCTCCCTCCAGGCAACCTCGCGAGGCGGGTCCTACCAGCGATCCTCACGAGGTTGATCGCGCCACTTCTGGCGGGGGTCACGGTCGTCCCAGCATCTTCCACTTCATCGTCCTCCTCGGCCGTAGCCCCGGTCATTGTGCTCGGGGCGTTGACCAAAACGCCCATCTCGGATAGCCCTCAGCTCCAGACAGTCGCTGGTATTGTGGCTGTGAACATTGTGGAAGGCGCAGAAGGGGCAGTTGGCCCTAGATGATTCGGGGTGGTCGCGGCCACGATTCATCTATGGCTCCGCCGCGGGCACGACAACCCCCTTGCACTTCATGTCCTTGATCTTTGCCTTCGTGTCCTCCTGGTCAGCAGCTGGGAGCTCGAGGAGGGAGAGGCGCCCTTCCTCAGCCCTTGCGCACTTGGTTTCCACATTGAACATCTCCACGGCCGAGCATAGCTCCTCGTGGATGGTGATCTCCTCCTTCATCTTGACATCGCGGAGGCCATTGGAGAACGCGGAGATGATGGCCTCGTCCGTCAACTTGGGGATCTTGAGGAGGACGGTATTGAAGCATTGGATGTACTTTTGCAGGGTTTCCCCTGGTTGCTGCTTAATGCGACGTAGGTCGCCTGTGGCTGGCGGGAGGGCGCGAGTGTCGGATTTCGGGTTCCGGCAAACCCTTGAGGTTCGAACACTGGGGTGCGCGCGGAGATTTCGCTTCCTACCTTCCTGCACCCCTCCGCCTCGCTAAGATCTAAGCTATGGAAAGAACAACACAAGAGACACAGGGTTTATACTGGTTCGGGCCACCGTTGTGGTGTAATACCCTACTCCAGTGTGTGGCGTGGTGGATTGCCTCTTGGGCTGATGATAATGAGTGATACAAGGAAGAACAACCTCGTGAGGGTTTGTTCTTGGCTGGGGCAATGAACTGCTGGGAGGAGTTCAGCCACCCTTCTCTCTCTCTCTCTCTCTGATCGAACCCCCTCTCCTCTGTGGGTGGCTGGTCCTATTTATAGAGGCCCTGGTCCTCTTCCCAAATATCGAGCGGGAACGGAGCCAACAATGGCGGGCTAATTTGAAGGGGGACAGCTAGTACTAGCTACCCTGACAAAAGTAGTCTTCGCCTGCACAAAGCTCTGGTGGTGACGCCGTCTTGGGCCCCACGATGACCTCCGTCTTGTAGTCCTCCTGGTCCTGGTCTTGTTGCACCGAAATGGCAACCTTTGCCTGATGCCTCGGTACTCCGTGGCTGCGCTTTCCCCCTTTGCACCAAAGAGGAAAGGAGGACACCGTGCGGGTTGGTACCCGCCTGGTGCCGTTGGTCGTCATGGCTTGCATCACGGGCACCTCGTGAGGTACCCCGCCTTGATCTCTTCGCCTCTTCACGAGCCAGCCTGGTGAGGCCGTGCCTGAGGAAGCTCCGCGTCGTCCGCCCCGCGAGGCTTGGCCCCTCGCAAGGGTCTTGGGTCTGTGTTGATGAAGATGGGCCATGCCGGGCCCCCTTTTAAGCCACGCCACAGGCCGCAGGCAGGCAAGTCTGGGGACCCCCGTTCCCAGAACGCCGACAGTAGACCCCGGGCCCAAGGCGCGCCCGGACTTGGCCGTGCAGGGAGGCGGAAGGGCAAGAGCAAAGCATCGCGGGCCCTAACAGCCTGCGGTCTTGGGCGCCGCGTGGCGGTTGATTAGATGTGGGCGTCTCGACTTCCCCATGGCGCCTCGGCAACTGCACGGATTGGATAAGTCCATGCATGCAAAGCGGGTCATGATTACCTGTGATAGTGGGGGCCGACGGTTGGCCTTCGCCGGCTATAAGTACGGATTGGCGCGCGCCCTTCCAGTTCATTCTCCCTTTCTTCTCCTTCTTCTTCATGGCCCCGTTGAGGAGGTTCTCGGCTGCAGAGAAGGGGAAGGCTCGCCGGGTAGAGCCTGCCTCTTCCCCTCCCAAGCGCGGCCGAGGGCGCCCTCGCAAGCATCCTGTGGTCTCCACGGCAGCTCCTCGCGGCCGTGGAGACGATTCCCAGCATGGTGACGGTCGGACTGCTGCGGCCGGGGGGTGCGCTTTGGTCGCGCGTCCCCCTAGGCCGCGCTTTCACTCTGCAGAGGTGCTGCCGGAGTTCGTTGTGTGCTCGGCGGAGCCGACTAGCACCCGGTTTCCACTTCCTCGCTTCCTCCTCGGTGAGCTCCCGGCCGACGCCTCGGGCGGCCTCTGTCTCTAGGCTGACGGCTGCTGCAACCGGGCCTCATGGGCTTCACTGGAGGTCTCCGCAGCTGGGAGCCTGGCCTTGGCCCGCGGTTGGCAGGAGTTTGCCCGCGTGCGTGGCCTGAGGCGTCGGTGCACCCTGCACATCAAGTTTGACGGCGATGCCACCCTCTATGTGAGGGTGTTTGGGGAGGATGGTCGCAGCGCGGGGTGCTGCCCTGAGGACGACGACCGCGGCCGGGAACCCAGCTCCGACGACAATGGAGAGGATAGCGCTCGGGTGACTGGCGGCGCTCAGGGTTCCTCAAGCTTCTCCAGTTCTTCTTCAAGCGGCGACTCCTCCAGCGGTGGCCGCAGTCAGCCTCCACGCCGTCGTATCTGCTTGGGAGGTGGTGGCGTGCCTGTCCGCCGTCGCGCCCCGGTGAAGCGCGAGAGGGAGTCTGCCTGAGCCCCGTGGGCGGCTCGAGTCCTCCCTGCAGGCCGGTGTGAGGCGAGCTGTGCCTGATTTGTTCTTTCGTTTCCATTTTCCTGTGCAAAAAGACAGTAGTGTGGATCCCCGCGGGGGCGTGTTTGGGTTATTGCCGTTAATCATCATTTGCTTCCACTATCGTGCCTTCCAGCTACGTGCCCGCGCGTGGGTAGTCCCCGGCCCTAGCCGTGGGGGGCGACTGACCCAGGCCCTGTGTTCGTGTCGCAGTGCCCGTGGGGCTTGGACTGGAGGGGTGCTCCTGTAATGGACCCAGATCGCGAAACCTTTGAATGACTAGGATAGGAACACTCACGAGGGCGCTCGGATGTCCCCCTCCCTCGCGAGGCCTTGCAAAAGAGAAATCGAGGTGGGAGAGCGAAAAGTCGAAGAACCACAAGCCAAAGACGACAACAACTTCAATAAAACTTCGAATGAGAAGGAGCAAGCCAACTGCAGAAAGCAAATGAAAAGCCGCGTCCGGCACCTAATCTAGTCTTCGATGTCTTATCACCAGCGCGGAGCTAAGTGCTGCCACTGGGCGTGGGAGGGAGCCCCAGGGCCTGAGGCCGGCGCTCTTGAAACTCCGGGGCGTGTACAGCCCCAACTCATTATTACGTGAGAGTGTCACGGGCGGCGAGCTTCACAGGCATTGGCCTTCCTCACAGGCTCCGGGCCTTTTCCAAAACGCGATGGCTTCACAGGCATTCGCCTTCTTCAAAGGCTCTGGGCCTTTTCCAAAATGCGACAGCTTCACAGGCATTCGCCTTCTTCACAGGCTCTGGGCCTTTTCCAAAACGCGATGGCTTCACAGGCATTCGCCTTCTTCACAGGCTCCGGGGCTTTTCCAAAATGCGATGGCTTCATAGGCATTCGCCTTCTTCACAGGCTCCGGGCCTTTTCCAAAACGCTAAGGCTTCACAGGCATTTGCCTTCTTCACAGGCTCCAGGCCTTTTCCATAACGCGATGGCTTCATAGGCATTTGCCTTCTTCACAGGCTCCGGGCCTTTTTAGGGGTAGAATCTCCGGAGGTGCTGGATGTTCCACGCGTTCTGGACTAGCACCCCCTCCTGAGTCTCCAAGCGCGCGGAGCCGGGCCTTGAAACATGAACAACTTTGAACGGGCCCTCCCACATGGGAGAGAGCATGTGCAGCCCCTCCCTGGAGAGAACCCTCCTGAGCACGAGGTCTCCTACCTCGAGAGTTCTGGGGCGGATGTTGCGGCAGTGATATCGCTGCAGTGCTTGTTGGTACCTCGCCGCTCGTAGTGCGGCTTCTCGGCGATGTTCCTCCCCCAGCACGAGGTCCATCCCTCGCATGGCGTCCTGCTGCGCCTCGTCGAACGCCAGGACCCGCGAGGAGCAACGTCTGACCTCGTGAGGGAGGACCGCTTCAGCTCCGTAGACCAGGAAGAACGGAGTCTCTCCAGTCGGCTTGGTCGCGGTTATGCGGATGGACCACAACACGGACTGTAGCTCGTCGTACCAACCTCTGCCGCAGGCCTCCAGCTTCTTCTTGAACGTCCTGGTCTTGAGGCCCCTCAGGACCTCCGCGTTGGCTCGCTCGGCCTGGCCGTTGCTTCGGGGGTGCGCCACCGAAGCGTAGCATATCTGTGTTCCAAGGTTAGCACAGTATGTTTTGAAGAGGTTACTAGTGAACTGCGAACCGTTGTCCGTGATGATGCGGTTCGGCACCCCGAACCAGCTCACGAAGCCCTTGATGAACTTGACCGCGGAACCCGCGGGAATGGTGCGGACAGCCTCTACTTCAGCCCACTTGGTGAACTTGTCCACGACGACGTAGAGGTAGCGGTAGCCCCCTGGCGCCCGACGAAACGGGCCCAAGATGTCCAGCCCCCAGACTGCGAATGGCCACGAAAGGGGTATAGTCTGCAGGCCTCCTGCTGGCTGATGGATCTGCTTGGCGTGGAACTGGCAGGCCTCACAAGCTTTCACTAGTTCGACGGCGTCATTGAGCGCGGTGGGCCAATAAAACCCACTGCGGAACACCTTGCCGACGAGGGTCCGTGATGATGAATGATGTCCACAGTCTCCGCCGTGTATATCTTCCAGTAGTTCCTTCCCTTGCTCCCAGGAGATGCAGCGCAGGGATACATCGTTTGGTCGCTTCCGGTAGAGCTCTCCATCCTTGATGCAGTATGCCGTGGCCTGGCGTGCCACTCGCTCCGCTTCCTCCTCCTTCTCCGGTAGGGTCCCTTGCGTTAAGTAACTCTGGAGCTCCGTGATCCAACATCCCTCCTGAGGTTCCATCGTCAGGAGCAGGCGTGCTCCTGAGGCCGAGCCACAGGCTGGAGCTCCCGAGGCAGGTGGCTGGGGGAGTTCCTCCCAGGGCTAAGCCGTGTTTGATAATGACGGCAGGGCTGAGGGCTTGAAGAGCCGCTCCTCGAAAACCCCAGGCCCCTGAGGTAACCGTCTGGATGCCTGTTTGGTGATGTCGTCGGCCTCCTGATTGGTGCCACGGGGCACATGCTGCACCTCCAACCCCCAGAACTGCTTCTCCATCCTGCGGACCTCCGCAAGGTAGGCTTCCATGTGCTCATCCTTCGGCTCGTACACCTTGTTGGAGAAATTGACAAGGAGTTGCGAATCGCCCTTGATGGTGAGGTGTTTCACCCCCAGGGCAGCTGCGGCCTTCAAGCCCGCTATTAAACCTTCATACTCCACTATGTTGTTGGAGATCTTTTCACCTTGCTAGAAACAGAGCTGCACAGCGTAATAGAGCTTGTCCTGAGTGGGCGATATAAGCACCGCCCCAGCCCCAGCGCCATGCCTGGAGAACGCCCCATCGAAGTACATGACCCAGCCTTCTGGCGCCTCACTTCCCAGGGATAGGGACCGATCCTCGTCGGCCTTGAGGCCTGGCGCCTCCGTCCATTCTGCCACAAAATCCGCCAACGCTGCTCCCTTGATGACTCTGGTCGTGCTGAATTCGAGCTGAAATGCTTGCAGTTCTATGTTCCACTCAGCGACCCTTCCAGCTGGGTTAGGGCTCCTGAGCACTCTCTCCAGGGGGTATGACGAGATGACCTTGATGGGGTGACCCTGAAAATAGTGCCGCAGCTTGCGCGAGGCCACCAGTAGCGCGAGGAGGAGTTTCTGAGGCATGGGGTACTGTGCCCTCGCATCCCGCAACACCGTGCTGACGAAGTACACCGGGTGCTCTACGAGGTTGGGCGCATTAGTGCTGGCGGCTCCCTTCGGAGACCATGGCGCCTCTTGAGGCGACGAGGCCTCCTGAGGCTAGCCATCTGGGGGAGGAGCCTCTTCCGCCTCCGGTGCACTCCTCTGCGGCGGCTGATCCTCCTCAGCCACGGTGGCGGTTTCTGTGGGTCTTCCTTGTTCATGCTTTGCCTTGTCCCGGGCTGCTGCTGCGGTTTTGATTCGACGCTCCTCTCTAACTGCCACCAGGGCTGCGCTGGCGGAGTACGGAGTGGCGGCGAGGTAAAGCACTAGGGGCTCTTGAGGGCGCGGAGCCACCATGACCGGTGGGCTGGTCAGGTATCTCTTGAGATCCTGGAATGCCTTGTCGGCCTCTTCAGTCCACTCAAAGGGCCCCTTTTTCTTCATTAGCTGGAAGAAGGGCAGCGCTCGTTCCCCCAACTTGGAGATGAAGCGCCCTAGCGCGGTCACGCGCCCGGTGAGCTTCTGCATTTCTTTGAGGGTCTTTGGCGGGCTCATGTATTCCACCGCCTTGACCTTTTCCGGGTTAGCCTCGATGCCTCGGTGGGACACGAGGAAACCCAAGAGCTTTCCCGAGGGGACTCCGAACACACACTTCTCTGGGTTGAGCCGTAGGTTCACTGCATTGAGGCTCGCGAAGGTTTCCTCCAGGTCTTGTATCAGGGTCCTGGCCTCCCGAGACTTTACCACGATGTCATCGACGTAAGCTTCAACATTCTTCCCGAGCTGCGGGCCCAAGGTGATGTACATCAGCCGCTGAAAGGTTGCCCCTGCGTTACGCAGCCCGAATGGCATGCATGTGTAGCAGTACACCCCGCACGGGGTTAGGAAGGCTCTCTTTTCGACGTCTTCCACCGCCATCTTGATCTGGTGATACCCGGAAAAGGCATCCAAGAAGCATAGCAGGTCGCATTCCGCGGTGGAATCGACGATCTGGTCGATGCGGGGAAGCGGGAACGGATCTTGCAGGCATGCTTTGTTGAGGTTGGTGAAGTCGACACACATGCGCTCCTTCCCTCCCTTCTTTGGCACAACGATAGGGTTGGCCAACCAATCCGGGTATCGGACCTCGCGAATGACCCCAGCGGCTTCTAATTTGCGGGTCTCTTGGACGATGAAGGCCTGCTTTTTTGTGGACTGCCGCCTGGCCTTCTGCTTCATAGGGCGCACGTTGGGGCACACATTGAGGTGATGCTCGATTACTCTCCTAGGGATCCCTGCCAACTGGTCAGGCTCCCAAGCAAATACCTTCTTGTTTGCGCGCAGGAACCCGACTAGGGCCTCCTCCTGCTCGGGTTCGAGGTTGGCGCCTATGGTGAAAGTGGCGTTGGTGGACCCTTCCTCATCGACGGGTATCTGCTTGGTTTCTGCCTTGTCCTGGGTGAACAACTGTTTCTTCTTGGCGGGTGCAGCCCCCTTGGGCTTGGGGGTCTCCAAGTCGGCGGGCCGCGGCAACGCCGCCGTCTTGAAGGCGAGCTTGAGCACCCGCAGCGCGTCTCCGGTGTCCCCGTGCACGGTGAGGGCACCACTGCTCCCGGGCATCTTCATGAGGTTGTACGCCGGGTGCGTCGCGGCCATGAATTGGGCCAGCGCTCGGTAGCCGAGGATGGCGTTGTAGGGGAGGCCGATGGGGGCGATGTCGAAGTTGACCAGCTCCGTACGGAAGTTGTTGTAGGTGCCGAAGGTTACTGGGAGCCGGATCTGTCCCAAGGAGCTGGATGATCCGCCCCCAACGCCTGAGAAGGGCTGGCTGGGTTGCAGCCGTTCCAGGGGTATGCGGAGGAGGTCGAAGGCCTCGACTGAGAGCACGCTGAGGCCCGCACCGCCATCGATGAGAGTTCTGGTGACGGCCACCTGGCAGATGGTGGGGGTGCATAGCATGGGGAGTGCACCCGAGCAGGCCGAGTTGGGAGGGTGGTCCTCCGAGCTGAAGGTCAGGCCGGCCTTGGGTGCCGCCCGGTCCGGGAGAGCCCCCTGCCGCGTGGAAGCTGCACTGACCACACGGATGAACGACTTGACGTGGTGACTTGTAGGCGGCTCCTGCGAGCCGCCCAGGCGGGCCGCGACGACCGGGGGTGTTGGTGTAGCACGATGGGCGGGGAAGAGGCCGCGGGGCTCTTCCCAAGAGGCCACGGAGGCTGCCGGCGGGTGGAGCAGCCATGTGCGCGGAGCGCTGGTGGGGGCCATGGGGAGCCAGTTGGCCATGACCCTATCATCACCTCCAGCTTCGAGGAGGGCCTCCTCGCTCGCCAGCAAGAAGGCCAGCGGATCTGTCACGCCGCCGTAGCGTGGCGGCGTCGTTGTCTTGAACTCGTCCGGCCACCGTACCCGTTGCAGGGCTGGGGCCAGCGCTCGGAGCCCCCTGGCCCCCGTGTTGGCGCCAGTGGCCGGAGCGGGTGACGCGCTACTCATCGCGAGGCAGGCCGTGGCGGTGGCGGAATAGAAAACTCCGGTGCACCCCTACCTGGTGCGCCAAATGTCGGATTTCGGGTTCCGGCAGACCCTTGAGGTTCGAACACTGGGGTGCGTGCGGAGATTTCGCTTCCTACCTTCCTGCACCCCTCCGCCTCGCTAAGATCTAAGCTATGGAAAGAACAACACAAGAGACACAGGGTTTATACTGGTTCGGGCCACTATTGTGGTGTAATACCCTACTCCAGTGTGTGGCGTGGTGGATTGCCTCTTGGGCTGATGATAATGAATGATACAAGGAAGAACAGCCGCGCGAGGGTCTGTTCTTGGCTGGGGCGATGAACTGCTGGGAGGAGTTTAGCCACCCTTCTCTCTCTCTCTCTGATCGAACCCCCTCTCCTCTGTGGGTGGCTGGTCCTATTTATAGAGGCCCTGGTCCTCTTCCCAAATATCGAGCGGGAAGGGAGCCAACAATGGCGGGCTAATTTGAAGGGGGACAGCTAGTACTAGCTACCGTGACAAAAGTAGTCTTCGCCTGCACAAAGATCTGGTTGTGACGCCGTCTTGGGCCCCACGATTACCTCCGTCTTGCATTCCTCCTGGTCCTGGTCTTGTTGCACCGAAATGGCAACCTTTGCCTGATGCCTCGGTACTCCGCGGCTGCGCTTGCCCCCTTTGCACCAAAGAGGAAAGGAGGACACCGCGCGGGCTGGTACCTGCCTGGCGCCCTTGGTCGTCATGGCTTGCGTCACGGGCACCTCGTGAGGTACCCCGCCTTGATCTCTCCGCCTCTTCACGAGCCAGCCTGGTGAGGCCGTGCCTGAGGAAGCTCTGCGTCGTCCGCCCCGCGAGGCTTGGCCCCTCGCGAGGGTCTTGGGTCTGTGTTGATGAAGATGGGCCATGCCGGGCCCCCTTTTAAGCCACGCCGCAGGCCGCAGCCAGGCAAGTCTGGGGACCCCCGTTCCCAGAACACCGACAGCGAGTGCCCTGGAAGTTGGCGACGAAGTGCTCGCGCATCTGGCCCCAGGAGGAGATCGATCCCGCGGGCACGTTCAGGAGCCATGAGCGCGCGCCATCCTTGAGGGCCATGGGAAACCAGTTCACCATGACCTTCTCATCTCCATTGGCTGCCTCGATGCTCAGCTCGTAGAGCTGCAAGAACTCCGCAGGGTCGAGGGTGCCATCATAGCGCGGAGGTAGGTCCGGCTTGAACTTGCCAGTCTAGATGATGGTACGCAGCTCAGGAGTAAAGGCTCAGCGGCCTGCTGTGGTCACCGGAGCCCGTCGTGGTGGTGGAGCCTGATCTTGATATCCATGCACAGCCACCGCAGGCGGCATGCAGTCTTGACGTGGTGGTGTGGGGAGTGCAGGAGCACTTTCTTGCGGCCGAGGGACCTCCTGGAAGCTTCCTTCTTTGTGCGCGGGCACCCGGCATGGCAGATCACGCCGCGGGACCACGCGTCTTGTAGCGAGGACACCTTCTTGACATGGAGGCGGCGAGGGCGCTCCGTGAGCCACGCGTCTTGGTGCGAGGGCGCCGTCCTAGTGCACAGGCGGCGGAGGCGCTCTGTGAGCTACGTCGCCTGCGGCTGGAGGAGGGCGAGGCAGCGAGAGGGATGGTGCAGGAGAGCCCCCGGCAGCACTAACAAGCTCGGCGATGCGGTCTAGCCAGTCGTCGTAGAGGTCGTCGACCGGGTGGTAATGCAAGAGCTTGCGTGCCATGTGTAGCGTGGCCTGCGCGTCCGTGGGCGCGCGACAAGCGTGGGATGACGAGCTGGCCGGGGTCAGCGATGGCGTGGCGGCGCATACGTCCCACCGCACAGAGGGGTGCAATGATGTGGCCTGCTGCTCGTTCGCCGCCGGTGGCGGCATTGGCAGCAGGTGATGGAGAATGGTGGGGAGGTCTGCCAACGCGTGCCATCTGAGCGACACGGGCTGCGAGGGCAGCGCGGTGCTCACCACGTGCTCGGCGAGCATCAGACATGGATGCAGTGGAGCAGTGGAGCGCGAATCGACGAAGGGAAAGCTTCAGCGCACCCCTACCTGGCACGCCAAATGTCGGATCGTGGGTTCCGGCAAACTCTTGAGGTTTGAACACTGGGTGCGCATGAAGATCTCTCTCTTCCTCGCCCACTCTCGCAAGGATCTCTAGGCCTAGCTCGCCGAACCCAAGGAACAAGAGAAACGAGAGTTTATACTTGTTCGGGCCACTGTTGTGGTGTAATACCCTACTCGAGTGTGGTGTGGTGGATTGCCTCGCAGGCTGAGTATGAACTAGTACAAGGGATGAACAGCCTCCTAAGGAGATGTGTTCTTTAGCTCGGTGAGCTTGTGTGTGTGAGGATGGTCTCAATGATCCGTCTTAGATGAGCCGATCCCTGACTACGGTGGTGGCTAGCCATATTTATAGAGGCACTGGTCCTCTTCCCAAATGTTTAGGCGGGAAGGGATCCCACAACGGCCAATTTCGAAGGGGGACAACTAGTACAAGCTATCCTGACAAAAGGTGGTCTTCGCCTGCCAAAGGCTCTAGTGGTGATGTAGTTGTGGGCTCCACGGCGACCTCCGTCCTGTCATCCTGGTGGTCTTGGTCTTGTTGCACCGATATGGAAACCTTTGCCTGATGCCTCGGGACTCCTCGCATGCGCTTGCCCCTTTAGCACCAAAGAGGAAACTGGCACCCTGCGCCAGATGGCGGCCGCCTGCCCTTGGTCATCATGGCTCACGTCACGCGGGCCTCGCGAGGTGCACCTTGCATAGATATCTCCACTCCTTGGGAGTAAGCCTAGGGAGGCTGCCCCAGAGGAGGTCTTGTGTCATCCGCCTCACGAGGCTTGGCCCCTCGCGATGGTCTTGAGTGGTTGTTAATGAAGATGGGCCGTACCAGGCCACTGGATGAGCCACGCCCTGGGCCGCAGGCAGGCAAGTCTGGGTACCCCTGTGCCCAGGACGCCCACAATGGCAATACGCAGTGCTAGGGGTGACCTAACGCAGTACTATGTGATACCAACGAAGGGGGAAACATCTGAGAAAGTATTCCCGAAGTTTGGCCTTTTCAGATAGATGAAATGGAGGGGGACGGTTGCATGTTTGCTATGCTAGGGACGTGTGGCGAACGAACGGACCACAGATTCGGATTCGTCTCGTCGTTCTGAGCAACTTTCATGTACAAAGTATTTTCATTTGAGGTACGGTTTATTTTATATGAATTTTCAAAGTTTTAAACATTTTCTGAAATTTTCAGATTTAAACTAATTCAAAAAAATTCTGAACGGACTATAGAACTGTACCCAGAAATATGCTATAGAAGATGATAAGTGGGGCCAGTCAATGCTGACTGGGTTGACTGGTCCAATTGACATTCGGGGATCACATGTCAAAAAGAGGGACAAAATGGATCTTATCCACAGAAAACAGTACACTAGGGTCCCACCTGTCATAGTGTCACTTATCTAACAGATTGTTTTAAATAGATTAATTAGTGGTGGGTCTCGGTGGTTAGCATCACATGTGGGTAAGTAAGTTAACCAGAGGGGGTTAGTGTCCTAATGTCAGGACCCCGATTCTAAGTCACATCGATCTAGCCTGTAACACCTCATATCACCTTGCGGCCTCACGCACGGTATTCCCACAGGTGTCACCTTACCATGGCCCGGGACTGTTTGCTCCTTTTGGCTCACGTATATGATAGTGTCGCTAGCATCCATATGATAGAGAACCCGGGCCGACATGACTAGTCATGAACCCAAAGTGGCACTAACTTACGGGGACAGGCATACATGAATCAACATCAAGCATGTCGGTCAGCAGCATGTGAATCCGGGCTGTAGCACTGGGCTAACAGGACTCCTGGAACCCAGGCTGTAGCAGGCTAGGTAGGACTCCGGATGTCACCGCGTGACATTTCCCCGAAGGGACAAAAACATGAACGAAGTGAATCACATGTTGGCCAGTCAAGTGTTCCGGAGCAGTAGTGCTGGGCTAGCAGGACTCCGGTGAACCGGGCTGTAGCGGAATACTATGGCTCATGGAAGCACAAGACTACATTTCCCCATAAGAGAGGCTACCAAGGATAAACAACTAGGTTGTCGGATCCCACACATACCAACCATTTCAATCATACACACAATATGCTCGATATGTGTAAATACAACATGGCATCACAACATAACTCTACACCTCAAGTATTTATTCATTAGGCTCCGAGGAGCCAAGTATTACAAACATGGGTCTCTTGACCCAACATACAGAGCATACAAGCAACAAGCACATGCGGAAGCTTAACTTGTCTGAGTACAGACAACTACAAATGAAGAAGGCTCAGAAGCCTGACTATCTACAAGACCCTCCCAAGGGAACAAGATCGTAGCTGAGGTAACAAGCTAAACGTCGAAGTCCAAGTGGAACTACTAGTGAGACTGAAGTCTCTCTGCAAAAACATAAATTAAGCAAACGTGAGTACAAATGTACCCAGCAAGATTTACATCAGAACTAGCTACATATGCATCGGTATCAACAAAGGGGTGGTGGAGTTTGACTGCAGCTAGCCAGCTTTGACTCAGTGGCTAACCTGAACTAGGACTGCAAGTAACTCTTTTGAGGTGGCGCACACGAGTCCACAAATTCACCATACCAATACACCACTATGGATCCGGTTCCATCTCCCTGCGAGAACTCCATCCATAGCACTGACACTTATCTTGCGCATTTTAGAGTATCCACTTTCACTTGTCTATGAACTATGCAAGGGGTCCAAGTTTCCATATCCGAGGAATCCGGCTATTAGAATAGATAATGATAACCCTGCAGGGGTGTACTTCTTCACACACGCTCTCACCACTTATCACCGTGTACACGTCATGTATCTCGGCAACCTTCAAGCGGAAGCCTGGCAAGGGTGTCGGCCACGACCAGACTAACCATACAAGTCCCTCGTCCAGGTTTATCGCCTATTCGGGTTCCATCCGCAAGGAGATCCGGCCGGGGTGTCGCTCACGGCCCCAAACAATGTGTACAGGGTTCCCAAGCCCACCATCTAGGTGCCACTTGGTACACCGGGCCACTGTGCCTAATCTGTCCCAAGCCCACCTGTACCGGGTGCCACTTGGTAGACTACTAACACAACCTACAAACACCAGAAACTAGTTGCAACCCTGGATAGAGATCAGGTTGGTTAATAAGTCGAGAGGGGCACTTAAGCATTCCAATGCGTGGTAGTAGATGTTCATGTATCACAAACATAGAACTCAGTTCCTAAGGACGGCTTCAATGAGACAACCCACCATGTACTCCTACATGGCCTCTCACCGATACCTTTACCAAATCATGTTCATACACTTAGCTCACAACAGTAGGACATGTTCACCACGTTCCAATTCATTCCCGATGAATCAGACCTAACTCAACTCTAAGCAGTAGCAGGCATGACAACAAGCATGAATGAGTAGGCACATCAGGGCTCAAACAATTCCTACTCATGCTAGTGGGTTTCATCTATTTACTGTGGCAATGATAGGTCATGCAGAGGAAAGGGGTTCAACTACCGCAGCATGTAACAATTGAATCATTGTTGTCCTAATGCAGTAAAAGAGAGCAGCAGCGAGAGAGTGGGATTGTATCGGAATTAACAAGGGGGTTTTGCTTGCCTGGCACTTCTGAAGATAGTACACTTATTCATCGGTGTCATCGAAATCATCGTCGGAACCACGTCTATTGAGAGGGGGACAAACACCGGCAACTGAGAAAGAACATAATCAATGCAATGCCACAATATGATGCATGATCATGACATGGCAATATGCTGGTGTTTGGGCTAATGCATCTAGCAACCAGATTAAATGAAGTTGATTTGAACCAAAGGTTCAAATTCAAACTCCATGTAAGGCATTTCAAATGCCATTTATCGATTTGTCCAATTCAGCAGCTATAAGTTGTTCTAACATGCATGAAAATGCCACAGATGGATAGATTGGATTTTTTTGATCATTTTTCATATATAAATTATTTCATTTGGAGTTATGGTCAATTTTCTATGATTTTTAGAAGTTTTGGCTATTTTCTAAAATAAATAAATCATTTCTGATTTATTTAAAATCCAGAAAGTATTTACTGCATCAGCACTACGTCACGCTGACCTCAGCAGGTCAACAGACCAGGTCTAGGTCAAACCTGACGTGTGGGGTCCACATGTCAGTGTAGCTGAGGACTAATTGAGGTTACCTAATTCCTAACCGAAAAATTAGCAGGGGGGGCGCTGTCAGTGACCTAAGAGGTTAATTAGTTAGTGCTAATCTGGTGGTTAGCCTAATTAAGCCAGCGCCACGTCAGCCTGCCGGAGTTGGCCGGCGGCGACCAAAACTGTGGCGGAAGCTCACCAGAGACGCTGCTCCGGCAGTGGTTCGACGCGCGAAGGGTACCAGTCTGTAGCCCTTCCTCCCGCGCATCCAACGAAGGTAGCAGGAGGGCGCAGGGTCGCCAGAGTTGGCGACAGCGTAGAGCCGGGCGGCTGCCGAAGCCACGGGCATGAGGCAGGCATCGCTGCGGTGCACGGGGAGGCCAAAGGAGGGCTTCTACGGCTTCGTAGGGACCTGGAGAGCACGCGGGTGCTACGGAGACGAGCGGAAGAGCTCGGGAGCGCGAGGCTCGCCGGCCATGGCGATGGCCGGAGCTCGATGCTCGTGGGGCGACGGCTAGAGGGCGCGGGGAATAGCGGGAAAAGGGGGGAAACGCAGCAGAATCTCACAGCGGTTCGGTGGAGAAGCACGGCGGGGTCGGGAAGGAGCTGGAGCAAGCGAATCGACGGCGGCGGTCGTCGGTGCCGAAGCTTGATGACGACGAAGATGCCAGTGATGAGGGGCTCCCGAGGTCGTGGCCGTTGGCTTGTCGACGTGTGGTGATGAGGCGGAGCCGATGGGCACGCTAGTGAGTCGGCAGGGGCACGGTGGCCGCGGTGGTGACGAGCGGCGACGGTGAGCTCCGCTCGGGGAAGAGAGCAGAGGAGGGGAAAAGCACAGGAGAGAGCGAGAGGGGCCCGGGGGGGTGCGTGGCGACGTCCAGGGAGAGCCAGGGTGTAACGCCCTCGATGCGGCTATAACTCCCACGTGTCGAGGCACGACTTAGAGGCATAGCCGCATTGAAAGCAATGTCGCAAGTTACGCAATCTTCACAACATCCCATGTAATATAGATAATAAAGGGGAGATACATAGTTGGCTTACACTCGCCACGTCAATCAAAGTACATAAATAGCATTACATCAACCATACACTCATGGCCCGACTACGGCGCAAAAATAAAAGATAACCCAACATGCGACATGGTCCCGATCACCCCAACTGGGCACCACTACTGATCATCAGGGAAAGACAGGTAGTAACGTTGTGAGTCCTCGTCGAACTCCCACTTGAGCTCAAGCGCGTCATCTGGAACGGAGTCATCGGGCCCTGCATCTGGTTTGGAAGTAATCTGTGAGCCACAAGGACTCAGCAATCTCGCACCCTCGCGATCAAGACTATTTAAGCTTATAGGTAAGGGCAAGGTAAAATATGTGGAGCTGCAGCAAGCGACTAGCATATATGGTGGCTAACCTGTTCGCAAAAGAGAGTGAAAAGAGGAGGCAAAGCGCGAACGAGTAACTAAAGGGCAACCTGTGGGAAGCATTACTCCAACACCGTGTTCACTTCCCGGACTCCACCGAGAAGAGACCATCACGGTACCTCACACTGTTGATTCTTTTTAATTAAGTTAAGGTTCAAGTTATCTACAACTGGACATTAACAATTTCCCACCTGCCCATAACCGCGGGCGCGGCTTTCGAAAGTTCAAATCCCTGCAGGGGAGTCCCAACTTAGCCCATGACAAGCTCTCACGGTCAACAAAGGAATAGACCTTCTCCCGAGACATTCCGATCAGACTCGGTATCCCGGTTCTACAAGACACTTCGACAAGTTAAAACAAATCCAGCAACACCGCCCGAATGTGCCGACAAATCCCGACAGGAGCTGCACATATCTCTTTCTCAGGGCACACTCAGATTGTCTTAGGTACGGGTAGGCCCGCCCAGAGTTGCCCCTGGTGGCCCCCGGCAGCTGACAGGTG
The DNA here is from genome assembly GCF_003073215.2 of Triticum urartu. NCBI lineage: Eukaryota > Viridiplantae > Streptophyta > Magnoliopsida > Poales > Poaceae > Triticum > Triticum urartu. Next base: position 334,675,042 of record NC_053028.1, on the reverse strand, counting down.
GACCAACACTCAGAGGAGCACTGGCCCGGGGGGGTTTTTAAAATAAGATGACCCTCGGGCTCCGGAAACCCAAGGGAAAAAGAGGCTAGGTGGCAAATGGTAAAACCAAGGTTGGGCATTGCTGGAAAAGCTTTAATCAAGGCGAACTATCAAGGGGTTCCCATTATCACCCAACCGCGTAAGGAACGCAAAAATTCGGGAACATAACACCGATATGACGGAAACTAGGGCGGCAAGAGTGGAACAAAACACTAGGCGAGAGGTCGAGCCTTCCACCCTTTACCAAGTATATAGATGCATTAAGATAACAAGATAATATAATAATATCCCAACAAGTAAATAATGTTCCAACAAGGAACGGTCTCCAATCTTCACCTGCAACTAGCAACGCTATAAGAGGGGCTGAGCAAAGGGGTAACATAGCCAATCAACGGTTTGCTAGGACATGGTGGGTTAGAGGTTTGACATGGCAATTTGGGAGGCATGATAAGCAAGTGGTAGGCATCGTAGCATAGGCATAGCAAAAGAGCGAGCATCTAGCAAAGGCAAAGATAGTACTGATTACGAGGGTATGATCATCTTGCCTGCAAAGTTGTCGGAGTTGACTGGATCCTCGAAAGCAAACTCAACGGGATCCTCGTTAGCGAACTCGTCTCCCGGCTCTACCCAAACAAGACAAACAAGCAACAAGGACACAATCAACCACGTGCAAACTCACACAACACGATGCAAAGATGGTATGCTATGCGGGATGCAATATGTGATGCATATGCAAGGTTTGACAATGAATGCATGAACCTGACCTCAACTTGGAAATCCAAGTGCGCCACTGGAAAGATGAGATGAAGTCGCTTGAAAACGATATAAAGAACGCCGAAATCGGAGTAACGGTTTGGAAATGGCAAGCAATTCAAATATGACCATGTTCTGCGATTTACAGCAAATAGCCATCTAAATGCAACAAGATGAACATGCTACAGCACCCAAACATGGCATCAAATACATGGCAGGGATCCATTCGTGATGCTTAACAAAATACTAGCACTGAGGTACGGCCAATTCATCCATTAACAGGTTCAAACAAGCATGGCAAAAATTAACACTTGTCCGGAATTTCAGATCAGATAGCACTCTTCGGAGCACGAAAACTATATGCTACAGGACCTGAACATGGCAAAGTAAATCATGGCATGGAGCTACTCAAAGAGCTTAACAAAAGTCCCTTAGTGACCTTGAGCTAAAAGGGATCATAAAATACATTTGCAAGCATGTGAACATGACAAAAACATAACCAGTTCTCAGACTTAGTGAAAACTGGAGCTTGCTGAAACAGATATCAAGTAGGCATGTTTACGAGCTCGATGCACTCACTACAGAGCATGTCATGACAATCTAAGCATACACCCACCAAAAATACACAAAATACAAGCTATACATGGCAAGAACAATAACATAGCATGCACAGATCAACTACAACATCCTCGGCAAAATTGCTAACAAGTAGACAGTCTGCCCAGATTCACGAAATGACAAAAGTAGAGCTGGACTGACTCAAGCTAGGGTGCTCCATAATTGCAAACAAAGACATGGATGGATAGAGAACTACAAGATTAACAAAACATCCTTACTGATCATCCTCAAAAGAGGCACGGATCGCTAGGAAACAACATGAACATATGGCATATTGAGATAAACAGATCAAGGACTTGGTGGAAATGCTAAGTCCCTAAAATCAGCATTAACGAATGCACTACTTTGCAAGCTTGTGCTAGTCACCACACACATCACAAAAATACATGGGTTGCACCTCTGGATAGATGGCAAAACATATAACAAAACTCATGTAGAACTCCAGGGCATATCATGCACACAATAATCATGGCAAAAATGACAAATATCTATTTGGAGCAGCAGATCTGACAATTATCTCAAATAGCATTCTTCTAACAGCATTTCGGGCATCAAGATGAACTCAAATGAAAATGATGCAATGAGATGAAATGATGTGCTCTCTGATACGAACATTTTGATATGCTAAATGTCCAAAATGGAGCTACGGATGCGGAGTTACGATGCAATGAACATAGCCAAAATAATTAGGGTTAGGGATAAAAGTCAACCGAGACGGGATCCGGATCCAGATCTGGCCGCACGGGTTACGAGATTCGCTGGGGACTGTTCAACGGCGACGGGGCGCGGTGGCCGGAGCGCCTAGTGGCCGGAGGAGCTCGCCGGAGCCGGATCCGGGCGAGGGGACGCGAGGTCGAGGCGGCGGCGGGTCGGCGCGGCCTCGGGAAGGCGGCGGCCAGTGTCGTCGAGGAGCTGCAGGGCGGCGGTGCCGGCCGGAGCGGCGAGGCCGGCAATGGCGCGCGGCGGCGCCGGGCACCGGGCGCAGGGACGGAGGAGGGCGTGGGGCGGCGCGCCTCTTCGGGCCGGGAGGGCTCTCCCCGGGCCCTGGAGGGCCCGCGCGGTGGTGAAGTGGGCGCCGGGTGGTGGCCAATGAGAGAGGGCCACATGGCAGCGGAGGGGCGGACTGGACATGTCCGTCGGTGGCGATTATGTCCGCCGGCGGCAGAGGATGGATCTAGGGTTTGGACGGGGGAAGGGGAAGGAGATTTTCGGGGGTGTCTTTAAATAGGCATAGAGGGAGCTAGGAGAGTCCAAATGAGGTGTGGTTTTCGGCCACGCGATCGTGATCGAACGCTCTAGATGATGGAGAAGGTTTTGGTGGGTTTTGGACCAAAATGGAGGGGTGTTGGGCTGCAACACACACGAGGCCTTTTCGGTCCCTCGGTTAACCGTTGGAGCATCAAACGAAGTCCAAATGGTACGAAACTTGACAGGCGGTCTACCGGTAGTAAACCAAGGCCGCTTGGCAAGTCTCGGTCCAATCCGGAAATTTTTAATCCCCACACACAAAAGAAAGGTAGAAATGACCACCTGAGGAGAACGAAGCGCCGGAATGCAAAACGGACAACGGGGAAAATGCTCGAATGCATGAGATGAACACATATGCAAATGCAATGCACATGATGATATGATATGAGATGCATGACAACGATAACAACACACGAAGACAAAAACCCGAACCCGAGAAAATAAAATAACTTAACACCGGAAACGGCAAGAGTTGGATTACATATTGGGAAAATCATATCTGGGGTGTTACACAGTGCAAGCAGGCACAGAGGACGTGGCCGAGCGCGTGTGTGCGTGCCGCAGGCACACGCCTCTCGTCCTACTGGCGAGAGGTAGAAGACGGTCCAGCCCCTGGTGGGCTGGGCCGGTTCGGCCGGGCCAGGTAGGCTATGCCAGGTAGGTGGCCTAGTGGCCTTCTCTCCCTCTCTTTTATTATTTGTTTCAGTTTTTCTAATTTCTGTTACTGTTTTGCAAATAAAATACTAACCAAAACACTTTGGTTAATTCTGTAAATTTTTGTGAGGAATATTTGAATTATTTTCAAACCACACAAAAAATTTCAGAATATTTGGAGCAACCAATATTTAATGGTAAATTTTAAACTCCAACTCAAATATCATAATGATTTAATTCAATGACCAAAATGTCTTGGAAAAATATGCATCATCTCTGGTAGAGGCTTTCACCCTTTTCTATAAATCATGAACATTTTAAAAGGATATTTTGAGGTCATTGAAAATATGTTGGTTGAACCTATTTGAATTGCATTTGTGCTAGGGTTTATCAATCCCCAATTCAAAATTCTTAAATTTAAATATGACGACATGAATGCTTTCATGCAACTAGTTACAAGCAAATCTAGGGGCGTGACAACTCACCCCCACTAAACAAGAATCTCGTCCCGAGAATCAAGACGTGAAGTAAGAAGACAGAGGGGTCACAAAACTATCATAGTCTTCTTGATCCAACTGCCCTTCTCAAAGATACCAATACATTGCATCTCATTGATCTTGACGTCTTTGATTTCGAGATCTTCATCCAGCACGATGACGACGGAAGGAAATTTCACAGGAAACGATCTTCTCAAAGATCGAGCAACTCAAGATCAACTCATGGAGTGAGACGTTGAAACATCTCTTGGGCTGAGACACAAAACACACATTGAGAGAGATGTGAGGTAATAGATGACAAAGGTTCAAATTGGTAGGCAACAATTCCACACTGGAGTAGGATGGTGCATGGTTTCAAAGTAGCGAGAAGGTAATTGCCATGATTCCATAACGGGACACCTTAGGGAAAGGTGACTCGTAGAGTTATTCCCTTAAGTGGCAAAAAGAATTACTTTTGATACAAAGATCATTGAAACTCTTTATACCAGCCTGAGGTAATCACAATCGATCGTTGGAAGGGGTTCGAAAGAATGGCATACTCCGACTAGGATGGATGATGTGGACTACCTTTTTGAAGACAACGCAATGGATGATTTTTAGCTTATCATCGGAAATGGATGGGACCCATGGATGTCCACTTTTGAAGATGATCTTGGACAACAACTGCTGAGAAGGGCAGCCCATGGGAAATTGGCACAACGGCGGTGCAAGCTGGGAACAAAATGCAACTGTTGAGAATGTTCCAACCATCATATCTGCCTGAGATTCAGATCCGATTGGTGATAGGATACTTCAGACTCAGCATATCTGAAAAGAAAGTTTGCAACACAAGTCGACGAGATGGCGTTGTGAGATTCTCGAGGAATGAACTAAGATAGCAAGATCCAAAACATGAGCTGGTTCTGCTACATACATGTGAACACGTTGTCACAGACAAGCATGACCACAAAGTAGTCTTACAATGAAACACTACTGAGTTCTGATTGGAACCATCATTGAAATAAAGAAGTCTTGTGCATGTCCGTCTGGGCCCTTAGGGAATAGCATTTGAACTTCTTATCCTTGAACAAATCAATCAGTGGCTTCGTGTACTAGGGATACATATAGAATGAAGGTTGCAAGTCTCCAAACCATAGAATACTTCGCACATGTGCATGACTGACTTGGGATGATTCCAGAGGAAGCAAAACTAACTTTCTCGAATTCACGGCGGCAACTTTCACCAAATGCACGTGAATCAGAGGTAGTCACTTTTTTCATCCAAACATATGCTTCATGAACGAAACATGAAGATAATTCTTATAAAGTTTCCAATGCTAGCTGGATGTTCAACACGAATCATGAAGAAGGTAGCAGTGTTGCTGATGGGCTCAACAACAATTCATCCAGGTTTCCATGGAGATGGAATTCCATAATTATGTGAACAAGTGATAGCATTGGGCAGACCCAAAAGATATAATGGTGTATGCTCGAGGGATCAACCACGAGTAAGACAACATTATGAAGATCGTTGGTTCTGATTTGATTTGATGATAGCCCATACTCAAATCAAAGTTTTGATACGACAATAGGTCCAACAACTGATCACAGGTACCAATCGATGAAGATATCATATATCTTCAACACACGCAAATATATCCCTTGAGATGAACTAAGCTGGCAAGCTTTTATCTTCCAACTCTCCAAGTTATTGTTTAGCTTAAGCAACTAGCTTAGGGGGGAACCGACATAGATTCTTGGAGAATGGCCGGTTTGCAAGAAACCAACTTGATCACGAACTCCACATAGCGGTCAGGTGACAACCTGGTAATACTTCGGAGAAGATATTCGGAAAATCACGAACCACCGACATGATACTAAGCTCGAGATCAATCTTGCTTTTGAGGGCAAGACGATATGATCAAAAGAGCAAGGGTTTGGCAAAATCCTAACCCGTTGATCGAAGAGTGCACCAGGAAATAAGGACTAGGTAGCACGATCAACCTTAGGGTGATGATTCAATAATCAGCACACTAACAATGATATTAATGTCCATTAACTACCAAGCAAAGGGTTGCTTGGAGTATTGGTTTCACACATCATGATTCACTTGTCGGTATTCCGGTTGCGACAACACGACACTGAGGAATGAATAATGATGGCGAGAAGTATCACTATGTCAAGAATTCATAAGGGAAGGTGCAATTCTGATGACATTCCTGACATAAAGTGGATAATACTTCAGGGTAGAACAGACCAATAGCTTGATTGCATTTGATCTGCGAAATACAACTGCTCTGACCCAATCCTAGAAATGGATGAGGTACTGGAGTTTGTTTCTCCTAGTCATTCTGAACTAGAATGGTTTGACGAACCACAAGAATGATAGGCACCGATGAACGAATGCTCACATACTCTTGACTATCAATTGATAGATGAAGGTCGGAATATAACTGAAGGGGGATAACTCAAAGGAACATATAACTTTCTGAGTTGTGGATGCATAGATTAGTATGTCGAACGAGTTCAACATATTTCTTCCGGATAACCCATGCAGAAAGGTAGAACTGGCGGAATCACAATTATGAATGGAGAACTCCTCAGGAGTACTCTAATGGTGATCTTTTGGTTCAAAGAACTTCTGCCTTAATGGTTCATGGTATTTGGAAGAAGGAAATACCACGGACCTCGAGGACTATCGCAAGGTTACTAATAACCTAAAGGAACGAGCAAACACTAACGACAGGAAGTGAGTAGAGTGATTCTTGGGTTCAAGAACCCAGAAATATAATACCTACATACAAAATAACATCACGGGATGCTTTCGAGAATGATGGCCATAATCATGACACTGGTAATACCAAACATGGCTAGATTACTAGGTGGTCCTCTAAGACACCTAGGGTCATAATAATAGCTTCAACATATATGTCGAGGCAATGGAGTATCTCAACCCACTGGTTAGTGTGGTTCATCTGGCCCAAAGGAACATCGGGAACAGAAAGAAGCGAGTTGCAAATGCATCGGAAACCTGGGATGACTCGGATAGCATAACGGCTGTAGATGCTCAAAATGATTTGAGACATCCTGCAAAATGGTTGCATAACCACTCAACATCACAATATCAAGGTTCTGAGGCCAGCCATGAACATATGGAAGTAGTAGGAACTGAACTGAGGCTTGAACTCAACAATTCTAGGCAACTACGGTTTAGTAACACGTCATCCTGAGAGATAGAAGAGAAACCTTGTTCTTAACCCCCGTAGAAAAGAAGAGGTTGACTCAGATCAGAAGGTTATGAGGATAAGGATTAAAAAGAGCCTTACGTTCCCATCCACAATCAATTCCCTTATATAACTAAAGCATTTCTAGACACGACTTCGACCAACTTGGCTTGGTAATCCTACAGGAAGTCAGGCTCTAATACCAAAGCTGTCAGGACCCCGATTCTAAGTCACACCGATCTAGCCTGTAACACCTCATATCACCTTGCGGCCTCACGCACGGCATTCCCACAGGTCTCGCCTTACCATGATCCGGGACCGTTTGCGCCTTTTGGCTCACGTATATGATAGTGTCGCTAGCATCCATATGACAGAGAACCCGGGCCGACATGACTAGTCATGAACCCAAAGTGGCACTAACTTACGGGGACAGGCATACATGAATCAACATCGAGCATGTCGGTCAGCAGCGTGTGAAGCCGGGCTGTAGCACTAGGCTAACAGGACTCCGGGAGCCCGGGCTGTAGCAGGCTAGGCAGGACTCCGGATGTCACTGCGTGATATTTCCTCGAAGGGACAGACACAGGAACTAAGTGAATCACATGCCGGCCAGTCAAGTGTTCTGGAGCAGTAGTGCTGGGCTAGCAGGACTCCGGTGAACCGGGCTGTAGCGGAATACTATGGCTCATGGAAGCACAAGACTACATTTCCCCATAAGAGAGGCTACCAAGGATAAACAACTAGGTTGTTGGATCCCACAGATACCAAGCATTTCAATCATACACACAATATGCTCGATATGTGTAAATACAACATGGCATCACAACATAACTCTACGACTCAAGTATTTATTCATTAGGCTCCGAGCAGCGAAGTATTACAAACATGGGTCTCATGACCCAACATACAGAGCATACAAGCAACAAGCACATGTGGAAGCTTAACTTGTCTGAGTACAGACAACTACAAATGAAGAAGGCTCAAAAGCCTGACTATCTACAAGACCCTCCCAAGGGTACAAGATCGTAGCTGAGGTAACAAGCTAAACGTCGAAGTCCAAGTGGAACTACTAGTGAGACTGAAGTCTCTCTAAAAAAACATAAATTAAGCAAACGTGAGTACAAATCTACCCAGCAAGACTTACATCAGAACTAGCTACATATCACTACTAGGGAAAAGCCTATACACAGAATTTTACTAGTAGCGCTATACAAAATCAAGCGCTGCTGCTACTTAGTAGCAGCGCGCATAAATAAACCGCGCTACTGCTATGACTTTAGCAGTAGCGCGTACTAGCGAAAAGTGCTGCTGCTACGTTTGAACTGGCGCCCATGGCTAGCCCAACCTAGCAGTAGCGCGTATAATGGCCCAGCGCTACTGCTAATCTCCTTAGCTGCAGCGCGCTTACGTGTAAAGCACTGCTGCTAACGGAAATAAAACAAAGTGAAAAAAGGGAAAAAAAAGAGAAAGGAATAGCAGTAGCGGGTTTCAGTAAACGCGCTATAGCTAACTTTGCTATAGCGCGTTTCCGGAAACGCGCAATCGTTACGTTTCACTTAAACAACGGTTTCCCCCCACCCAGCCCCCTGGCCACCAATTCTTCCCCAAATCATCCCTCGCCCTCGCCGCAGTCTCCTCACCGCCGCCGCCCGAGGCCGCCCTCAGCCTCACCGCCGCCGCCCGATGCCGCCCTCAGCCTCACAGCCGCCGCCCAAGGCCGCCCTCCACGTCACCTTCGGCGCCCTCCACCTCACCGCCGCCCGAGCCCGCCCAGGACCGCCCTTGCTCGTGCCCGAGCCCGCCCTCTCCGCCCCTGCCTCTGTCACCGAGCACCTCCCCGCCACCGTCTCTCCCCTCTCTGTAAGTCCCCCACCCCTCCCCCTCACTCATCTCTCTCTGTATTTTAGAGAAAAAATTAGATGTTAATTAGATGTTTTTCAGTTAGGGCACTAGAGTTTTGCTAGGTTAATTAGGTTAGTAGTGCTGCTAGTAGTATTGGTACAGTAGGTTAATTAGGTGATGTTAAATGAATAACCTAAATGAATGAAATTAGTAGTTAACTGAATTTTTTTCCTTTCATCATTATAGAGCACTAAAGTTAACTAAATTTTGTTCTATTAGTAGTTAAATGAATTTTCTTCTACACTTTGTTTTTGAATTAGCTTGCGAAATTTGGACATGTGGTTGCTCGTGTATATTTGGACACTATTTGCAGGGAATGATGCTTAGTGGCGTATGTTTTGCCGGAATGTTGATTCATTTCTTTTCCGGCAAATTTCAGATTCTCGATTTGTCCACTTTTTAGCAAAGCTCATGCCGAAATTTTCTGTGAATTTCGGCATGACTTGTGCTACAAACTAGGACATATCGAGTGCCCGTGATCTGCCGCACCAGGAAGGAGTCAACATTCCTGCAAAACAATAGGCCTTTTTTATGTCATTATTCATTTTATTAGGTCTAGAATTAATTGACTAGATTTAATCATAGGAAACATGGCTAGCAACGATGAAGGACAGGATTCTGGTGATTGCGACGACGCCTACCGGGCGGCAGCCGAATTTTTTAGCCTTACCGATGATCAACCGATGTTATTGCTGGGCCCACCGGTGGCATCGGGGACTGAGACCGACATGCAGACCGGTGCTAAGACTGAGATCGGCACTCAGACTCAGACCGGCATCGAGACCGGCGCTGAGACTGAGACCGGCGCTGCCTCGGGGAGCGGAGCCGGTGTAGAACCGAAAGCAAAGAGGCAACGGGTTCCTAACAAACTCAGGACTACTAGAGTGGTGGTCACGGAGGTGGACGACGGCAATTTTGAGCCAACAGCGCCCGAGGAAGCGTTGATGCTACGGCAATCAAATAGGCTGCGTCGTACGGACAACCGCCACCATCAACGATGAGAAACTACGTAAGATATAAAATATGAGGAGCTCCCTACTAAAGAAGTTTCACCAGATATTCTTGTTCCCGGGCCGGAATGAGAAGGATTATAAAGATCCAGATGAGGACCCGGCAATGAAGAAGATAAACAAACACGCCATGACCAAGTTTAGCGACGCGTTGGCCGCCTGGAAAAATCGAGTGAAAGCAAGGATCATCGACAAGAAGGAACCCTACTCCGAGATTGTAAAGGATAATCCGGCAATCACGGAAGAGCAGTTTCAAATATTCAAGGAGGCTTCCAAGGCTGAAGATGCCAAAAAAAGTCTAAGTACATGAAGGGGCTTCAAGAGAGGAACATTGGGAGCCACCACCTCGGAAGCCGTGGTTACGGCGGAAAGAGGTCCAAATGGGCCAAGGAGGACGCGGAAGCCGCGAGTCTGGGCATCCCAGACCCCTTGGCGGAGTTCACCGTCCCGTTGGAGCGTGACGTCCTCAGGGCCCGGCACCGTTGGGACCCAGTGAAAAAGGTTTACGAGACAACACCGGTCATTACGGAGTTCATGAGACTGCTGGTAATTTTAGTTTCTGATCAATTCGACTGCACACGTTAGTCATATTTGTAAACGATCGTTGTGCCTTTTGCAGAGAGAGAAGCATAGGATTGCAGCCGAAAGCGACTCGCCGTCTGAGGCATTGGCGAGGCCCAAGTGGGACACTCCATTCAACCGGGCGTTGAACATATTGAAACAACAACCGGTGGATAGTCGACTGTCGTATGGACGCGTGCACGGTGTCAGAGACGGCGCCACGTGGAAGAAGTACTACCGTGAGACCACGGAGGAGAGAAAGGAAAGACAGAGGTTAAATGAAGAAAACATCGACAAGAGGGTTGAGATTGCGTTTGAGAAGAAATCAACAGAGACAGTCGCAACAACGGTAGCTGCCACAAAATAGGTGGCTTTAGATATTTCTACTACCTTGGTTCCGGCCTTTTTCAATTGGACCAGGCAAAATCCAAAAAAAAGATGCAGTGGACTTTCCCCTTGCTGACTTCTTGGCGGGGAGCAGCTCGACTAGCGTTGCACCAGCACCTGCAGCTGCACTTGCTCCCGCACCGGCTCCCGCACCGGATGTGCTAGGCAGTGCTTCGTCTTTGGCTGAGCTCGACGCCCTCACAGTATCTGTCACATCGGCCCCCTTCAATATAAATGTATAATCTCCCGTTTTCGTTGCCTTTCGGATGTCTCACGTCGCAGACTCTTCTTTGCAGGCCGACGAAACCCCGTGCACCATATCGGCGACCAGAAGGTGGACGTGGGGAAGGCGACGATAATGGAGCCAAAGGAACCATTGTTCCACAGCCAGCCGATCCCCCCGAATGTCTTCAAGGTTTCCGTGGCCAGTGTCAAACCGGGCCACGAGAATTTGCCTCCGCCAGTACTACTGGGGGATGACGACGAGACACTGGGGCGGCTTGGTGATTGTTGCAATGCTCGGTGGGTCCTGTTGTGGACAAAGAGTCTGCTTCGTCTGGAGGCGGCCGGGAGCACACCCACGAGCACGCAGCCTCAGCAAGGTATGAACATCAACACCGCACCTACCCAATTATTGTCGGGTGTCGAGTTGGGTGATAGCGGACAAGGTAAGGAGGAGGATCCATTAGTCGCTGATGACGTCGCCATGGATGAGGATGAGGACGACGATGGCGCTGCTGAACAGTATGTCTATACTGGCGCCTCCTCAGGGTTTGAGCGTCATGAGTCGGTGCCTGAATTGCCGTCTCAACATATTATGGACGACCTTCCGGTAGTAAAGAAGTTTAGGAAGAGAGCGAGGAAATGCAAAAAAGCTCTTTCTATGATCCAGCCGCCTCGCAGCCTCGGCTTCAGGACCGTATAGATATCCCCGGTGCAGATAAATGGCATATCCCCGGTCAACCAATCCTACCTGCAACAGCGCTACGGGCCAGATTCGGCGATCTAAAGGGACTTCATGACGATGTGCTGCGGGTAGAGAAAGACCTCATCGCCTCGAAAGATCCAGGATACCCACTCTACGTGGTTAGCGTTCCGCGGCAAATGTCGTACGTCGACAGCTTCCCCGCGGATAAGTCCTTCCTCCGATTCGATTACATATTCGACATGTTTCACGTGAAGAAGCTGGATTTTACGTTTGTCCGCCTTTATGCCTTGCACATGAACTACATCATCGGGGTTGAGCAGATATCTCATATCTGTGTCGCTGACCCGTACTACATGCACGAGGGCTTCTTGGGAGTCTGCGCAAATCACCGTGAATACGCGAGGGATTACATCGTCAGTTTCATGCTCACCAATAAGGACAAGGGGGCGATTCTCGTGCCTTATCATCCCGTGTAAGTCATCCGTGCTGCTATCCTTCCTTCGATTTCAATCATTCATTTGCACGGTGGAGGCTAATTAATTTGAGGACTTATTTCGCGCAGCGGCGGGCGCGCCGTCCTCATCATCCTCTACCCCCGATTCTCCCACGCTCTTTACTTGGACATGTCGAAGAACATTCACAAAAAGGATTACACCCACATCAAGGATGTTCTCGACAGTGCTATGTATCACTACCAATCACTGGGTGGAGAGGTCAGGGACAAGAAGATGAGAGGCGGCAGGGTCGCCTTCGGCCATAAGACCAACTTCTACTGCATCCAGCAACCGGACGATTCTCTTAATGATGGATTCTATGTCCTACACCACATGCTGGAGTACAGACGGGATCACCAGAACCTTCGCATGGCACCTTCTTCCAGCGATGCCCATATTCTGCAATGGGCAAAGGACATAGGAGATATCGAGGATCATCGACTTCGAGCTGAGTTCTATAACATCCAGCACGAACTTGCCCAAATCATCATGAAGGAGGTCGTTGGAAAAACAGGGATGTTCTATGGAGAAGGAAAAATGTCGCAGGAAGATGTCCGAACATGGATAGCCTCTCAGCGTCTCGACCTGAAGCCTTTCACTAGGCTCGGGGACTATCTCCCTGACTTGGATGGACGAAATGACATGTTGGAGTGATTGTCGATATATGACAATGTGTCCGTTTAGTCCATACTTTCTGTATGACAAAACTTTGAGTTATGCACGGTGAAACTTTATTTGTGATGTAATTAAACCGTCCTCCTCCTCGACTAGCGAAAATCACTCTAGTTAGGGCATTCTGGGGTACGATGAACTTTGTTATTTATGCTTATGATATGTTGTTTTTATTTTTGCCAAGTCTGTCTCTTTCTGTTGCTCAACTATATATGTTGCATATCATCGACTCATGTGATGATGCAGGTGCATAGATCATAGATGGCGAAGAAGTGCTATGCCTGGAGTATATATACGACAAGTGGCCAGAGTGTCAAGCCCTTCCGGTTTCCGAGTGACAGGCAGTAGTTAGTTTAGAGGTTCACACTAATGCGAAAGAGGGATACGAACTCATGTTCTCAAAGTGATAGCTCTTCTCGCGTATATCATTGTTTAGATGGATGACGATGTATTTGCATATCATTCGAGACTTGTATTGCTATTTTCGAGATGATGACGAGAGACCACTTTGTGTTGGATGATGATTATGATGATGACATGATTTGATGAGACTAATTGTATGTATATGCTATGATTACATTTGTATGTGTATGATATGCTAAAGATTATTGTATAAAGCCTATTCAAATACAAAACAAATACAAAACAAATATGCAGGAAAAAACTAATAAATAAACTAGTAGTAGCGAGGGGGGAAATTTAGCAGTAGCGCCGCATTGTCAGTAGCGCGTCCCAGCAAACAGCGCTGCAGATAATATCAGTAGCGCCCTTTTCCAAAGAGCGCTACAGCTATTCATGTATAGCAGTAGCGTGGGACAACCGGTGCTACTACAATATGTTAGCTGTAGCGCCTTATTAGTAGCGCCGGTGCCCGCGCTACTGAGAGGCCCAAAACCCTCGCTGCTGGTAGGCTTTTCCCTAGTAGTGTATGCATCGGTATCAACAAAGGGTGGTGGAGTTTGACTGCAGCAAGCCAGCTTTGACTCAGTGGCTAACTTGAACAACGACTGCAAGTAACTCTTTTGAGGTGGCGCACACGAGTCCACAAATTCACCACACCAATACACCACTATGGATCCGCTCCCGTCTCCCTGCGAGAACGCCATCCATAGCACTCACACTTATCTTGCGCATTTTAGAGTATCCACTTTCACTTGTCTATGAACTATGCAAGGGGTCCAATTCATTCCCAATGAATCAGACCTGACTCAACTCTAAGCAGTAGCAGGCATGACAACAAGCATGAATGAGTAGGCACATTAGGGCTCAAACAATTCCTACTCATGCTAGTGGGTTTCATCTATTTACTATGGCAATGACAGGTCATGCAGAGGAAAGGGGTTCAACTACCGCAGCATGTAATAGTTGAATCGTTGTTGTCCTAATGCAGTAAAAGAGAGCAGGAGAGAGAGTGTGTGATTGTATCGGAATGAACAAGGGGGTTTTGCTTTCCTGGCACTTCTGAAGATAGTACAGTTCTTCATCGGTGTCATCGAACTCATCGTTGGAACCACGTCTATCGAGAGGGGGACAAACACCGGCAACTGAGAAAGAACACAATCAATGCAATGCCACAATATGATGCATGATCATGACATGGCAATATGCTGGTGTTTGGGCTAATGCATCTAGCAACCAGATTAAATGAAGTTGGTTTGAACCAAAGGTTCAAATTACCACTCCATGTAAGGCACTTCAAATGCCATTTATTGATTTATCCAATTCAGCAGCTATAAGTTGTTCTAACATGCATGAAAATGCAATAGATGGATAGATTGGATTTTTCTAATAATTTTTCATATATAAATTATTTCATTTGGAGTTATGGTTGATTTTCTATGATTTTTAGAAGTTTTGGCTATTTTCTGAAATAAATAAATCATTTCTGATTTATTTAAAATCCAGAAAGTATTTACTACATCAGCACTACGTCATGCTGACCTCAGCAGGTCAATAGACCGGGTCCAGGTCAAACCTGACATGTGGGGTCCACATGTCAGTGTAACTGAGGACTAATTGAGGTTACCTAATTCCTAACCAAAAAACTAGCAGACAGGTGGGGGGCGCTGTCAGTGACCTAGGAGGTTAATTAGTTAGTGCTAATCTGGTGGTTAGCCCAATTAAGCCAGCGCCATGTCAGCCCGCCGGAGTTGGCCGACGGCGACCAAAACCGTGGCGGAAGCTCGCCAGAGACGCTGCTCCGGCAGCGGTTCGACGCGCGAAGGGCACCAGTCTGTAGCCCTTCCTCCCGCACATCCAACGAAGGCAGCAGGAGGACGCAGGGTCACCGGAGTTGGCAACAGCATTGAGCCGGCCGGCTGCCAAAGCCACGGGCACGAGGCAGGCGTCGCTGCGGTGCACGGGGAGGCCAAACTAGGGCTTCTACGGCTTCGTAGGGACCTGGAGAGCACGCGGGTGCTACGGAGACGAGCGGAACAGCTCGGGAGCGCGAGGCTTGCTGGGCATGGCGATGGCCGGAGGTCGATGCTCGTGGGGCGATGGCTCGAGGGCGCGGGGAACAGTGGGAAAAGGGGGGAAACACGGCAGAAGCTCACAGCGGTTCGATGGAGAAGCACGGCGGGGTCGGGGAGGAGCTGGAGCAAGCGAATCGACGACGGCGGTCGTCGGTGCCGAAGCTTGATGACGACGAAGATGCCGGCGATGAGGGGCTCCCGAGGTCATGGCCGTTGGCTTGTCGACGTGTGGTGATGAGGCGGAGCCGATGGGCACGCTAGTGAGTCGGCGGGGGCACGGTGGCCGCGGTGGTGACGAGCGGCGACGGTGAGCTCCGCTCGGGGAAGAGAGTAGAGGAGGGGAAGAGCACGGGAGAGAGTGAGAGGGGCCTGGGGGGTGCGTGGCGACGTCCAGGGAGAGCCAGGGCAAGCAGGCACAGAGGAGGTGGCCGAGCGTGTGTGTGCGTGCCACGGGCACACGCCTCTCATCCTACTAGCGAGAGGTAGAAGACGGTCCAGCCCCTAGTGGGCTGAGCCGGTTCGGCTGGGCCAGGTAGGTGGCCTAGTGGCCTTCTCTCCCTCTCTTTTATTATTTGTTTCAGTTTTTCTAATTTCTGCTATTGTTTTGCAAATAAAATACTAACTAAAACACTTTGGTTAATTCTATAAATTTTTGTGAGGAATATTTGAATTGTTTTCAAACCACATAACAAATTTCAGAATATTTGGAGCAACCAATATTTAATGGTAAATTTTAAACTCCAACTCAAATATCATAATGATTTGATTCAATGACCAAAATGTCCTGGAAAAATATGCATCATCTCTGGTAGAGGCTTTCACCCTTTTCTATAAATCATGAACATTTTTAAAGGATATTTTGAGGTCATTGAAAATATTTTGGTTGAACCTATTTGAATTGCATTTGTGCTAGGGTTTATCAATCCCCAATTCAAAATTCTTAAATTTAAATATGATGACATGAATGCTTTCATGAAACTAGTTACAAGCAAATCTAGGGCCGCGACACCTAATTAACTTGGTTAGTGGCTGGGTCCCACCTAGCTTAGGCCTAACCGGCCAGTCACATGCGTGCGTATAGGCGCGCAGCGGCCAAACCCGCAGCAACGGCGGTGGTGGCTAGCGGGGACGGAGGCGGGCATGGCGGCGACCCGCAGGGTTGGAGGAGGACGCGGCAGTGTCCAGCGGGGCCGGAGGCATGCGCGGCGGCGGCTAGAGGCGGTAGTTGCGAGGCCACGGGTGGCAGGGGGAGGTAGCGGGCAGTGTGGCTCCCAAGGGCAAGTTAGGGGCACACACGGGCGTGGCCGTGGGCGTGGCCCGCAGGCGCAAGCTGCAACGAGATGTTGCAAGGCGGCTCCTAGACACGGAGTCGGGCGGAGGCATGGCAACGGCGGCAGCCAGAGCAGACGTAGCAGCGCAGCTGCAGCAGAAGGCGAGCGGGGGCACAGGGCTGGCACATCCGGGCAGGGGCAAGCGGCGAGCGTAGCAGCGACCAAGCGGGTGCGGGTGGCCGTGGCAAGTCTTGGTCAGGTACGGCCATTTGCGACCAGAGGTCCACGGCCGGCACGGCTTTGGGAACGGGATGGGGCGGTGGTCTACGGTGACAATAATTATAGGGAAAAGTGGGGGGTCGTGCGAGGAGCTCACATCGGAGCTCGTGGTGGACTCGGTGATGCCGAAGGAACTCAGGATGGCGCGGATCGAGGTGATGGATGTGGCGGAGCAGATGGGAAGACGAGGACGATGGCGACGATTGGTGGCTTCCCAGCTCGGTCCCAAGGGCGTAGACGATGAAGATGATGATGGCGCTCCTCCTAGAGAACTTCGCGTGCCTCGGGGACGACCATGGATGCGACGACGAAGGCGTGGTGGCGAGCACGCTAGGAGCGAGCAAACAGTGAGGGAGATGGCGAGCAAGGGGGACAAGTGTGCTAGGGTTTGCAAGGGGGGGTCGATGGCTCCTTATCCATTGGGGGAACCGCGGGATGCCCGACATGCATGCCCAGCGGAGGCCATGGTCGTTGGATGTGTGCCACGATCTCTGTCTTGTACATGGAAAGTGGGTGGCCCCCATTGGGCTGGGCCAGTGCATTGTAGCGGGTGGGCCAAGCTGAAATACAAACTTTCCTATTTATGATTTAGTTTTAGCTACTGCTTTCTATTTTCTTCAGCTATCATTTAATCTTTGTCAAACATGAAATTTGGCACACAAATAAGATGCAATTTTTTGGGGTTGCACAAACAGTTTCAATATATTTTGAAAGGTTAAAACATTTGTTTCTTTTTAAAAAGCCAAAATATTTGTTGTGGGACCACTTATTATTTTACTAAAATTTTATTTGTGAGTCCAATGAAGTTGGTTCCAACATGACAATGATTAGGAGAAATTATAGAATTATTTGAACATTTTGGTTTTAATATTTGAAAACCTTTACTGTTTGACTTGATTTCGAAATTAAATTTGAGTCGGTTTTGAATCAACACGAATTTATCAAAAGTTTATGAGGTGATGTGGCATCATTAGCAGAGGTTCACTGTAGCTTAATTATCCAGACGTCACAAGCTTCAAGAAGAGATTGATTCATTTGAAGAAGCTCCTAAGGCTATAGTCAAGTGGGTTCCCAAGACTACATCAAGTTATACCTACGACTACAACTCCAAGGATTCCCATCAAGTTGATGTGGATCCAAAAGAAGAACTAGAGAGTTCTTGTGGGTGACTCTGCCAACATACTTCACTCATATTCATCTTGGCAAGGACAAGTGCAATCAATTTCCATATCTTGCACTAGTTCATGGAGTCACAAACCCTCTTGTTGGTAAGACAAGGGACAAGGTAACCTAATGCTTTCATGGACATCATCACATGTGTGTTTCACTCTATGTCTATGGATATCCTTGTATGTTCCTTGTGGGACTAACCCATGCATGTATTGAAAGTGCAACACTCCAATGGACTGCTCCAAATTATCTACATCAACATTGAGCGTCCACATCTTCAACACCTACGTGAAGTCATCATCGACAAAACACAAGGTTAGTTCATCCCTCTTAGGGGGGATATCACATCTAGGGGGAGCTTTGCTCTAAAAATTGAGCTAAAGCAACTCTAATGATCTAAAACAACAATGCTTTATGTAAAAGTGGTAACCCCACTTGTGCTTAAACCATGAGTATGACCTACGGTCTAATGTTGTCACTTGACTCCTCAGTCAATATACTCTAACATAGGTGACTTTGTCGCCGACTGAGGGAGTCCTTGACTAAGGGGTCCTCGGGTGTCCGGGCTATTTGGTATGGGCCGGACTGATGGGCCATGAAGATACAAGGCAGAAGACCTTCCCCCGTGTCCGGATGGAACTCTCCTTTGCGTGGATGGCAAGCCTAGCGTCCGGATGTATAATTTCCTTTCTCTGTAAACCGACTCTGTACAACCCTATACCCCTCCGGTGTTTATATAAACCGGAGGGTTTAGTCCATAGAGGCCATCAGAATTCATACAGGCTAGATATCTAGGGTTTAGCCATTACAATCTCGAGGTAGATCAACTCTTGTAACCCCTATACTCAACAAATACAATCAAGCAGGACGTAGGGTTTTACCTGCATTAAGAGGGCCCGAACCTGGGTAAACATCGTGTCCCCCTTGTCTCCTGTTACCTTTGATCCTCAGACGCACAGTTCAGGACCCCCTACCCGAGATCGGCTGGTTTTGACACTGACATTTGTGCTTTCATTGAGAGTTCCACCGTGCCATCGACAGAAGGTTCGATGGCTCATTCGATCATCAACAATGATGCCGTTTCCGGGGAAACTTTCCTCCCCGGCCACATTTTTGTGTTCGGTGGTTTCGTTCTACATACCAACTCAATTGGCCACCTCGAACAGATTAACAGCTACACCCCTGGTCATCAGATCAGTTTCGAGAACCTAAATTATGTCACTAATATCCGAGGAGATTTGATCTTCGAAGGGTTCGCGGCCCTGACTACCGCTCTGTCCTTAGATCCAGAGCAGATTGTCGGGTCCGAAGATGGGAGTTTGGAGCCCGCCGGACTCTCTGCTATAAAGCTCACTACCAGAGATCCAGAGGCAATTGTGTCCTCAGCAAATTCGAAATCATATTGGGTTCCCCTCATCATCGAAAGGCCATACTTGCCCCCAGACTCTAGCTCTGAACTCTCGAAGTCCGCGCGGAGTGAGCGCGGCCAGGAGGCCTTTGCCCCGGCTAGCCCCGCGGACTATCGTTTCCCCGTCCAATCCTCGCTCTTAAATGAGGCTCTAGACTTAATGCGGTCCCTCGCCATTACAGAGGAATCACCTCCGAACTATCCCCAGCCCGGATTAGGGTCTAAGAGCGGGGAATTTTACGTCCCACCCACCACCCACTTCATAGCTATCGTCGAGGACTTAACTGACATGCTAAATTACACCTCCGAAGACATTGACGACATGGACGACAATGCCAGGGACGAACAAGGCCAAGACCCTCCGTTTACCGGAAGCTGGACGGCCACCTCCACATACAACGTGTATATGGTGGATACACCCAAAGAGGATGATGGTGCAGACAGGAAGGATCCGATTGAGGACAAACCTGATGAGGCACCACCGAAGCATCGATGCCAGCGACGCCGCTCAAAATCGCGCGTGGCAAAAACAGTGATGCCGGCACCGGAGACAATAACACTCCAGAGGACGTCGAAGACCCCGTCGAGCCCACATCCGAACATGGTGATGTGGAGGAGGGGCAAGTTAACCCCGACGATCCGGTCAGGAATGAGGATTCGGAAGATAACAACTATCTACCGCTCTCCGAGGATGATGTCAGCCTCGGCAACAAAGATTTCATCGTGCGAGAGGAACCCCTCGACCAGGAGCACTTTAAGCACCAACTAATCGCACGGCAAGAAGCCTAAAAAAGCAGCAGCAACGGCTCCTAGCTGAACAGGATACACTCAACGACAGATGGACCCAGGTCCTAGCTACCGAAGAATATGGCCACCAACGCCCAACAAAGAGTTATCCAAATCGTCGGCTGCTACCACAATTCGACGACGAGGCCTTCGAGTCAATTCCGTCGAAACATGACCGCGCTGATGAACCAGACCAGCCACCACGTCGGCGAGATAAAGCGGCCACCTATGCTGAACAACAACCCGCACCACCTCGCCATAATGATAGAGGTGAGGGGCCCGATCTTTTGATGAGATGGTGGGTATCGTTTTGGTGGAAGTCAACTTTGACGATCCGACTATGAACGTGCGAGGACGTCGTGCCTTAGCAATCGCTAAACCAACTCCGAGAGGGTATGATGAGGACATCAATACCATTGTTACACCCACAGCCCCTACTGTTACATATACTGGACTAATTACTAGAGCTCGCGCACGCCAATTAAATTACCAGGTACTTTCGTTTCTTGGTAATGATTCTAATGTTCATGAGATTATGATGCTGCCTAAATTGGATACATTTGTTTTGCTTTCAAATGAAGGGCCTAGCTTGGAGAAGGATGAAGGGCCTAGCTTGGAGAAGGATGAAGGGCCTAGCTTGGAGAAGGATGAACACTGGATTTTGCTTTCAAACGAAATTCCCCTCTCTTCCTCCATATATACAGCCCTTAGGGCGTCGTTTAGACTTTGGGTTTTGTTTAGATTAAAAGTTCGCCATAGCTGCAACTTCACGTACTTCGTTTGTGTCCAACGACCAGACCAAGACGTCACAGAACCCCACCTTGATCAATAAAGCTTTCATCTTATATTCGCAATATCCAGATTGCAATCTCAGTTTCTTGCTTGTTCTTCGTTTGCTCGCAGGAAATAGGCCCTCGTGGTCAGGTTGATCGTGCTCTGGCGTGGTCAATAACCCCTCGGAAGTTGGTTTAGCGATTGCTAAGGCACGACGTCTCGCACGTTCGTAGTCGGATCGTCAAGGTCGACTCCCACAGAAAACGATAGCCACCATCTCATCGAAACATCGGGACACCTTTGCCTCTATCAAGTGGTATCAGATTTCTAGGTTGCTCGGTGAGATTTTACAGTTTTTCGTAGATTAGATCGAGTCTGTTCTTCATACCTACAGTCCACGAAAAAGCCACACACAAAAAATTAGGGTTAGTTCATCATATCCGAACCAATCTGAGCCTTTGCATAATCTTTTTAGGGTTTTTGCTTTGTTGAATTTGCGGTTGCATCGTCGTGTCAAGTTGCTGGTCTTAGAGTCTAGTCTTTTAGAGTTTCGAGTTCTGGTCATAAGTTGTCACGCCGCCGCCGCACCATCATCATCGCCCATCTACCACTTTTGCTTATCCGCCACCGCTCTGAATCCTTATCCATATACCACTACCACTCCGTATCCATATACCACCATCAATCTCTATCCATATACCACCACCGCTACCATATACCACCACCGCTGCCATATACCACAACCATATATCCACCACCAATCCGAGTTCTTCTCATATTAGGTTTGTTCTTGAGATCAATCTCAATTCCGATTCGTGTTTCCTTGCCTGCGTAGGTCTCGAAAAAAAAACGAGTCTGGAGACCCCCGGGCAGTTTTTAGGCCAAAATTTTCACGGGCAAAAATATTTTTTCCCTATCCTATTTTTAGGCTTTTCTGAGTCTTTTGAGCCACGTGCCATCATAGTGATTTTTTGTCGCACTTTTTCGTCGTCGCTGCCCTGATTTCCGAAAAAAAGTGAAAAAAAAAATTTCGTGCCCATCCTATCAGTTTGACGAGGGAAGAGTTTTGAGACACTCGCCATTATAGTAATTTTTCGCAAAAAAAAGAGGAGCGCAAAAAAAAGCGAAAAAAAAGTTCCAGAGTGTGCTTTTCCCTTATTTACGTGCAGCGCCGTGATTTTGTTAGTGTTCTAGGCTCGCGTCTCTAGCACGGTCTAGCCTAGGACCAGCACAGTACCGTCGTTGAGCGTTTATTCAACTTTGCATCTCTGAATTGATTATTGCTGACCCTTTTTGCTACCATACTATAAGCCTTCCCAGCTCCACATACCTCTACGTCGTGCGTTTGACTCTCCCTGGCAATCGCTCTATCCAAGCTTTTGAGAGTTTTGACTACAACGGTTGCCGATCACCGCCTGCTGCTGGGTAAGAACTGGTAAGAATTTGAGATTTGCTTGACGGATTTGTGACACCCGCCACCACCACCTCTTGTTAGTATTCCGTAGGATCATATTCTTGTGTGTTTTCTATTATTGCTAACCATGGCAGGATCACAAGCCGACGAGACTGACTGGGAGAACATGACGAATCAGGAGTTGCATGATAAATTTCAGCAAATGATGAATGGACAGGTGCAGGATGTGCTAAACAGATTTGAAGAGGCCATGGAGAAGATAGATGACATGGAGAAGACGTTCGAAACAAAGCTCGATAACAGGTTTAATGAATTGCTCGCGCATCTTCCACCACCACCACCGGCTGCACCTAACGCACCTCTACAACAACAACAACGACGACTACCTACACATCGTGAAACAGCCCTCCGCCGAGCGAGCCGTCTCCCTCTTGCACCTGGCCAAACTGTTGGTGCTGCTGTTGCTACTTCTGTGGCTCCTGCTGCTGATGCGGAGGAGGATGATTTTGCTGGCGATTACGAGGATGAGGTTGATCAAAATCAGAACTACGTGCCACCACTAGCACAGCAACCATTAGGTCGTCCACATGCAAATAATGGCAATGGTAGGGCTCACCCTCAGGTACGAGATCATGACCATCTCCCTAAACTAAAATTGAATATTCCACCATTTGAGGGTAGATATGTTCCTGATATATATCTTACTTGGGAGTTAGAAACTGAACAACGATTTACATGTTTACAACATCCCGAGGAGAGACGTGTTCCTGCTACTGTTTGTGCATTCACTAGTTTTGCATGTGTTTGGTGGTCTGAGCATTGTAGATTATATCCCATTCCTGCTACTTGGGCTGCTTTGAAAACTGCTATGCGTACTCGTTGGGTTCCACCATATTATCAACATGAATTACTTCAAAAATTGCAGCGCTTAAGACAGGGAAAAATTCTGTAGAAGAATATTATCAGGAATTACAAACTGGCATGATTAGATGTGGTATTGTTGAGGAGAATGAAGCTATGCTTGCACGTTTTATGGGTGGATTAAATAGAGAGATTCAGACGATTCTAGAGTATAAGGAGTATACTAATATCACTCGTTTATTCCATCTTGCTTGTAAAGCTGAACGTGAAGTGCAGGATCGACAGGCATTGGCGCGGACTAACTTTTCTGCAGGTCGACCTTCTTCATGGACACCACGTGCATCAACTACTTCCACACGTTCTGCTTCACCGGCGCCTCCGTCGGCTGCCACCTCCAACCGTGATACAATAAAGCAAGCACAATCACCACTATCTGCCAAGAGCACACCTTCTGGGCCTGCAAAGAGCTCTTCTTCATCCATGGCATCAACAGGGCAAACACATGATATTATTTGTCGACGTTGCAAGGGTGGAGGTCATTATGCGAGAGAATGCCCATCTAAGCATGTGATGATTGTTACTGAGGATGGTGGGTATGAGTCCGCTAGTGACTATGATGAGGAGACTTTGGCTCTTATTACACGTGACGAACACGGTGGAGACGATTCTGATCATGAGACGCAATACATGGCTCCTGAAGATGCTGTCAGGTATGAATGTTTAGTTGCTCAACGTGTTTTGAGTGTGCAGGTTACACAAGCTGAGCAAAATCAGAGGCATAATTTGTTCCATACAAAGGGAGTTGTGAAGGAATGTTCTGTTCGCGTGATCATAGATGGAGGGAGTTGCAACAACTTGGCTAGCATCGAGATGGTGGAGAAGCTATCTCTCACCACAAGACCACATCCACATCCTTACTACATCAGATCGTTCAACAACAGCGGCAAGTTTAAGGTAACACGTACTGTTTGTGTGCATTTTAGTATCTCTACATATGCTGATTATGCTGATTGTGATGTGGTACCGATGCAAGCATGTTCCTTATTACTTGGTAGACCATGGCAATTTGATAAAAATTCTATTCACCATGGTAGAAACAATCAGTATACTCTTGTTCATAAGGATAAAAATATTACTTTGCTTCCTATGACTCCTGATTCCATTTTGAAAGATGATATTAATAGAGCTAATAAAGCAAAACAGGAGAAAACTAAGAGTGAAAATCAGATTGTGGCAAAAGAATTTGAGCAACAAATGCAGCCTAATAATAATAAACAATCTAGTGTTGCTTCTGAAATTAAATTGAAAAGTGCACGTTTACTTGCCACCAAATTTGATATTGATGATCTAGATTTTAGCAAATCTGTTTGCTATGCTTTTGTGTGCAAAGAGGCATTATTTTCATTCGAGGACGTGCCTTCCTCTTTGCCTCCTGCTGTCACTAACATTTTGCAGGAGTTCGCCGATGTCTTTCCACAAGACGTGCCACCGGGATTACCACCTATTCGCGGGATTGAGCATCAAATTGACTTAATTCCCGGTGCATCATTACCCAACCGGGCACCATACCCTACCAATCCAGAGGAGACGAAGGAGATTATGCGTCAAGTACAAGAACTGCTCGACAAAGGTTATATACACGAATCCCTTAGTCCTTGTGCTGTTCCTATCATTTTAGTGCCGAAAAGGATGGTACGTCGCGTATGTGCGTTGATTGTAGAGGCATTAATAATATTACTATTCGTTATCGTCATCCTATTCCTAGGCTAGATGATATGCTTGATGAATTGAGTGGCTCTAAAATATTCTCCAAAGTTGATTTGCGTAGTGGTTACCATCAAATTTGTATGAAATTGGGAGATGAATGGAAAACAGCATTTAAAACTAAGTTTGGATTATATGAGTGGTTAGTCATGCCTTTTGGGTTAACTAATGCACCTAGTACTTTCATGAGGTTAATGAACAAAGTTTTACGTGCTTTCATTGGACGATTTGTGGTAGTCTATTTTGATGATATACTGATTTATAGTAAATCTCTGGAGGAACATTTGGAACATTTACGTGCTGTTTTTATTGCTCTACATGATGCACGTTTGTTCGGTAACCTTGGAAAGTGCACCTTTTGCACCGACCGAGTATCTTTTCTTGGCTATGTTGTTAGTCCACAGGGAATTGAAGTTGATAAAGCCAAGATTGAAGCTATTGAGAGTTGGCCGCAGCCCAAATGGTCACACAAGTGAGGAGATTCCTTGGCCTCGCTGGTTTCTATAGGCGTTTTGTGAGAAGATTTCAGCACCATTACTGCACCTCTCAACGAGCTTACAAAGAAGGATGTACCTTTTGTTTGGGGTACCGCACAGGAAGAAGCCTTCACGGTATTGAAAGATAAGTTGACACATGCTCCTTTACTTCAACTTCCTAATTTCAATAAGACTTTTGAGCTTGAATGTGATGCTAGTGGAATTGGATTAGGAGGTGTGTTATTACAAGATGGAAAACCTGTTGCATACTTTTCTGAAAAATTGAGTGGGCCTAGTCTGAACTATTCTACTTATGATAAAGAATTATATGCTCTTGTTCGGACCTTAGAAACATGGCAACATTATTTATGGCCCAAGGAATTTGTTATACATTCTGATCATGAATCTTTGAAACACATTAAAAGTCAAGCAAAACTGAACCGTCGACATGCTAAATGGGTTGAATTCATTGAGACTTTCCCTTATGTGATTAAACACAAGAAGGGTAAAGAAAATGTTATTGCTGATGCCTTGTCTCGTCGTTATACTATGCTTTCACAACTTGACTTTAAAATATTTGGTTTGGAGACCATCAAGGATCAATATGTTAATGATGTTGAATTTAAAGATGTATTGCAGAATTGTAAGGAAGGGATAACTTGGAACAAGTTCGTTCTTAACGATGGATTTGTGTTTCGTGCTAACAAGCTATGCATTCCAGCTAGCTCCGTTCGTCTTTTGTTGTTGCAGGAGGCGCATGGAGGAGGATTAATGGGACACTTTGGCATCAAGAAGACGGAGGATATACTTGCTACACATTTCTTTTGGCCAAAGATGAGACGGGATGTTGAGCGTTTTGTTGCTCGCTGCACTACATGTCAAAGAGCTAAGTCACGACTCAATCCTCATGGCTTTATATATGCCTTTGCCTGTACCTAGTGTTCCTTGGGAGGATATATCTATGGACTTTGTTTTAGGTTTACCTAGAACAAAGAAGGGGAGGGATAGCATATTTGTTGTCGTGGATAGGTTCTCGAAAATGGCACACTTTATACCATGTCATAAAAGCGATGATGCTGTTAATGTTGCTGATTTGTTCTTTCGTGAAATTATTCGCTTACATGGTGTGCCAAATACTATTGTTTCAGATTGTGATACTAAATTTCTTAGCCACTTTTGGAGATGTTTATGGGCTAAGTTGGGGACTAAGCTACTTTTTAGTACTACTTGTCACCCCCAAACTGATGGACAAACTGAAGTAGTCAATAGAACATTGTCTACTATGCTTAGGGCTGTTTTGAAGAATAACAAGAAAATGTGGGAAGAATGCTTGCCTCATATTGAATTTGCTTATAATCGTTCATTGCATTCTACTACTAAGATGTGCCTTTTGAAATTGTGTATGGTTTCCTACCTCGTGCACCTATTGATTTGTTGCCTCTTCCATCTTCGGAGAAGGTTAATTTTGATGCTAAAGAACATTCTGAATTGATTTTAAAAATGCATGAGTTAACTAAGGAAAACATTGAGCGTATGAATGCTAAATATAAACTTGCTGGAGATAAGGGTAGAAAACATGTTGTGTTTGCACCTGGAGATCTTGTTTGGTTACATTTGCGTAAAGATAGATTTCCTAATCTGCGCAAATCAAAGCTAATGCCACGTGCTGATGGTCCTTTTAAGGTTTTAGAGAAAATAAATGATAATGCATATAAACTTGAGCTACCTGCAGATTTTGGGGTTAGTCCCACTTTTAATATTGCAGATTTGAAGCCTTATTTGGGTGAGGAAGATGAGCTTCCGTCGAGGACGACTTCATTTCAAGAAGGGGAGGAGATGAGGACATCAGTACCATTGTTACACCCACAGCCCCTACTATTACATATACTGGACCAATTACTAGAGCTCGCGCACGCCAATTAAATTACCAGGTACTTTCGTTTCTTGGTAATGATTCTAATGTTCATGAGATTATGATGCTGCCTAAATTGGATACATTTGTTTTGCTTTCAAATGAAGGGCCTAGCTTGGAGAAGGATGAAGATTGGAGCAAGAACACGCATGAAGTTGATGGCATGCGCAAGGGGATCAAGAACGGAGTTACAAGTGATGATTTCAGGACTTTGAAGCCGCCATAAGGAGTGCATGAAGCCATGGACGAAATATACAAGATGCCACTTCAAAATATTCGTCCATAGGCTATTCTAGGTGCTGCGTCACCTTATTAATGGGCCAGGCCCATGTAATTTCGAAATACTTAAGTATAGGCTATTTTTAGAGTCCGTATGTGTGGGGAAACAAGAGTTAGGGTTGGTTTCGGACCCCACCCTCAAGGGCCACGAAATTCCCCTCTCTTCCTCCATATATACAGCCCTTAGGGCGTCGTTTAGACTTTGGGTTTTGTTTAGATTAAAAGTTCGCCATAGCTGCAACTTCGCGTACTTCGTTTGTGTCCAACGACCAGACCAAGACGTCACAGAACCTCACCTTGATCAATAAAGCTTTCATCTTATATTCGCAATATCCAGATTGCAATCTTAGTTTCTT
The DNA here is from genome assembly GCF_003073215.2 of Triticum urartu. Taxonomy (NCBI): domain Eukaryota; kingdom Viridiplantae; phylum Streptophyta; class Magnoliopsida; order Poales; family Poaceae; genus Triticum; species Triticum urartu. The sequence continues at coordinate 334,646,852 of NC_053028.1, read as the reverse complement.
GCTTGTTCTTCGTTTGCTCGCAGGAAATAGGCCCTCGTGGTCAGGTTGATCGTGCTCTGGCATGGTCAATAACCCCTCGGAAGTTGGTTTAGCGATTTCTAAGGCGCGACGTCTCGCACGTTCGTAGTCGGATCGTCAAGGTCGACTCCCACAGAAAACGATAGCCACCATCTCATCGAAACATCGGGACGCCTTTGCCTCTATCAGGTTATTGACCACGCCGGAGCACGATCAACCTGACCACGAGGGTCTATGTCCTGCAAGCAACAAAGAACAAGCAAGAAATGGAAATTGCAATCTGGATATTGTGAATATAAGAGGAAAGCTTTATTGATGAAGGTGGGGTTGTGTGACGTCTTGGTCTGGTCGTTGGACACAAACGAAGTATGCGAAGTTGCAGCTATGGCGAACTTTTAATCTAAACAAAACCGAAAGTCTAAACGAAGCCCTAAGGGCTGTATATATGGAGGAAGAGGGGGAATTTCGTGGCCCTTGGAGGAGGGGTCCGAAACCAACCCTAACTCTTGTTTCCCCACAAATACGGACTCTAAAAACAGCCTATACTTAAGTATTTTGAAAATACATGGGACTGGCCCAATAATAAGGTGACGCAGCACCTAGAATAGCCTCTTGACGAAATTTATGAAGTGGCATCTTGTATATTTCGTCCAAGGCTTCATGCACTCCTTATGGTGGCTTCAAAGTCCTAAAATCATCACTTGTAACTCCGTTCTGGATCCCCTTGCGCATGCCATCATCTCCATGCTTGGTCTTGCTCCAGTGTTCATCCCTCTTATCCATGCCAGGCCCTTCATTTGTAAGCAAAACAAATGTATCCAGTTTAGGAAGCATCATATTCTCATGAACATCAAAATCATTACCAAGAAACGAAAGTACCTAATAATTTAATTGGCGTGCGCGAGCTCTAGTAATTGGTCCAGTATGTATAGCAGGAGGGGATGTGGGTGTAACAATGGTATCGATGTCCTCATCACATAAGGGCAGAGAGACAGCAGCTCTAGGATACACCTACGACTTACGACAAGACCTGAGCAATAGAGCAGGCCAAACAAGATCAATCTTGATCAAGGGAGCGCGCCCCAACATGAGAAGACGACCGTCAACTTGGCGCGATAGACATAACCTCACCAGGGCCGAAAACCGCATACGGATGTCATCCGAACTCCGTCGTGACGTTGCCTGATATAGAGGCGCCGCACACCCCTTATGCTTTACCGACGAGGTAATGCAGCACCAGTTCCAAGAAGGTTTTAAACCGTTAAACATTGAATCATACGACGGCACGACAAATCCCGCGGTATGGATTGAAAATTTCCTTCTCCATATCCACATGGCCCATGGTGACGACCTTGATACGTCTCCAACGTATCTATAATTTTTGATTGTTCCATGCTATTATATTATCAGTTTTGGATGTTTAATGGGCTTTATTATACCTTTTTATATTATTTTTGGGACTAACCTATTAACCGAAAGCCCAGTGCAAATTGCCGTTTTTTTGCCTATTTCCGTGTTTCGCAGAAAAGGAATATAAAACGGAATCCAAACAGAATGAAACCTTCGCGAGGATCATTTTTGGAACAAACGTGATCCAGGAGACTTGGAGTGGACGTCAAGGAAGTAGCAAGGAGGCCACGAGGTTGGGCGGCACGCCCAGAGGGGCCAGGCGCGCCCCCACCCTCGTGGGCCCCTCACAGCTCCACCGACCTACTTCTTTCGCCTATATATACTCTTATACCCTGAAACCTTCGGGGAGAGCCACGAAACACCTTTTCCACCGCCGCAACCTTCTGTACCCGTGAGATCCCATCTTGGGGCCTTTTCCGGCGATCTACCAGAAGGGGGGTTCGATTACGGAGGGCTTCTACATCAACACCATAGCCTCTCCGATGATGTGTGAGTATTTTACCACAGACCTTCGGGTCCATAGTTATTAGCTAGATGGCTTCTTCTCTCTCTTTGGATCTCAATACAAAGTTCTCCTCGATCTTCTTGGAGATCTATTTAATGTAACTCTTTTTGCGATGTGTTTGCCTAGATCTGATGAATTGTGGGTTTATGAACTTGATTATCTATGTATATTATTTGATTCTTCTATGA